>NC_086446.1:317891714-318206089 GCF_028390025.1 Pseudophryne corroboree | reverse complement strand
TGTGGGCACACATTTTTTCTTTTACACCTTTAACAGTATCACCATTAACCCAAAATGTTTTATATAAAGGATTCTGGAGAGGCTACAATGTTGCTTTATTTGTGGAAGATTAGTTTGTACCATGGGGGTCATTCCAAGTTGATCGTAGCTGTGCTAGTCCGCCCTGCTTGTCAGTCTCCGCCCCCATCCCCGCACAAGTACAAAAACATTGCACATTGGCAATGCTTTTGTACTTGTGGAGTAACTCCCGGCCAGCGCAGCTCCTGCGGCTGGCCAGGAGTTGATCGTCGCTGCCCCTGGTCTCATCGGCTTTGTGTGATGTCACGCAGCCGCTGCGGCCCACCCCCCGCACGGTCCGGCCACGCCTGCGTTGACCGGAACAGCATATGGGATGTGAAGCAGCCACTCCATGCTCACCCACTGTCATATTTCCCTGGAGCTGCAGCCTCATGTCCGGTGCCTGTCCCCGCCTACCCATCCTGCGTCGCTCACTCCTCTCCCCCTGCTGCAAGTGCCGATGTTACTGGTACCGGCATCGCAGCGGGGAGGGATTACTGCAGGGCTATCAGGTCTGCAGTTTTGCCGGGAGGACTTGAGGGCGGGCAGAGTTTCAGAAAAGTTTTATCCTCTAACATAGTCCTGTTCCCTATGCGCCTGTAGTGAGAGGCAGAGTGGCACTGAAAACATGTTTTGGGAGCGGGCTCTCTCAGTGTGGGCAAGTCATAGGGGTCGTGCCCTGCTTGGACTCACTGGCAGCCAGACCAGTCTGTTCTGCTGCAGCCGGTGACTCAGCCTGTTCAGGGAACTCACAGGGAAATCCCGCCTCTGCCTAGCTCCTCAACTGATGATAATGTATAATGATCTCTGCAGAGACAAACCCAGTCTCTGCCCTGCCAAGCTAAAAAGGATGGTCCCTCCCCCAAGATTTGCCACCAATGAGCACCATTTTATTCTCACAGACCCACCCCTCCTCCTCAACCTTCTTCCTCCTATCCACGGTTGCGGCGTCACCCCCAAAATACTACCATCCCAGAGATGAAACATGAAGATAATTGATGCTGGTCCTAACAGTGCTGTGGATCCCCTCTGTTCACTGGCCTCACTCAGGTTAGTGATATGGCTGCGCTACCCCTCTCATACTGTCAGCAGGACAAGGTTGAAGCCCACTCACTGCAGGCTGACCCAGGAAGCATATTAGTGATATAATAGTGTTGGTGGGTGAGTGGGCTTCTCTCCTCCCTCACACTGTCCTGCATTGACCTTCCCACTGCATGTCTTCCACCTCCAAGTGCATTCTAGCACATGAATTTCTGAGGGTAACGTTGGTGCAGGATTGTAGGCTAGGGGAGGGGATAGAGATAGGGGAGTTGCTGTTATGATGGGAGATGAACGGGGCAGTATGCCGAACTGTGAGATGGCCATGTCTCTCTTTCTTTCCCCCATGTTTAACTCTCTCTCTTTCCCCCATGTCCCTCTCTCTCTCTTTTTTCCCCCATGTCTCTCCCTCCCCATGTCACTCTTGGCTGTTAAAGATGCTGCCTCCGTACTTTTTCTCCTGTAGGGCTGAGTATTGGGGGAAGGTGGGGGGGGGGGGGGGGGGGTTGCACTGATGATTTGCCTAGGGTGCTGTGAAACCTTGCACCGGCCCTGCTTCTTACCCAATATGGAGATAGCAACCAACCTATGTCACACAATTATTGGGGTCACCTTTTACAGTACCACGTGCAGAAGTTGCCCTCTTGCTTAAGACCAAAGCACAGCACTTTTCCGATGTCATCATTACCACAAATCCTGCATACAGTATATTCTTTTCTCTTCCTACTGAAAGTGAACACCATAACAGTTTATTGACCACAGACTACAGTACCTCAGTATGAACCACATACATATCAACAGCATAATTCATACACTGTACAATAAGTAGATGTTTCCTCCCTTTGAGACAAACATTGTACTTTGGTGTCAAGATATGCTGTGTGCTCTCAGCATGAAGTCATTCAAAGCAATCACTTACTCTCTATTTATGATAATTCAGCGCAGGTTGCTGAACTTTCCTTGTATTGATTCTCGTTATGCCTTTAGCTTAGTTATACAATTATGAACAATTATGAAATTAATAAAAGATTACTTGCTTCAGGGGACACATAAATTAAGAATGGACCTAAGTACAATTACATGATGCTTTATTGCTGCTACTGTTCACTGCTGCAATCCTGAAATGTGCAGCACCTCTGAAACCACAAAGTACAGCAGAAGCTTTAGCTGATTGTGAAGCAAAGGTAAGTGGGGTACACAAGTAGAATTGTGTTCTGAGCGATCTATCACAGAACACTCAGCACACATCTCTCCCCCCCGCTCAGCACCCAGCGCGATGTGTGCTGGGTAAGAGTGGGGGGGTTGTGGAGCTGCTAACTTCACACAGCGGGGAAGTGAGCATCCTGACTAGATTGTGCCTATATGCAGGCACAATCTAGAGCTGGCAATAGCGACATGTGGGGCCGCGCATCGCTGTCGCTATGGGTATACACACAGAAAGATCTGTGCTTCATTTCTAAGCAATCTGGTCAGATTGCTTAGAAATTAAGCAGGATCTCTTTGTGTGTACCCCCCTGTAGAACCCTTTTCTTCACCTCAAACTATGTATGTGTTACTTTCGCTTGTACAGTACATACCTCCCAACATATGGGAAGAGGAAGAAGGGGCATTGTGTACACTCTGATGACCCCCACCACCACCACACAAACAGAGAGCATGGACCTGCATCATGCCCCAATTTTGCATCACACTGGGGGCTCGCTCATCACTTTCTGAGCTGCTGGGCTGCTCCCCACCTCAATCCCACACTGTTTAAATGTTGTGGAACCCCTGTGAAGAGCAGCAGTAAAAGAAAGCTCACTCCCCCTCATACTCTGCGACCAGTTTGTGGGACAACAGGAAACAAAAATTGGGATTATCACCAAAACTGGGAGGTATACTTATAACTAGAGATGTGCGGCAGACACTTTTCGGGTTTTGTGTTTTGGTTTTGAATCTAGATCTCCATTCATGTTTTGGATCTGGATTGGTTTTGCCAAAACCACACTTTCGGGTTTTGGTTTTGGATCTGGATTTTTTAGAAAAAACATAAATATTTTTGATCCTACGGAATTACTCATCTCAATAACATTCATTTCCACTCATTTTCAGTCTATTTTGAACACCTCACAATATTGTTTTAGGCCAAAAGGTTGCACCGAGGTAGCTGGATGACTAAGCTAAGCAACACAAGTGGGCGGCACAAACACCTGGCCCATCTAGGAATGGCACTGAAGTAGCAGTTTTAAAAACTAGGCCCAAAAGAGCACATAATGCAAAGAAAAAAAAGGTGCAAGATGGAATAGTCCTTATGTTGTATAAACAGGACATGCACACATTAACAAACCAATCATTTCAGCAACAGGGTCTGCCACACTATTGTGGCTGAAATGATTGGTTTGTTTGGGCCCACACAAAAAAAGAAGCAATTAATCCCCCCAACAAAAAAGAAGCAATTAATCTCTCCTAGCTCAAACTGGCTCTACAGAGGCAAGATGTCGTCCTCCGATTCCTCACCCCTTTCAGTGTTTACATCCTCATCCTCACAGAATATTAATTCGCCCCCAATGGAATCCACCATCACAGGTACCTATGTACTTTCTGGAGGCAATTGCAGGTAAAGGTCTTCCCGGAGGAATTTATAATTCATTTTGATGAACATCATCTTCTCCACATTTTGTGGAAATAACCTCCTATGCTGATCGCTGACAAGGTTACCGGCTGCACTAAAGACTCTTTTGGAGTACACACTGGAGCGGTGTCAACTTAGGTAAAATAAAGCCAGTTTGTGCAAGGGCCTACAAATTGCCTATTTTTCCTGCCAGTATACATACTGACTGTCTGACATGCCTACTTGGATGCTGTCACTGATATAATCCTCCACCATTCTTTCAATGGTGACAGGATCATATGCTGTGACAGTAGACATGTCAGTAATTGTTGGCAGGTCCTTTAGTCCGGACCAGATGTCAACACTTGCTCCTGACTGCCCTGCTTCACTGCCAGTGGATAGGCTAGTAAATTTTATTATTTTCCTCGCATCCCCAGTTGCGGGAGAAAATGAAGGAGGGGCTGTTGATGGTTCAAGTTCCACTTGAGTTGACAATTTTCTCACCAGCAGGTCTTTGCACCTCTGCAGATTTGTATCCACTGGAAAGAGAGATACAATGTAAACTTTAAACCTAGGCACGAGCACAGTGGACAAAATGTAGTGCTCTGAGTTCAACAGATTGACCACCCTTGAATCCTGGCAAATGGCTCCATCCACAAGTCCTACATTCTTTACTTAGTGGAATTGCTCCACCTTAGCTCCTCCTTCAATTTCTCCAGCTGCTTCTGCAAAAGCCTGAGTGAACTGACTTCACATGTGGCAAGTTCGAAGGGTTGGAGAACCTTGCACAACATGGAAATCATTCTTCACTGCGCTTGAGTCAGGTGCACTCCCCTCCTTTGCCTATATCATAGGTGGATGTATAGGCTTGAATGGCCTTTTGCTGCTCCTCCATGCCCTGAAGCATATAGAGCTTTGAATTCCACCTCGTTACTACCTCTTGCTTCAGGTGATGGCAGGGCAGGTTCAGGAGTGTTTGCTAGCACTCCATTCTTCGGCACGCATTGGATGAATGTCGAAAGTGCCCCACAATTTATCTCCTGCACGCCCCTGTCATTTTTTAAAAAAAATTCTGCACCACCAAATTAATTGTATGTGCAAAACATGGGATGTTATGAAATTTGCCCAGATGTAATCCACGCACACTATTGGTGGCATTGTCAGATATCACAAATCCCCAGGAGAGTCTAAGGGGGTAAGCCATTGTGCAATGATGTCCCTCAGTTTCTGTAAGAGGTTGTCAGTGGTGTGCATCTTACAGAAACCAGTGATACACAGTGTAGCCTACCTAAGAACAAGTTGACATTTGTGAGCTGCTGGTGCCGCTGCTGCTGTTGCTGCGGAAGGCAATACATCTACCCAGTGGGCTGTCACAGTCATGTAGTCCTTAGTTTGCCCTGCTCCACTTGTCAACATGTCCGTGGTTAAGTGGACGCTGGATAAAACCGCATTTTTAAGGACACTAAGGACACTTTTCTTAATGTCTCTGTCCAGTCCGGGAATCGCTTGCCTAGTGAAGTGGAATCTAGACGGGATTTGGTATCGGGGACACAGTACATCCATCAACTATCTAAATCCCACTGCACTAATTGCGGATACCGGACGCATGTCTAACACCAGAATAGTTGTTATGGCCTCAGTAATTCACTTTGCAACAGGGTGGCTGCTGTCATATTTCTTCTTCCTCGCAAAGGACTGTTGGACAGTCAGTTGCTTAGTTGAAGTAGTACAAGTGGTCTTCTGACTTCCTCTCTGGGATGATGATCGACTCCCAGGAGCAACAACAGCAGCGGCAGCAGTAGGTGTAGCACTCAAGGATCCTCCGGAGGAATCCCAGATAGGAGAGGACTCGTCAGCCATGCCAGTGATATGGCCTGCAAGACTACTTTTGTTCCTTACTGAGGAGGAAATTGACATTGAGGTTGTTGGTGGTGTAATTTGCAGGAGCTTGGGTACAACAAGAAAATGTCAGTGGATTGTTTCCGCTATTACCCAAAGTTTCTGAACTTTACAATGACTTATGAATGTGCTGCAGGTGTCATATAAGGGAGGATGTTCCTAGGTGGTTAATGTCCTTACCCCTACTTATTATGGATTGAAAAAGGCAACACCGAATTTGTGGAGAAATAATTCCACACCAAAGAGGTGGCTTTTTTGGTATTTTTCCCAGGCATGACAATGGCTTTTTCATCCCATGGCCAACAACTGTCTCCACTGGTGCCTTATTCAAACAAACCACATCACCATCAGAATCCTCATCATCAACTTCCTCCTCAGCTCCAGCTACACCAATATCCTCCTCATCCTGGTGTACTTTTACAGTGACATCCTCAATCTCAATATCAGCAACTGGACTGGCAGTGCTCCTCTCAGCATTTGCAGGGGGCATGCAAATGGTGGTAGGAGCCAGCCTCCTCTTCCCATACAGTCTTGGGAAGGTCAGGCCTAGACATCATAACCACGGACACACTTGGACTCTCCTTGGGGATTTATGATATCTCTGAATGCACAGTTGTTTTTTCCTGTGCTTTAACAAGCTTATTTTTTATTTTTTTCCAGAGAGGAGGAGGGCTTCCATCCTCATGAGAAGCTGAACCACTAGTTATGAACATAGGCCAAGGTCTTAGCCTTTCCTTGCCACTTCATGTCATGAATGGCATATTGCCAATTTTACATTTCTCATCAGATAATTTCTTTTTTTTTCTGATTATTTTTGCTTCTTGGATTTTACATGCCCTCTATGACATTGGGCATTGGCCTTAGCAAATGACGTTGATGGAATTGCATCATCAATGTCATAACTGGTGGCAGCAACAGCTTCAGCACTAGTACTAGGAACAGGAAGTGGTTCCTGATCTTTCACAATTTTTTCCTACAAATTGTTGTTCTCCATTTCACAGGACGGCACCCCTTTATTATTACAGCACACAGAACAGTGCCCCTTTATTTTCACAGCACCCCTATATTTTTACAGCATACAAGACAGGGCCAGTGTACTTTTATTTTAACAACAGCACCCCTGTGTTTTTACAGCATAGAGGACAGGGCCAGCACCCCTGTATTTGAATAACACCCCTGTAATTTTAAAGTATACAAGACTGGGCCAGTGTAATTTTATTTTAACAACAGCATCAGAATATATATGCATCAGTGATAGTGTTATTATAACTAGGTAATCTACACTCCTTGCATTTTGGATCTGCTCAGAATATATATGCATCAGTGATAGTGTTATTATAACTAGGTAATCTACACTGTCAATTTGTATATCATAAGCTATATTGTATTCTAGGATGAAACTGTTTTGCAGCTTTATATAGTTGGTAACTGCTATCTTAGTATTTGTTTTAGTTGAGTTTTATGGCATGCTCTGTAAACGGGGGTGGGTTGTTAGGCCTTGATTGCAATTACTAGAGACACATGGATACTTACCATTCATAAGGAAAGATGCTTGGCTGAACAACAGCCAGCTGAACAGGGCTTTATTAGAAGGGCTTTTTTAAAAGGGTTATGAAAATATTACAATATAGACTTACCCAGGACTTACCAGGACGAAAACAGACGGAAACAACCCACCGACAAAACAGAAAACATCGTCCCTTCCTTACATTTCCAAGCATCTGTGTATTTCAGCGTATGTAAATATTTTACCAACTAAAATCCTCATGACCTCTAAGAACAAAATGCAACCAATTTGGTAGACAACTATATACATTGGGATTGTACATACCAGTTTGTCACTTTGCTCTATAATGCACAGTTAACATACAGCAGA
The DNA here is from genome assembly GCF_028390025.1 of Pseudophryne corroboree. Taxonomy (NCBI): domain Eukaryota; kingdom Metazoa; phylum Chordata; class Amphibia; order Anura; family Myobatrachidae; genus Pseudophryne; species Pseudophryne corroboree. The sequence continues at coordinate 318,198,629 of NC_086446.1, read as the reverse complement.
ACAACACCAGTAGGCACCTGCACTTTTAACTTAAACAAGTAAAAACTTACACTCTCAGCCTAGAAAACACTGATTTCATCTCAAACTAACTATGTTCCACAAATTGATTTTCTGCATTGCTCTTCATGGAGTATTCATAAAGGCCATTGCATCATTCAGTCTCCCAGCAACTCACCCCTCTGTACATGTTGCCCCCTCAATTCTACACTCCCCTCTTATTAGCACTCATGAGCTTTTTACTTCCCTATACTCATTGACAATAACATCTACAACCTCTCACCATAAAAAACTTTCACAAACCTCTGACACCCACATTTATCTCTCTCTTCTGCTTCTGATAGCTGGTGACATTTCACCAAATCCAGGACCCAGCCACTTGCATCACTCACATTCACCTGATTCACAGCAACATAGAAATCCAGCTAACCTCATAAACATCACATGTCTTCCATCACCCTCCAGATCACTAAAATGTGCCTTATGGAATGCACGCTCTGTTTGTAACAAATTAACATCCATTCATGACCTTTTCATATCTAACAACATCAATCTGCTGGCTATAACAGAAACCTGGCTCACACAATCTGACACAGCCTCCCCTGCAGCACTGGCACATGGTGGTCTCCACTTTACACACACCTCCAGACCCGATAACCATAAAGGAGGAGGAGTTGGACTTTTACTTTCCCAATCTTTGGCATATACTGTTCTACCACAGGTTCCATCACTCACATTTACATCATTTGAAGTACATTCCATTAGGGTTTACTCTCCTTTCTCCTTTCTCTCTGCGGCCCACCTGGGCATCCAAAACAATTTTTGGAAGATTTTTCTGCCTGGCTCCCTCACTTCCTATCCTCTGACATCTCCACCATTATCATGGGTGATTTCAATATTGCTATTGATTGTCCAAAATCTGCTGCGCATGCCTCCAAACTACTCTCTCTAACCTCCTCTCTTGGCCTCTCCCAATGGACTGACTCCTCTACTCATCAGGCGGGCCACTGCCTTGATCTAGTATTCACCAGACTATGCTCCATTGCTGAACTCACTAACACTCCTTTCCCCCTCTCAGATCACAACCTTATCACCTGCATGCTTTCCTCTGTTAATTCAAACCCTGTGTTGCGGAAGTTCTCCAATCTTCCTCAAACTCGCAGAAATATTAACACAATTAATCTTCAAGAACTTTCCACTTCACTCCAACAACTGCTTTCACCTATTTCTGCATTCACCTCTCCTGAGATGGCTGTATCACACCTTAATGAGACTCTAGAACTAGCCCTTGATGAAGTGGCTCCAGCTACCCATCACACTCCACGTAGGCCTAGATGTCAACCATGGCACTCCAAATTAACAAGACAACTACAAAAACTCACACGAAAACTTGAACGTCAGTGGCGTAAATCTCGTATTTCAAGTGACTTCCTCACATATAAGACAGTCTACCATTCTTATAAAAATGCCCTGGACACTGCCAAACAAACATATTTCCAAACTCTTATCTCTGCTCAAGCCTCTAACCCCAAACGACTCTTTAATACATTTAAATCACTTCTGAATCCTCCCGCACCTACCCCACCAGCCACTATCAAGGCACAGGATCTTGCTTCCTACTTCAAGGAGAAGATTGCTAAGATCCGAGATGAAATGGTATGCTCTTCGGCAGCCAGTGACCTGCTCCGTTCTTTACCTGAACCCTCTGGCACTCTTTCTTCATTTGATCCCACAAGTGAAGATGAAGTATCATCACTCTTCTCATCCTGCTTCTCTACTACCTCTCCTCTTGATCCTTTACCCTCACAAATAAGTAAAGCTCTGTCTCTGGTGCTCATCCCTACCTTAACTAACATCTGTAATCTCTCTCTCTCTACTGGTATTTTTCCTTCACTCTTCAAGCATGCAGTGATTACTCCCATTTTAAAAAAACAAAATTCTGACCCTAATGCTCTCTCAAACTACCGCCCTATCTCTCAGCTCCCTTGTCTCTCTAAGCTACTTGAGAGACTTGCCTACACTCGACTCACACACTTTCTTAACTCATACACTTTGTTGGACCCACTTCAGTCAGGCTTCCGTTCCCAACATTCCACAGAGACGGCACTGACTAAAGTGGTTAATGATTTGGTCACTACGAAGTCTAAAGGCCACTACTCACTACTTATTCTTCTAGACCTATCTGCTGCATTTGACACTGTAGACCACTCTCTTCTCATACAGACACTACAATCCCTAGGTCTTAAAGACACAGCCCTTTCTTGGTTCCTATCGTACCTATCTAATCGCTCCTTCAGTGTTCGCTTCTCTGAATCTACCTCCTCTTCGCTACCTCTTTCAGTTGGAGTACCGCAAGGCTCAGTCTTGGGTCCTCTGCTTTTCTCTATCTATACCTCATCTCTTGGTAAACTAATCAGCTATTTTGGTTTTCAGTATCATCTGTACGCAGATGATACTCAAATCTACCTATCCTCCCCTGACTTGTCCCTATCTGTACTGGACCGTGTCACTGAATGCCTTTCTGCCATCTCATCCTGGATGACATCTCGCCACCTCAAACTTAATATTTCAAAGACAGAGTTAATTATATTTCCACCGGCCAATAGTAGGTACCAACCTGATATCTCTATCACTGTTGAAAACTCGACTATCTACCCTACCCCACAAGCTCGCTGCCTAGGTGTCATCCTTGACTCTGATCTGTCCTTTGTTCCCCACATTCAATCTGTCTCAAGATCATGTTACATGCATCTAAAAAACATATCCAAAATACGACCATACCTTACACAAGACACTGTTAAAACTCTAATCCACGCTCTCATTATCTCCCGCATTGATTATTGCAATAGTCTCCTAACTGGTCTTCCCAAAACGAAACTCTCACCACTACAATCCATTCTGAATGCAGCGGCGAGGCTTATCTTCCTCGCTAGACGTTCATCGTCTGCAGATCCACTCTGTCAGTCCCTCCATTGGTTACCTGTACTCTACCGCATTCAATATAAAATACTTTTACTCACACACAAGGCCATTAACCAAACTACACCAACGTACATCACTTCGCTTATCACAAAATATCTCCCAACCCGACCTCTTCGCTCTTCACAAGACCTGCGTCTCTCATCCACACTCATTACTCGCTCCCACTCACGACTGCAGGACTTTCATCGGGCTGCACCCACTCTGTGGAATGCCCTACCACGCACAATAAGACTCTCCTCTAGTCTCCAAACCTTCAAGCGTTCCCTCAAAACTCACCTCTTTAGGCAAGCGTATCAAATTCCTGAACCGCCCACATAACTTTCATATACCTTCCTATCAAATTACATCCACTCTGTACAGTCCACACATATCCTCACATGTCTGTTCATTCTATGCAATAGATAGCACCTTTCCTTGTGTACATATGCCTATTTCCCTATAGATTGTAAGCTTGCGAGCAGGGCCTTCCTACCTCTATGACTGTTATCACCCAGTTTGTTATTGTTATTTCAAATTGTAAAGCGCAACGGAATTTGCTGCGCTATATAAGAAACTGTTAATAAATAAATAAAATAACAGCACACCTGTATTTTTACAGCATACGGGACAGGGCCAGCACCCTTGTATTTTCACAGCACCCCTGAATTTTTACAGCATACAAGACAGGGCCAGTGTACATTAATTATCACAGCACCCCTCAATTTTTACAGCATACAGGACAGGGCCATCACCCCTGTATTTTCACAGCATCCCTGAATTTTTACAGTATACAGGACAGTGCCCCTGTATAGCACAGTGACAGCCAGAGCAGCAACACCCATGTTCAGCTGCAGCACCCCTAACAGCACATGACACAAGTGACAGGACAGCACCCCTAACAACACAGGGACACCACAGTGACAGAACAGCATCCCTAGAGAGCACACACTGACCCACCCAACCCCATCACCCACAGAGAGACAGAGGTCTATCTCCCTCACTCTCTACATTATTTTTATATAGAATCCAAAACCCGCAAGAATCCGATAGTGGGATGATGATGTTGTGCCTCATTCATTGATCTGAGTCAGGTGGGAATTTCCGTGCCGGACTCAGTTCCCAGCTCAGATCGTGAAGTTCGGGGGGGGGGGGGGGTCGGGGTTCGGTTCTCTGAGAACAAAACCCATTTATTTCTACTTATAACTGATCAGTCTCCTGTGTCTACCCTTATAGACATGTTACAGAATCAAGTCCCATAATCAGAAAATTTACCTGGGGACTAGATGATTAATTATGGCACTGTCCCTATTATTTCCTAGTAGCACCTACAGATGTGTCTTCACTTACTGGTTGCCTGTACACTAAACCAGGGCCGGATCTAGCCCTTGTGGCACCCCGGGCTGAAAAATAGGGGCGTGGCTTCATGAAGGTGCGTGGTCAGTTATGCCCCCAGAAGTATTGCCCCCAGTAGAGTTGTTGTGCCCCCTAGTTTGTGCCCCCAGTAGTATTGCCCCCAGTAGAGTTGTGCCGCTTATAAAAAAAAATAAGATTTTACTTACCGATAAATCTATTTCTCGTAGTCCGTAGTGGATGCTGGGACTCCGTAAGGACCATGGGGAATAGCGGCTCCGCAGGAGACAGGGCACAAAATAAAAGCTTGAGATATCAGGTGGTGTGCACTGGCTCCTCCCCCTATGACCCTCCTCCAAGCCAGTTAGGATACTGTGCCCGGACGAGCGTACATAATAAGGAAGGATATTGAATCCCGGGTAAGACTCATACCAGCCACACCAATCACACCGTACAACTCGTGATCTGAACCCAGTTAACAGTATGATAAATTTAAAGGAGCCTCTGAAAGGATGGCTCAACAATAATAACCCGAATTTTTTGTAACAATAACTATATACAAGTATTGCAGACAATCCGCACTAGGGATGGGCGCCCAGCATCCACTACGGACTACGAGAAATAGATTTATCGGTAAGTAAAATCTTATTTTCTCTAACGTCCTAAGTGGATGCTGGGACTCCGTAAGGACCATGGGGTTATACCAAAGCTCCCAAACGGGCGGGAGAGTGCGGATGACTCTGCAGCACCGAATGAGAGAACTCCAGGTCCTCCTCAGCCAGGGTATCAAATTTGTAGAATTTAGCAAACGTGTTTGCCCCTGACCAAGTAGCTGCTCGGCAAAGTTGTAAAGCCGAGACCCCTCGGGCAGCCGCCCAAGATGAGCCCACTTTCCTTGTGGAATGAGCTTTTACTGATTTTGGCTGTGGCAATCCTGCCACGGAATGTGCAAGCTGAATTGTACTACAAATCCAACGAGCAATCGTCTGCTTTGAAGCAGGAGCACCCAGCTTGTTGGGTGCATACAGGATAAACAGCGAGTCAGTTTTCCTGACTCCAGCCGTCCTGGAAACATATATTTTCAAGGCCCTGACAACGTCCAGCAACTTAGAGTCCTCTAAGTCCCTAGTAGCCGCAGGTACCACAATAGGTTGGTTCATGTGAAATGCAGAAACCACCTTAGGTAGAAATTGAGGACGAGTCCTCAATTCCGCCCTGTCAGAATGAAAATTTAGGTAAGGGCTTTTACATGATAAAGCCGCCAATTCTGACACACGCCTAGCTGAAGCCAAGGCCAACAGCATCGACACCTTCCACGTGAGATATTTTAAATCTACCGTAGACAATGGTTCAAACCAGTGTGATTTTAGAAATCTCAACACATCATTGAGATCCCAAGGTGCCACTGGAGGCACAAAAGGAGGCTGTATGTGCAGCACCCCTTTCACAAATGTCTGAACTTCAGGTACTGAAGCCAGTTCTTTCTGGAAGAATATCGACAGGGCCGAAATTTGAACCTTAATGGACCCTAATTTTAGGCCCATAGACAGTCCTGTTTGCAGGAAATGCAAGAAACGACCCAGTTGAAATTCCTGTGTAGGGGCCTTCTTGGCCTCACACCACGCAACATATTTACGCCAAATGCGGTGATAATGTTTTGCGGTTACTTCCTTTCTGGCTTTTACCAGAGTAGGGATGACTTCTTCTGGAATGCCCTTGTCCTTCAGGATCCGGCGTTCAACCGCCATGCCGTCAAACGCAGCCGCGGTAAGTCTTGGAACAGACAAGGCCCCTGCAGTAGCAGGTCCTGTCTTAGAGGTAGAGGCCACGGTTCGTCCGTGAGCATCTCTTGAAGTTCCGGGTACCAAGACCTTCTTGGCCAATCCGGAACCACGAGTATAGTTCTTACTCCTCTCCTTCTTATGATTCTCAATACTTTCGGTATGAGGGGCAGAGGAGGGAATACATACACTGACTGGTACACCCACGGCGTTACCAGAGCGTCCACTGCTATTGCCTGAGGGTCCCTTGACCTGGCGCAATATCTGTCCAGTTTTTTGTTTAGACGTGACGCCATCATGTCCACCTTTGGTCTTTCCCAACGGTTTACAATTTGGTGGAAGACTTCTGGGTGAAGTCCCCACTCTCCCGGGTGAAGGTCGTGTCTGCTGAGGAAGTCTGCTTCCCAGTTGTCCACTCCCGGAATGAACACTGCTGACAGTGCTATCACATGATTTTCCGCCCAGCGAAGAATCCTTGCAGTTTCTGCCATTGCCCTCCTGCTTCTCGTGCCGCCCTGTCTGTTTATGTGGGCGACTGACGTGATGTTGTCCGACTGGATCAACACCGCCTGACCCTGAAGCAGAGGTTTTGCTTGAATTAAGGCATTGTAAATGGCCCTTAGTTCTAGTGTTTATATGAAGAGATGTTTCCATGCTTGACCACAAGCCCTGGAAATTCCTTCCCTGTGTGACTGCTCCCCAGCCTCTCAGGCTGGCATCCGTGGTTACCAGGACCCAATCCTGAATGCCAAATCTGCGGCCCTCTAGTAGATGAGCCCTCTGAAGCCACCACAGGAGAGACACCCTTGTCCTTGGCGACAGGGTTATCCGTTGATGCATCTGAAGATGCGATCCGGACCATTTTCCCAGTAGATCCCACTGAAAAGTTCTTGCATGGAATCTTCCGAATGGAATCGCTTCGTAAGAAGCCACCATTTTTCCCAGGACCCTTGTGCACTGATGCACTGAGACCTGTCCTGGTTTTAGGAGGTTCCTGACTAGCTCGGATAACTCCCTGGCCTTCTCCTCCGGGAGAAACACCTTCTTCTGGACTGTGTCCAGAATCATTCCTAAGAACAGTAGACGTGTCGTTGGAATCAGCTGCGATTTTGGAATATTTAGAATCCATCCGTGCTGACTTAGCACTACCTGAGATAGTGCCACTCCGACTTCTAACTGTTCCTTGGTTCTTGCCCTTATCAGGAGATCGTCCAAGTAAGGGATAATTAAGATGCCTTTTCTTCGTAGAAGAATCATCATTTCGGCCATTACCTTGGTAAAGACCCGAGGCGCCGTGGACAATCCAAACGGCAGCGTCTGAAACTGATAATGACAGTTTTGTACTACAAACCTGAGGTACCCTTGGTGAGAAGGATATATTGGGACGTGGAGATAAGCATCCTTGATGTCCAGCGACACCATATAGTCCCCCTCTTCCAGGTTCGCTATCACCGCTCTGAGTGACTCCATCTTGAATTTGAACCTTTTTATGTAAGTGTTCAAAGATTTTAGATTTAATATTGGTCTCACCGAGCCGTCCGGCTTCGGTACCACAAATAGTGTGGAATAATACCCCTTCCCCTGTTGTAAGAGGGGTACCTTGATTATCACCTGCTGGGAGTACAGCTTGTGAATGGCTTCCAGAACTGCCTCCCTGTCGGAGGGAGACTTTGGTAAAGCAGACTTCAGGAACCGATGAGGAGGAAACGCCTCGAATTCCAGTTTGTACCCCTGTGATACTACCTGTAGAATCCAGGGATCCACTTGCGAGTGAGCCCACTGCGCGTTGAAATACTTGAGACGGGCCCCCACCGTGTCTGAGTCTGCTTGTAAAGCCCCAGCGTCATGCTGAAGACTTGGCAGAAGCAGGGGAGGGCTTCTGCTCCTGGGAAGCGGCTGCATGGTGCTGCCTTTTTCCTCTTCCTCTGCCCTTGGGCAGAAAAGAGTGACCTTTTGCTCGCTTGTACTTATGGGAACGAAAGGACTGAGTTTGAAAAGACTGTGTCTTTTTCTGTTGATGTGAAGTAACCTGGGGTAAAAAGGTGGATTTTCCAGCCGTTGCCGTGGCCACCAGGTCTGTTAGACCAGCCCCAAATAACTCCTCCCCCTTATACGGCAATACTTCCATGTGCCGTTTGGAATCTGCGTCCCCTGACCACTGTCTGGTCCATAATGCTCTTCTGGCAGAGATGGACATTGCGCTTACTCTTGATGCCAGGGTACAAATATCCCTCTGCGCATCACGCATATATAGCAATGCATCCTTTAAATGTTCTATAGTTAACAGAATATTGTCCCTATCCAGGGTATCAATATTCTCAGTCAGGGAATCCGCCCATGCGACTCCAGCACTGCACATCCAGGCTGATGCGATTGCTGGTCGCAGTATAACACCAGTATGTGTGTATATACTTTTCAGGATATTTTCCAGCCTCCTATCAGCTGGTTCTTTGAGGGTGGCCGTATCAGGGGACGGTAACGCTACTTGTTTAGATAAACGTGTGAGCGCCTTATCTACCCTAGGGGGTGTTTCCCACCGTGCCCTAACCTCTGGCGGGAAAGGGTATAGTGCTAATAACTTATTAGAAATTAGCTGTTTTTTATCGGGGGAAAACCACGCTTTATCACACACCTCATTTATTTCCTCAGACTCAGGAAAAACTATTGGCAGTTTTTTCACACCCCACATAATACCCGCCTTTGAGGTATTTGTAGTGTCAGAAAGGTTCAATGCCTCTTTCATTGCCGTGATCATGTAACGTGTGGCCCTACTGGACATTACGTTTGTCTCGTCACCGTCGACACTAGATTCAGTATCTGTATCTGGATCCGTGTCGACCCACTGAGGTAGCGGCCGTTTTAGGGCCCCTGAGGGTATCTGAGACGCCTGAACAGGCACTAATTGATTTGCCGGCTTTCTCATGTCGTCAACAGTTTTTTGTAAATTGCTGACATTATCACTTAATTGCTTAAACACAATCATCCAGTCAGGTGTCGACTCCCTAGGGGGTGACATCACTAACACAGGCAACTGCTCCGCCTCCACCTCATTTTCCTCCTCATACATGTCGACACACGCGTACCGACACACAGCACACACACCGGGAATGCTCTGATAGAGGACAGGACCCCACTTAGCCCTTTGGAGAGACAGAGGGAGAGTCTGCCAGCACACACCCAGCGCTATATATATACAGGGATAACCTTATATAAGTGTTAATCCCTTATAGCTGCTGTTAATCTAGTTATTTGCTGCCAAAATGCCCCCCCTTCTCTTTTTTACCCTGAATCAGATGCAGTACTGCAGGGGAGAATCAGGGAGCCGTCCTTCCAGCGGAGCTGTGAGGGAATAATGGTGCCAGTGTGCTGAGGAGATAGGCCCCGCCCCTTCACGACGTCCTTAACTCCCGCTTTTTTGTGTAAAATGGCAGGGGAAAAAATACATCCATATAGCCCTGGAGCTATATGTGATGTATTCCTTTTGCCAGCTAAGGTATATGTGTGTTATATTGCGTCTCAGGGCGCTCCCCCCCAGCGCCCTGCACCCTCAGTGACCGGAGTGTGAAGTGTGCTGAGAGCAATGGCGCACAGCTGCGGTGCTGTGCGCTACCTTAGTCTTGAAGACAGGATGTCTTCTGCCGCCGCTTTCACCGGACCTTCGTCTCTTCTGGCTCTGTAAGGGGGACGGCGGCGCGGCTCCGGTGACCCATCCAGGCTGAACCTGTGATCGTCCCTCTGGAGCTAACGTCCAGTAGCCTAAGAAGCCCAATCCACTCTGCACTCAGGTGAGTTCGCTTCTTCTCCCCTTAGTCCCACGATGCAGTGAGCCTGTTGCCAGCAGGACTCACTGAAAATAAAAAAACCTAACTAAACTTTTATTCTAAGCAGCTCTGGAGAGCTACTGTACCTAGTTTGCACCCTTCTCGGCCGGGCACAAAAATCTAACTGGCTTGGAGGAGGGTCATAGGGGGAGGAGCCAGTGCACACCACCTGATATCTCAAGCTTTTATTTTGTGCCCTGTCTCCTGCGGAGCCGCTATTCCCCATGGTCCTTACGGAGTCCCAGCATCCACTTAGGACGTTAGAGAAATAAAAATTAATACTTACAATCCCCACTCCTGATTCCCGACTGCTGCTGCCCTCCACCTCTGGGCGCCGGTGCCGCTCCTCTGATCTATGGGAGAGACGTCATGAAGTCTCTCCCATAGCACCGCATAGACACTAGAGGTCAGTCATAACCTCTAGTGTCTATGTGCCGCTCCCACAATGCAGTGCGGTGCACGATGACTTCATCGCGCACTGCACAGTCAGCACCGGGGCTCACTACCAGTAGTAGATCTTGCCATGGCGGGCGATGCCCTCTGGATGGCGGCGCCCCGGTTAAAAATCCTGCTTGCCCGTAGCAAGATCCGCTACTGCACTAAACAGTATGATGTGAGACACCTGATGCTTCTGAGTCAGGCTGAGAGGAGTTTATTTGTGCATCTTTGTCAAATCGAATAGGCAGTAAAAGCTGAACACAGTGTACCAGAGACAACAGGCTGTGACTTTAATGGCAAAGGAATTGGTTTTACACACGTACAAAGTCACAGACAAAGCACACTTAGCGTGAGGAAAAGCCAGAGCTACCTGCATTGGAGCCTTTTTTACACAGACTCACACTCAGTTGCAGACATGTACAAATGCTGCACACCCCACTGATCAATGTATGCTAGCAATGCAGTTTTGTTGCTTCCAGTTGTATTTATGTATGCGAATAAGATGCACATTTTGAGCGATAAAGATGCTCGGCGAAGCGCAACTGAAGCAACATTAAGAAAGAACACATCTGTTTTGCATTCTTACTCACACACAGCACAGTATGGGAGTCAATGAAGCATAATTTCTGCAATAAACCAGAAATGGTACGCTCTAATACTTACACCCACAATGCAAGCTCAGTATTTAAGACGCTACTGGAGGCAATGGAGGTGTTTGACCCTGGTGCCAGGTATGTGTGGGTGCCGAAATGTGGGTATTCTTCATTTTGTCATTCCACCCTGTATAAATAGCGACAAAGGCATCTACAGATTCAGCATTGCCATTTGTCCATTCAGTTCAGATAAGAAGAGAACATGTTGCTGTAAAAAATTATATTGCAAAACTTTGTGCAGAAACTGGGTTGAAAAGACCAGTCATATTCCTTTCTCTGTTGGGAAAACCTCTAACCTGTAAGACCTTTGATAGCTTCATATCTCACCAACTTGAAGTGAACTGATTCTGAATTCTTGCAAGCCTGTGTAAAAGTCTATAATTCACAATTCAGAGATGCATTACCCAAGGTACTAGATGGGCAGTGTCACTCCAGTCAGCCTGGAGACTGGGTCCACATAAAGATACCACAAGCAAATCATCCTAAGAACCTGATTGACAGGATCATATGAGGTTCTAAACACTTCTCATACTGATGTAAAGTATAAATACATGTCTTATATTCAGGGCCAGATTATTCATAAATTAGTACATGTTGAAGATTAGGGCTCAGTAGGTCCTATAGGGTCCATCACAGTTTTTTATTATTATTTAATTTGTATTTTCTATCAAAATCAAGGGCTATATGGCTCTCCTGATTTCAGGAGAACAATATTCAAGAAGTAGTAACGAGGAGGCATACTCACTTATAGGGCAGCAGCAGGCCCTGCCAGAGGGCGGAAATTTCCCCAGGACTCTGACGGGCAGGAGGCCTCAAAATTTTCTGACTTATTGTTTTTGTGTTCCAACTATAAAAAAATTTCTATTTATCCATTTGCTAAATTGGCAATTCCCAAGAAATAATAGTTCAAACCTAGTGCCTAAAATAGAGAAGCATGTCTACTCTCCAATAATCCTATATATATATATATATATATATATATATATATATACAGAATTTATTTTGTAAATTTGAAATGCATTTTTATTTTTTAAAGAAAAAGGGGATGGGGTCTCTTAATTTGGGTTTGCCTGGGCCCAACCCTGAGAGAGCGATTTGATAAGTACAGTAGAATGAAAACCAGGATAAGACTGTGTCCTAATGACCTCGGCATTGTAGTATGTGCCCAACAAGTTGAGTGAGTGAAGACAGTGTGTGAGAGGCAATTCTCTCATGTAGCTTTGAGAGAGAGTAAAGCTTGGTACACACCTATACAATCGTCAGTACATTCTTTGAGATATTTTAAGAGTTTCTATGCACCTTTGATCATGTTTTAAACTGGTTGCATCTCATATCAGGTTTTATGTGCAGTTTAATTTTCATCTGGTTTGATGGTACATTGTCGGACAAATAGTGACATACGTATGCTGCGTATGCATGTCACTTCTGTCCAATGCTCCTCCAGGAGCAGCTTCAACTTTGTGCCATTTCAGATTTTAATTATGGCTGGACAGAGCACAGTAGACAGAGCTCTACTGATTCGTGAAATAGGATCAAGAAGATAGGTGGTGCAGCGGGAAGAAAAAAGAATGAGAAGAGAGTAGCTGCTTAACATATATATCTAAACTTGAAATATGGGTGTCTAAATGGAGAATGAGGTTCAATATAGAAAAATGCAAGGTTATGCATTTTGGGACTAAAAACAAACTTGCATCCTACATATTAACCAGGGAAAGTCTAGGGGTAACAGTTTTGGAAAAGGATTTGGGGGTACTCATTGATAATAAACTTAATAACCGTATACAATGTTAAAGCGCAGTAAAGAAGGCAAGTAAGGTGCTAGCGTGCTTAGAAAGGTGAATTGAGACAAGGGACGAGGATGTAATCCTGCCGCTGTATAATGCATTGGTACGTCCGCACCGGGAATATTGTGTTCAGTTTTGTGCACCACTGTATAAAAAAAGATATCAGTGAACTCGAGAGGGTTCAAAGGCGAGCTACTAAATTGATTAAAGGGCTTGAGGAACTGGATTACGAGGAAAGGCTTACTAAGATGAATATGTATACATTGGAAAAGAGGCGTCTAAGAGGAGACATTATTAATATCTTCAAATATGTGAAGGGGCACTACAAAGAGTTATCAGAGGAATTATTTATTAAAAGAACTCTGTTTAGTACACACGGGCACAGGCTGAGGCTGGAGGAGAGAAAATTCCGCACGCAATGAAGCAAAAGGGTTCTTCACTGTTAGGGCAATAAGGATTTGGAATTTTTTGCCAGGGAAGGTGGTAATGGGGGACTCTGTAAATGCATTTAAAAAAGGATTGAAAACATTTCTGATTGAAAATGATATCCAAGGTTACAACACTTAAAATACTGAAGTTGTTAATCCAGGTGTAACGTGATTTGTAATTGTTAACTAGTCATCATAACACATTCTTCAGCAGGTACATTAAAATCAACTCAACTTAATACAATAAACAGGTTGAACGCGATGGGCATGTTGCCTCTTTTCAACCTCAAATACTATGTTACTATGTTACTATGATTGTGCAAATAAATCTGCAATGTAGGGGGTTCCCAAATCATGGATTCAGACCGAAAATTGGTTAGGATTGTTAATTCTGGTTGTTTGACATGTTGTATGTCACAAATCAACTGGGGCTGTAGATTGCTAGTGTATGGTGACAATCAGCAGATTTGCAGACTGTTTCTATTAAACTGATGAGACTTTCAAGATCTGTATTTGCTAGAAATTATCTGCAAAACACTGACAAATATCTGTAATGTATGGGCACAGATTGGTGGATTCAAGAATCTTTAAATTTGGGAAGAAATAACAGATTTATTTTTTTTGCGATTACGGATGTATGGGGGGCCTTTAGATGAGAAAAGAATGGAAAGAAAATCCAATAACTTCAGTATGAAGATACCAATAGAGAAGAACAAATATGTACCTAACAAAACATTGGGGGTCATTCCGAGTTGTTCGCTCGTTGCCGATTTTCGCTATGCTGCGATTTGCTGGTAAATGCGCATGCGCATGGTACGCAGCGCGCATGCGCTAAGTTATTTAACTAACTTAGCAGTTTTGCTGGTTTTCGTACAACGCTTTTCAGTCGCACTGCTGATCGGTAAATGATTGACAGGAAAGGGGCGTTTCTGGGAGGTAACTGAGCGTTTTCTGGGAGTGTGCTAAAAAAACGCAGGCATGTCAGGGAAAAACGCAGGAGTCTCTGGAGAAACGGGGGAGTGGCTGGCCGAACGCAGGGCGTGTTTGTGATGTCAAACCAGGAACTAAACGGACTGAGCTGATCGCAATCTGTGAGTAGGTCTGGAGCTACTCAGAAACGGCAAAGATTTTTTTATTAGCAGTTTGCTAATCTTTCGTTCGCTATTCTGCTAAACTAAGATACACTCCCAGAGGGCTGCGGCCTAGCGTGTGCACTGCTGCTAAAAGCAGCTAGCGAGCGAACAACTTGGAATGAGGGCCATTGTCTCTTACTAGTAAGGAAAGAGAAAGCATTTCACCATCTGTGCCCCACGTGTCTAATGCAGAAACCCAATAGAGAAATGGCAAGTGAAAATAACCAAAGAGAGTATCAACCCATTTATTTTAAATATTTGCCCAACTTTTTAAGCCATACAAGAAACGGGAGGCAGTCAATTTACTGGCTGTCAGGATTCCGGCTGTCAGGATGCCGGGATACCGACACCCGGTGAAATACCGGAGGTCGGAATCCTGACCGCCGGCAGGAATCCCCATTCGGGTGGTTGTCCACGCCACCACCTGAGGGGGAATATAACCCTGTGGCGACCAAAGGTTGTCACAGTGCCCAAAGCATTGTGAGCCAGGATCCCGACAACTGAGTTATCATACTGATCCCCAACTAAAAGACAAAACAGGCGAAGAGTGTGGCTCCTGAGTAGGAAATGATTGTATGTAATTTTAATGCTGATAGTGATGGGATGATTCAGTTACAGTCGGTCTGGAAAAAAAACTTATCCTATTCCAAAGACTGAGAAATATCGCAGGTGAAAGCATGCATGATTTACCAATTTTTGCTCACCTCTCCAAAAGTGGTGAAAAGTTTTGCTAATGATTCATTTTAATGTAGAAAGGTCAGAATATAGGCCCTCATTACGAGTTGATCGCTCGCTAGCTGCTTTTAGCAGCATTTCAAACGCTAGCCCGCCGCCCTCTGGGAGTGTATCTTAGTTTTGCAGAATAGCGAACGAAAGATTAGCAGAACTGTTACTAAATAATTCCCTGCAGTTTCTGAGTAGCTCCAGACCTACTCCTATCTTGCGATCACCTCAGTCCGTTTAGTTCCTGCTTTGACGTCACAAACACGCCCTGCGTTCGGCCAGCCACTCCTGCGTTTTTACCTGGCACGCCTGCGTTTTTTAGCATACTCCCTGAAAACGGCCAGTTTCCGCCCAGAAACACCCACTTCCTGTCAATCACACTACGATCACTGGAGCGATGAAAAAACGTCGCTCGAGCTTGTGCAAATCTCCAAAGTTTTGTGTTAAATTACTGAACGCATGCGCGCTGCGTACCATGCACATGCGCATTTTCCACCTAATTGCTCCGTTGCGAAAAATGGCAACGAGCGAACAACTCGGAATGACCACCATAGTACCGAACATCAAGTAAATGCCTTCTTAAAATAAAAATGCTGACAAAAAAACAAAGTGATGTGTGTTTGTGTGTGGAATTCATGTTGGTACAGTGTGTACAGTATATGAGATTGGGAGATAATTAAAAAGAAAAGGGCAGACGTGTGTAAGTACTGTACTCTAACTGATTCTGAATAATGTACACTATATACAAATGCAGTGTTTTCCTATTCACGCTAAATAGCTGCATAACTTATTTGATGGTCGCATTCAGGCAAATGGTTGGATGTAGGGAAATTGCCAACAACTGATTATGGATTTTTGTGTTAAAATTAGTGATGAGCGCCGGAAATTTTTCGAGTTTTGTGTTTTGGTTTTGGGTTCGGTTCCGCGGCCGTGTTTTGGGTTCGAACGCGTTTTGGCAAAACCTCACCGAATTTTTTTTGTCGGATTCGGGTGTGTTTTGGATTCGGGTGTTTTTTTCAAAAAACCCTAAAAAACAGCTTAAATCATAGAATTTGGGGGTCATTTTGATCCCAAAGTATTATTAACCTCAAAAACCATAATTTCCACTCATTTTCAGTCTATTCTGAACACCTCACACCTCACAATATTATTTTTAGTCCTAAAATTTGCACAGAGGTCGCTGGATGGCTAAGCTAAGCGACCCAAGTGGCCGACACAAACACCTGGCCCATCTAGGAGTGGCACTGCAGTGTCACGCAGGATGGCCCTTCCAAAAAACACCCCCCAAACAGCACATGACGCAAAGAAAAAAAGAGGCGCAATGAGGTAGCTGTGTGAGTAAGCTAAGCGACCCTAGTGGCCGACACAAACACCTGGCCCATCTAGGAGTGGCACTGCAGTGTCACGCAGGCTGGCCCTTCAAAAAACTACTCCCCAAACAGCACATGACGCAAAGAAAAAAAGAGGCGCAATGAGGTAGCTGTGTGAGTAAGCTAAGCGACCCTAGTGGCCGACACAAACACCTGGCCCATCTAGGAGTAGCACTGCAGTGTCACGCAGGATGGCCCTTCAAAAAACTACTCCCCAAACAGCACATGATGCAAAGAAAAATTAAAGAAAAAAGAGGTGCAAGATGGAATTGTCCTTGGGCCCTCCCACCCACCCTTATGTTGTATAAACAGGACATGCACACTTTAACCAACCCATCATTTCAGTGACAGGGTCTGCCACACGACTGTGACTGAAATGACGGGTTGGTTTGGACCCCCACCAAAAAAGAAGCAATTAATCTCTCCTTGCACAAACTGGCTCTACAGAGGCAAGATGTCCACCTCATCATCATCCTCCGATATATCACCGTGTACATCCCCCTCCTCACAGATTATCAATTCGTCCCCACTGGAATCCACCATCTCAGCTCCCTGTGTACTTTGTGGAGGCAATTGCTGCTGGTCAATGTCTCCACGGAGGAATTGATTATAATTCATTTTAATGAACATCATCTTCTCCACATTTTCTGGATGTAACCTCGTACGCCGATTGCTGACAAGGTGAGCGGCGGCACTAAACACTCTTTCGGAGTACACACTTGTGGGAGGGCAACTTAGGTAGAATAAAGCCAGTTTGTGCAAGGGCCTCCAAATTGCCTCTTTTTCCTGCCAGTATAAGTACGGACTTTCTGACGTGCCTACATGGATGCGGTCACTCATATAATCCTCCACCATTCTTTCAATGGGGAGAGAATCATATGCAGTGACAGTAGACGACATGTCCGTAATCGTTGTCAGGTCCTTCAGTCCGGACCAGATGTCAGCATCAGCAGTCGCTCCAGACTGCCCTGCCTCAGCAGTCGCTCCAGACTGCCCTGCATCACCGCCAGCGGGTGGGCTCGGAATTCTGAGCCTTTTCCTCGCACCCCCAGTTGCGGGAGCATGTGAAGGAGGAGATGTTGACAGGTCGCGTTCCGCTTGACTTGACAATTTTGTCACCAGCAGTTCTTTGAACCCCAGCAGACTTGTGTCTGCCGGAAAGAGAGATCCAAGGTAGGTTTTAAATCTAGGATCGAGCACGGACAAAATGTAGTGCTCTGATTTCAACAGATTGACCACCCGTGAATCCTTGTTAAGCGAATTAAGGGCTCCATCCACAAGTCCCACATGCCTAGCGGAATCGCTCTGTGTTAGCTCCTCCTTCAATGTCTCCAGCTTCTTCTGCAAAAGCCTGATGAGGGGAATGACCTGACTCAGGCTGGCAGTGTCTGAACTGACTTCACGTGTGGCAAGTTCAAAGGGCAGCAGAACCTTGCACAACGTTGAAATCATTCTCCACTGCGCTTGAGACAGGTGCATTCCACCTACTATATCGTGCTCAATTGTATAGGCTTGAATGGCCTTTTGCTGCTCCTCCAACCTCTGAAGCATATAGAGGGTTGAATTCCACCTCGTTACCACTTCTTGCTTCAGATGATGGCAGGGCAGGTTCAGGCGTTTTTGGTGGTGCTCCAGTCTTCTGTACATGGTGCCTGTACGCCGAAAGTGTCCCGCAATTCTTCTGGCCACCGACAGCATCTCTTGCACGCCCCTGTCGTTTTTTAAATAATTCTGCACAACCAAATTCAAGGTATGTGCAAAACATGGGACGTGCTGGAATTTGCCCAGATTTAATGCACACACAATATTGCTGGCGTTGTCCGATGCCACAAATCCACAGGAGAGTCCAATTGGGGTAAGCCATTCCGCGATGATCTTCCTCAGTTGCCGTAAGAGGTTTTTAGCTGTGTGCGTATTCTGGAAAGCGGTGATACAAAGCGTAGCCTGCCTAGGAAAGAGTTGGCGTTTGCGAGATGCTGCTACTGGTGCCGCCGCTGCTGTTCTTGCGGCGGGAGTCCATACATCTACCCAGTGGGCTGTCACAGTCATATAGTCCTGAGCCTGCCCTGCTCCACTTGTCCACATGTCCGTGGTTAAGTGGACATTGGGTACAACTGCATTTTTTAGGACACTGGTGAGTCTTTTTCTGAGGTCTGTGTACATTTTCGGTATCGCCTGCCTAGAGAAATGGAACCTAGATGGTATTTGGTACCGGGGACACAGTACCTCCAACAAGTCTCTAGTTGGCTCTGCAGTAATGATGGATACCGGAACCACGTTTCTCACCGCCCAGGATGCCAAGGCCTCAGTTATCCGCTTTGCAGCAGGATGACTGCTGTGATATTTCATCTTCCTCGCAAAGGACTGTTGGACAGTCAATTGCTTGGTGGAAGTAGTAAAAGTGGTCTTACGATTTCCCCTCTGGGATGACCATCGACTCCCAGCAGCAACAACAGCAGCGCCAGCAGCAGTAGGCGTTACACGCAAGGATGCATCGGAGGAATCCCAGGCAGGAGAGGACTCGTCAGAATTGCCAGTGACATGGCCTGCAGGACTATTGGCATTCCTGGGGAAGGAGGAAATTGACACTGAGGGAGTTGGTGGGGTGGTTTGCGTGAGCTTGGTTACAAGAGGAAGGGATTTACTGGTCAGTGGACTGTTTCCGCTGTCGCCCAAAGTTTTTGAACTTGTCACTGACTTATGATGAATGCGCTGCAGGTGACGTATAAGGGAGGATGTTCCGAGGTGGTTAATGTCCTTACCCCTACTTATTACAGCTTGACAAAGGCAACACATGGCTTGACAAATGTTGTCCGCATTTCTGTTGAAATACTTCCACACCGAAGAGCTGATTTTTTTGGTATTTTCACCAGGCATGTCAATGGCCATATTCCTCCCACGGACAACAGGTGTCTCCCCGGGTGCCTGACTTAAACAAACCACCTCACCATCAGAATCCTCCTGGTCAATTTCCTCCCCAGCGCCAGCAACACCATATCCTCCTCATCCTGGTGTACTTCAACACTGACATCTTCAATCTGACTATCAGGAACTGGACTGCGGGTGCTCCTTCCAGCACTTGCAGGGGGCGTGCAAATGGTGGAAGGCGCATGCTCTTCACGTCCAGTGTTGGGAAGGTCAGGCATCGCAACCGACACAATTGGACTCTCCTTGTGGATTTGTGATTTCGAAGAACGCACAGTTCTTTGCTGTGCTTTTGCCAGCTTGAGTCTTTTCATTTTTCTAGCGAGAGGCTGAGTGCTTCCATCCTCATGTGAAGCTGAACCACTAGCCATGAACATAGGCCAGGGCCTCAGCCGTTCCTTGCCACTCCGTGTGGTAAATGGCATATTGGCAAGTTTACGCTTCTCCTCCGACAATTTTATTTTAGATTTTTGAGTCCTTTTTTTACTGATATTTGGTGTTTTGGATTTTACATGCTCTGTACTATGACATTAGGCATCGGCCTTGGCAGACGACTTTGATGGCATTTCATCGTCTCGGCCATGACTAGTGGCAGCAGCTTCAGCACGAGGTGGAAGTGGATCTTGATCTTTCCCTATTTTTGGAACCTCAACATTTTTGTTCTCCATATTTTAATAGGCACAACTAAAAGGCACCTCAGGTAAACAATGGAGATGGATGGATATTAGTATACTTATGGATGACGAGCGACTGCCGACACAGAGGTAGCTACAGCCGTGGACTACCGTACTGCGTCTGCTGCTAATATAGACTGGATGATAATGATCTAAAAAATATATATATATCACTACTGCAGCCGGACAGGTATATATTATATAATGACGGACCTGCTGGATACTGTCAGCTCAGCACTGCAGACTCCTAAAGTAAGCTACTAGTATCAAGAAGATAGAAAAAAAAAAACACCACGGGTAGGTGGTATACAATTATGGATGGACGAGCGACTGCCGACACAGAGGTAGCTACAGCCGTGGACTACTGTACTGCGTCTGCTGCTAATATAGACTGGATGATAATGATATAAAAAATATATATATATCACTACTGCAGCCGGACAGGTATATATTATATAATGACGGACCTGCTGGACACTGTCAGCTCAGCACTGCAGACTCCTAAAGATAGCTACTAGTATCAAGAAGATAGAAAAAAAAAACACCACGGGTAGGTGGTATACAATTACGGATGGACGAGCGACTGCCGACACAGAGGTAGCTACAGCCGTGGACTACCGTACTGCGTCTGCTGCTAATATAGACTGGATGATAATGATATAAAAAATATATATATATCACTACTGCAGCCGGACAGGTATATATTATATAATGACGGACCTGCTGGACACTGTCAGCTCAGCACTGCAGACTCCTAAAGATAGCTACTAGTATCAAGAAGATAGAAAAAAAAAACACCACGGGTAGGTGGTATACAATTACGGATGGACGAGCGACTGCCGACACAGAGGTAGCTACAGCCGTGGACTACCGTACTGCGTCTGCTGCTAATATAGACTGGATGATAATGATATAAAAAATATATATATATCACTACTGCAGCCGGACAGGTATATATTATATAATGACGGACCTGCTGGACACTGTCAGCTCAGCACTGCAGACTCCTAAAGATAGCTACTAGTATCAAGAAGATAGAAAAAAAAAACACCACGGGTAGGTGGTATACAATTACGGATGGACGAGCGACTGCCGACACAGAGGTAGCTACAGCCGTGGACTACCGTACTGCGTCTGCTGCTAATATAGACTGGATGATAATGATATAAAAAATATATATATATCACTACTGCAGCCGGACAGGTATATATTATATAATGACGGACCTGCTGGACACTGTCAGCAGAATGCGTTTATACAGTGGCGTAACTAGAAATTTTTCTCCCCCAAGCCAAAAAATTCTTCGGCGCCCCCCCCCCCCTTCATGCTCCATAATTGGGAGCAAGAAAGGGATAAATATGTGCGCGCCAAAGGCGCGCGCGCCAAAAAGGGGGCGTGGTTTTGTTGGAGTGGGCGTGGTTTCACATAAAGGGGCGTGGCATTGCAGGAAAAGACTACCTTATACCCCAGTTTTGCAACCTGCACGCCCATACGTTGGCCACCACAGGAAAGAAAAATAATCCTGAATCATGCCCCTTACATTATTTGTCATTTTTCCTCCTTATAGTAATGCCCAGTATACATTATGCCACATACTGCAATGGCCCTTAGACATTATGCCGCACACAATAATGCACGACACAATATGCACACACTGTAATGCCCCCGACACATTATGCCACACACCGTAATGTCTGTGACACATTATGCCACACACCGTAATGCCTGTGACACATTATGACAGGAATCGCAATGCCCATTATACATTATGCTACACACTGCAATGCCCCTGATACATTATAGCACATACAATGTCTGTGACACATTATGACACACACCGCAATGTCCGTGATACATTATGCCACACACTGCAATGCCCGATACATTATAGCACATACAATGCCTGTGACACATTATGCCACACACTGCAATGACCTTGAGACATTATACCACAATGCACCTGATATAGTATACCATACACCGTAATGCCTGTGACACATACCGCAATGCCCTGCCCGTTATACCCTATGCCACACATCGCAATGCCCGTTATGTATTATGCCACACTGCAATGACCCTGAGACATTATACCACATACCACAATGCCCGTGATATAGTATACCACACCGTAATGCCTGACACATTATGACACACACCGCAATGTCCGTGATACATTATGCCACACACTGCAATGACCCTGAGACATTATACCACATATCACAATGCCCGCGATATAGTATACCATACACCGTAATGCCTGTGACACATTATGACACACACCGCAATGTCCGTGATACATTATGCCACACACCGTAACGCCCATTACACATTAAGTCCTACAGTAAGGCTTCTAATTACTTTTCAATTACCTGCTCGTTGTCAGGGGTTTCATGCACTGGGTGTCATGCTCGTTGCCAGGGGTTTCATGCTCTTGGTTCCATGCACGGTGCCAGGGGTTTTCATGCTCAGGGTGTCATGCTCGTTGCCAGGGGTTTCATGCACTGGGTGTCATGCTCGTTGCCAGGTGTTTCATGCACTGGGTGTCATGCTCGTTGCCAGGTGTTTCATGCACTGGGTGTCATGCTCGTTGCTAGGAGGTAGTCCTTGTTGCTAGGGCTGTGCTCCCAGTGCCACATATGTCCCCAGTGTACTTACATGCCCCAGTGCCAAATATAGTCGTCCCCCCCATGTGCCAGGTACACATATACCCCCCCAGTGCCACATATGCCCCCAGTGCCAGATATTCCCCCAGTGCCATATATTCCCCCCCAGTGCCAAATATGCCCCCAGTGCCAGATATTCCCCCCCAGTGCCAGATATTCCCCCCGTGCCATATATGAGCCCAGTGCCAGATATTCCCCCCCAGTGCCAGATATTCCCCCCGTGCCATATATGCCCCCAGTGCCAGATATCCCCCCAGTGCCATATATGCCCCCAGTGCCAGATATTCCCCCCCAGTGCCAGATATTCCCCCCCAGTGCCAGATATCCCCCCCCAGTGCCATATATGCCCCAGTGCCAGATATCCCCCCCCAGTGCCAGATATTCCCCCCAGTGCCAGATATTCCCCCCAGTGCCATATATGCCCCCCGTGCCATATATGCCCCCAGTGCCAGATATCCCCCCCCCCCAGTGCCATCTATGCCCCCAGTGCCAGATATCCCCCCCCCCAGTGCCATCTATGCCCCCAGTGCCAGATATTCCCCCCAGTGCCATATATGCCCCAGTGCCAGATACCCCCCCCCCCAGTGCCAGATATGCCCCCAGTGCCAGATATTCCCCCCAGTGCCAGAAATGCCCCAGTGTCAGATATTCCTCCCCCCAGTGCCATATATGCCCCCAGTGCCAGATATCCCCCCCCCCCGTCGCTTTTTGGAGGGACACGGAGGGCACAGCTCACCTCTCCTGTGTCCCTCCTGCTGCATCATCTCCGGCGGACGCGGGTCTAATAGGGGGAAGTGCCGGTTCGTGAGCCAATTAGAGCTCACGGACGGCACTTCCCCCTATTAGACCCGCGGCCGCCGGAGATGATGCAGCAGGAGGGACACAGGGAGGCGCGCTGTCCCTCCGTGTCCCTCCAACAAGCGGCGGAGGGAAGGAGACTGCAGACTGACATGCGGACGCTCGTCCGCATGTCAGTCTGCTGTAAATCAGTGGCGCCCCCGCAGCCCCTCGCCCCCAAGCCACCGCGAGGACTGCGGGGGCAGTAGTTACGCCACTGCGTTTATAGAATAAAAAACACCACACGACGAGTGTTTAACTTTTTCAGGCAGACAATCACAATATACTGGTGGTCAGCAGACAATCACAATATACTGGTGGTCAGTGGTCAAAGTGTGCACTGTACTTAAAATATGTACTCCTGCTATAACTGCTCCCCAGTCTCCCCCACAATTAAGCTGTGTGAGCAGTGAGCACTCAGCACAGTCAGATATACAGTATTACATATGATGCAGCACACTGAGGCTGAGCACAGATATGGTATGTGACTGTGTCACACTGTGTATCGTTTTTTTTCAGGCAGAGAACGGATTAATTAAACTGGTGGTCACTGGTCACACTATCAGCAACAGCAAGTAGTACTCCTAATATGCTCCCCAAAATTAGTAAATCAACAATCAAGTGTCTCTACTCTAGTCTAAACGGAGAGGACGCCAGCCACGTCCTCTCCCTATCAATCTCAATGCACGTGTGAAAATGGCGGCGACGCGCGGCTCCTTATATAGAATCCGAGTCTCGCGATAGAATCCGAGCCTCGCGAGAATCCGACAGCGGGATGATGACGTTCGGGCGCGCTCGGGTTAACCGAGCAAGGCGGGAGGATCCGAGCCTGCTCGGACCCGTGTAAAATAAGCTGAAGTTCGGGGGGGTTCGGTTTCCGAGAAACCGAACCCGCTCATCACTAGTTAAGATATGTGCTTATAGCAAATATGCTCTTAAACCCAATAAATAGAGTTCTACATGGACTTTAACTGCCTATGGTCTCAGATCATAATTATCAGGGCCAAAACATAGGTCCTGATTCAGAGTGCAGGCTGCTATTTTGCGCACTGTTGATATTTTCAAAGGGAGAGAAGAAAGTATTCTGAAAGTGGGGGCACACACTTGTAACAATGGGACATATAAAACACATTTTATTGTCAAGGTTAAAACTGTGAATATAAAACCAAAGAGATGTGAAAATGAAAAAATAAAACAAACTGTTAAAAAACGAGTTTATGGGCAAAATGACATTGTATTCCTCATCTAGCATTCCTACAGTACATTATACCTCCTAGCAGGTGTTCAGCCTTACTGATCTGGAGCGCGATAAATAATGTTTTCATTGTGTCCAATAAAACTTAAGCAACAAATGTCTTATGTTGTATTATATGTTTTCTTTATTATATCCCCTGTGATAATGATTTGCTAACATCTGTAAACAATAATAATAAATGAGACATACAAATTCTTGGATTGTAGTCTTATTGTGTGATTAGTCTAATTACCCAAGATCTGTCATGTGTAACAAATGGAATGGAATAGTGATGGTATAGCAGTATTAATTCACCTGCATGTTTGTATTCACCGCTCTATACACTGTAGTTTTATAACATAAACTATAATGAGATTAGCAATATAATAAAACTTGTAAATAAAATCCCCAAAATAGTACGATTAATTGATAATAGACAGCTGTTTTTCATACACAAGGGTCAACCTGTATGAATTTGTTAGCCAGTAATAAGGTTTAAGATTTAATACACTTGTGACAGGAAAAGCAGTAGGTATTTAGCAGATTAAATTCACCTGCATACTGTAATTCTTATATTGCCACGTGTAAATTATAGTTTAGGATACCTTAAAGATTGGAAATGTTTAGACATTGATTCACATAAATAATATTTTCAAATAGTATAAACAATTGAAGTTTGAAACACACCAGGGACAATATATAGACATTTCATTGGTACAGCCAATAGGGTTGGGTTTGATATTACCCAACAAATATTAGTCAATAAGTACAGAGAGTCAGATACATTGTACTGTAGATTAACTTTTCTGTCAATCTGTATGCACTGTTACAGATAAAATAAAGTAATTAATTATCACATAATAATTGCTACTGATTCACTGAACTGATACGCCATTGCAAACAGATGTGCAGCAGGGGATAAGTTTTCAGTTTATGACATAAAACTATATAGGGTGGTGAATAGAAACATGCAAGTGAATTTAGACTACCTGATGAAGGCGACCTATCCATGAAATGCGTAGTCCAAGTGCCATTGCAAGTTTTGGTTTATTTTATACTTTATCTTTACTTTTCATCTACATGAGCTATTCCATGTTGTAAACATTATCCTAAAAATTGTCTTTATAAATATTTTGTTGGTTTTTTAAATTCTGTATGCTACATTAGTGTTACTGGTCTCCATTTAATGTGTATGGTTTTTCCATCATAGGCTTAGTATACTCCAAGATATCATTAGGTACAGTATATTACTTTTTATTGTGAATAAATACAATTAGTGACCACCACAGTAGTTCAACTCACTCTAAGATATTGTTAATAATAAATATAGTGAATAATAATTATTAATTAATAATAAATATAGATATTTTCAAAATGTCACTCTGGCTTGGACATTACTTTAATTCAGTGGTTCCCAAACACAGTACTTAAGGCACCCCAACGGTCCAGGGTTCAAGGATATCCATAACTGAGCACATATGCCTAAATCCTCCTCTTTTTTTTGTGTTTAAATCTCCCTAATGGCCCATACACACGGTGAGATTCGGGTTATGCCCGATTCTCACTATGCGACAGGAGCTAGGTTGGCACATAGTCAGTATCGCAAGCACACTCATTATGTGCTTGCGATACTGACTATGGCCCTCATTCCGAGTTGTTCGCTCGGTAATTTTCTTCGCATCGCAGCGATTTTCCGCTAATTGCGCATGTGCAATGTTCGCACTGCGACTGCGCCAAGTAAATTTGCTAAGAAGTTTGGTATTTTACTCATGGCATTACGAGGTTTTTTCTTCGTTCTGGTGATCGTAATGTGATTGACAGGAAGTGGGTGTTTCTGGGCGGAAACTGGCCGTTTTATGGGAGTGTGTGAAAAAACGCTGCCGTTTCTGGGAAAAACGCGGGAGTGGCTGGAGAAACGGGGGAGTGTCTGGGCGAACGCTGGGTGTGTTTGTGACGTCAAACCAGGAACGAAACTGACTGAACTGATCGCAGTGGCAGAGTAAGTCCCGAGCTACTCAGAAACTGCTAATAAATTTCTATTCGCAATTTTGAGAATCTTTCGTTCGCAATTTTGCTAAGCTAAGATTCACTCCCAGTAGGCGGCGGCTTAGCGTGTGCAATGCTGCTAAAAGCAGCTTGCGAGCGAACAACTCGGAATGAGGGCCAATGTGCGATTTTGGCTAAGTGTCAATTTTGACTCTCTCTTCTATAGAGATAGTCAAAATTTACTTGCCTGCACAGTCTATCTATTCTTGCGATGCCGACCGCGCGGGGCCGCGCATCGGCATCGAATCGGGATCATAAGGTGACTTTCACCTTGTGATCTGTACTAACTTTTCTTATAATTTTGACTATATAGTCAAAATCGTAAGAAGAAAATCTCACCATGTGTACACACCATAAGTCTCACTTAACCAAATAATTCCTGTGCCGATGGTTATTAATGTTTAGAAGTTGCGGTTTTTTAATTGATCTGTTTCTAGGTTACAGACCAGACTCTTTATGTAACTTGGAATATGTATAATTATCCCTTTTGTGTTATTCATGTGCTTGAGACTTTTTTAAAATATCCTAATGTACTCCTTCACTTAGTCTCAGCTGGGTTTAGTAAATTTACACTACTTTTGTGGTTGATTCGTTATCAATGTTTGTTCAAGTTATGTTTTACCCTTTTTGGCCTCCACTCTGAAGGAGGTTTAGTTTATTTAGATGGGCAAAAAGTGGTTGACGTACGAACAATTTGATGCCTATATGGTTTATATCTCATTTTGTCACTGCCTATATTTAGGTTATTATGCTACCATCTTCTGTATCCTTGTCTAATTATTTACCTGAGTGGTGTTCCTTTTGACACTGTACCATTGTGTTGAACAGTACTTCAATATAAAGATATTTAAAAAAAAAAAAAAACTAAGGTACCAATTAATTCACCTCAATCATGTATATCCCTAAAACCTTGACCGTTGGGGTTCCTTAAGGACTGGATTTGGTAACCACTGCTTTCATTCTTACACTAGGCTCATTACTAAGTAAAAGGTAAAAACCATCCAATAGAGCATGAGTCTTCAAACTGCGGCCCTCCAGCTGCTGTGGTACTACACATCCCAGCATGCCCTGCCTTAGTTTTAGCATGCCTTAGTAGCAAAACTATGGCATGGCATGCTGGGATGTTAGTTCCACAGCACTTGGAGGGCCGCAGGTTGAAGACCCAAGCAATAGAGTAACTCTTAAGATACGTCTAAGTCAGCGCTTGAGACACCCCCCTTCTCTGACATTTAATAGAAAGCAATGTTCAGCTACTTTTCAGTTTGTACAGCATTGAAATCTGTTTGTTGATATATGTTCTCTAATATTGTGAATCCTTGGTCTTTGATAACAGTACAGTTTGTATGATTAGTGTTGGTTTCAGGTATCAGTCACCATTACTGGTCATGGTGAAGCTGCTAGCACATGGTGGGAATGAAGTCTGTTTGTCATGCTACCATAAACCAAAACGTGTTGCTTTGTCACAGATCTGTCATTCTATATTTTAGCTCCAGATAGAAATGCCTTTATTGCTAACACATTAGGAGACAGGATACATGCGCACAGGATGAATGTACAGTGGTATTCTTCAGATAACCTGACAATCTGTTAGTGAAGCAGTGATCCTTTGTCGGCTGGGAGCTCCTGCTGACAGTTTTTCAGATTAACACATCTCCCTCATGATTGATATCCACTTAAACAGAGTGTAAGAGAATCTCTAGACCTCATTACAAAACATATCCACACAGCAAGGACGAAGACACTGCCAAA
Source organism: Pseudophryne corroboree (assembly GCF_028390025.1). NCBI lineage: Eukaryota > Metazoa > Chordata > Amphibia > Anura > Myobatrachidae > Pseudophryne > Pseudophryne corroboree. Next base: position 318,170,062 of record NC_086446.1, on the reverse strand, counting down.
TCACCACTGTAACCTCCAGCAAAAAGAGCAGCTCTGAGCCGTGCAATATAGATAGAAAATCCCACAGCCACGACTGCCCTTCTCTGCTCATATACATATGCCGTTCCAGCAATCAGGCTCTGCTCTAGATTGGGAAAGACACACGCAGTCTGTGCAAATCATTACATAAATTGAAACAGATATGAATTTACTGCAGTGCCATTTAAATGTGCTCCATTTCACGGTTTCCAATTTAATCTGAATTTCTAGGTCCGCTGTTGCTTTTCAGATCTGCAGATAGTAAGACATTTAAGACCTATTTAATAATTTAGAGAAAATACCACAAATATGCTTTACCAATAGTAAAGAGATAATCATTTAGCTATTACAGGTAAGGCATATGAATGGCTGCTTATTATGCAGCCTAATATTACAGCAACCCACAGGCAATTCCAGCATTCATAGAAAGATTTCAATGGCCACAGTCACAGGAACTTTGTTATATCGGTCATTAATATTATTTATATTAAAATATTTGTTTCATACCCAAGCCCACAAGCACTGCCGATGACCTGTGGGGTTAGGGGGTAATTCAGAGTTGATCGCAGCAGTAAATTTGTTAGCAGTTGGGCAAAACCATGTGCACTGCAGGGGGGGCAGATATAACATGTGCAGAGAGAGTTAGATTTGGGTGGGGTGTGTTCAAACTAGAGATGAGCGGGTTCGGTTCCTCGGGATCCGAACCCCCCCGAACTTCACCTATTTTACACGGGTCCGAGGCAGCCTCAGATCTTCCCACCTTGCTCGGTTAACCCGAACGCGCCTGAACGTCGTCATCCCGCTGTCGGATTCTCGCGAGATTCGTAATCTATATAAAGAGCCGCGCATCGCCACCATTTTTCACTCGTGCATTGGAGATTGACTGGAGAGGATGTGGCTGTGTTCTCTCCCTGAAAAGCTCCGTATCTGTGCTCAGTGTGCTGCAAATATCTGTGCTCAGTGTGCTGAAAATATCTACGTTCTCTGCCTGAAAACGCTCCATATCTGTGCTCAGTGTGCTGCATTTTGGTGACCAGCAGTATACATATAGTACAGTACAGTAGGCCATTGCTGTATCTTGCAGCTCTGTGTCAAGTATACTATATCTGTGCTGCATTATTGTGAGCAGTATATAGTAGGACAGTGCAGCATTTTGGTGACCAGCAGTATACATATAGTACAGTACAGTAGGCCATTGCTGTATCTTGCAGCTCTGTGTCAAGTATACTATCTCTGTGATGCATTATTTTGAGCAGAATATAGTAGGACAGTGCAGCATTTTGGTGACCAGCATTATACATATAGTACAGTACAGTAGGCCATTGCTGTATCTTGCAGCTCTGTGTCAAGTATACTATCTCTGTGCTGCATTATTGTGAGCAGTATATAGTAGGACAGTGCAGCATTTTGGTGACCAGCAGTATACATATATAGTATAGTACAGTAGGCCATTGTTGTATCTTGCAGCTCTGTGTCAAGTATACTATCTCTGTGTTGCATTATTGTGAGCAGTATATAGTAGGACAGTGCAGTATTTTGGTGACCAGCAGTATACATATATAGTACAGTACAGTAAGCCATTGCTGTATCTTGCAGCTCTGTGTCAAGTATACTATCTCTGTGCTGCATTATTGTGAGCAGTATATAGTAGGACAGTGCAGCATTTTGGTGACCAGCAGTATACATATATAGTACAGTACAGTAGGCCATTGCTGTACCTTGCAGCTCTGTGTCAAGTATACTATCTCTGTGCTGCATTATTGTGAGCAGTATATAGTAGGACAGTGCAGCATTTTGGTGACCAGCAGTATACATATATAGTACAGTACAGTAGGCCATTGCTGTATCTTGCAGCTCTGTGTCAAGTATACTATCTCTGTGCTGCATTATTGTGAGCAGTATATAGTAGGACAGTGCAGCATTTTGGTGACCAGCAGTATACATATATAGTACAGTACAGTAGGCCATTGCTATTGATATATTACTGTCATATTTTTCCACACATTAAAAAATGGAGAACAAAAATGTGGAGGGTAAAATAGGGAAAGATCAAGATCCACTTCCACCTCGTGCTGAAGCTGCTGCCACTAGTCATGGCCGAGACAATGAAATGCCATCAACGTCGTCTGCCAAGGCCGATGCCCAATGTCATAGTAGAGAGCATGTAAAATCAAAAAAACTAACGTTCAGTAAAATGATCCAAAAACCTAAAGTAAAAGCGTCTGAGGAGAAGCGTAAACTTGCCAATATGCCATTTACGACACAGAGTGGCAAGGAATGGCTGAGGCCCTGGCCTATGTTCATGACTAGTGGTTCAGCTTCACATGATGATGGAAGCCCTCATAACTGAGGCCTTGACACTTATGTTGGTGTTAGATGTGCATCTGGTATCCGCCATTAGTGCAGTGGAATTTAGACAATTGATGAAGGTATTGTGTCCCCGGTAACAAATCCCATCTAGATTCCACTTCACTAGGCAGGCGACACCGAGATTTTGCCATTTAATTCCAGTGATTTGGATGTATAATTATCAATTACAGTGATTTTGCCAATTAATTCCAGTAATTTGGATGTATAATTACATTGATTTTGCCTATTAATTGCAGTGATTTGGACGTATAATTATTAATTACAGTGATCTTGCCAATTAATTCCAGTGATTTGGACGTATAATTATTAATTACAGTGATCTTGCCAATTAATTCCAGTGATTTGGACGTATAATTATTAATGACAGTGACCTTGCCAATTAATTCCAGTGATTTGGACGTATAATTACAGTGATTTTGCAGTATAATTACAGTGATTGGGACATATAATTATTAATTACAGTGATCTTGCCAATGAATTCCAGTGATTTGGACGTATAATTATTAATTACAGTGATCTTGCCAATTAATTCCAGTGATTTGGATGGGATCGGTATGAAATACCTCCAATCAAAATCCCGACGGTCGAAATCCCGAAAGCAATCGACTGACGGTCAAAATCCCGACAAGGTCAAAATCCCGACATGGACAAAATACAGACATTTAAAATACTGACAAGGTCAAATTACCGACATGTAAAATGCCGCAGGTCAAAATACCGACATGCGGTTTTCATTGTTTTTTGTGTGTATGTCGACATAGGTTATTAATTACAGTGTAATTATTAATTACAGTGATCTTGCCATTTAATTCCAATGATTTGGACATATAATTACAGTGTTTTTTTGCAGTATAATTCCAGTGATTTGGACATATAATTATTAATTACAATGACCTTGCCATTAATTCCAGTGATTTGTACATATAATTACAGTGATCTTGCCAATTAATTCCAGTGATTTGGACATATAATTATTAACTACAGTGATCTTGCCAATTAATTCCAGTGATTTGGACGTATAATTATTAATTACAGTGATCTTGCCAATTAATTCCAGTGATTTGGACATATAATTACAGTGATTTTTCAGTATAATTCCAGTGATTTGGACATATAATTATTAATTACAGTTATCTTGCCATTTAATTCCAGTGATTTGGAAGTATAATTATTAATTACAGTGATCTTGCCAATTAATTCCAGTGATTTGGATGGGATCGGTATGAAATACCTCTAATCAAAATCCCGACGGTCGAAATCCCGAAAGCAATCGACTGACGGTCAAAATCCCGACAAGGTCAAAATCCCGACATGGACAAAATACAGACATTTAAAATACTGACAAGGTCAAATTACCGACATGTAAAATGCTGACAGGTCAAAACACCGACATGCATTTTTCATTGTTTTGTGTGTATGTCGACGTAGGTTGACATGGACACCATATAAGTGTTCCGCGTCCCCTCGCATGGCTCGCTGCGCTCACCATGCTTCGTGCACTGTGCCTCGCTGCACTCGGCACACTATTATTTTCCCCCTCTAGGTCCACTGGGATGGTAAAGTATGAACAATTCAGTGTTAATGAAATAAACATGAAAAACTCATGTCGGCATTTTGACCTGTCGGCATTTTACATGTCGGTATTTTGACCTTGTCGGTATCTTAAATGTCGGTATTTTGTCCATGTCGGAATTTTGACCTTGTCGGGATTTTGACCTTCGGTCAATTGCTGTCAGGATTTAGACCGTCGGGATTTTGATTGGAGGTAAATTGACTGCATCCCATTTGGACGTATAATTATAAATTACAGGGATCTTTCCAATTAATTCCAGTGATTTGGACGTATAATTATTAATTACAGTCATCTTGCCAATTAATTCCAGTAATTTGGACGTATAATTACATTGATTTTGCCTATTAATTGCAGTGATTTTGACATATAATTATTAATTACAGTGATCTTGCCAATTAATTCCAGTGATTTGGACATATAATTATTAATTACAGTGATCTTTACAATTAATTCCAGTGATTTGGACGTATAATTATTAACTACAGTGAGCTTGCCAATTAATTCCAGTGATTTGGACGTATAATTACAGTGTTTTTGCAGTATAATTACAGTGATTTGGACATATAATTATTAATTACAGTGATCTTGCCAATTAATTCCAGTGATTTGGACGTATAATTATTAATTACAGTGATCTTGCCAATTAATTACAGTGATTTGGATGGGATCGGTATGAAATACCTCCAATCAAAATCTCGATGGTCAAATCCAATTGACCGATGGTCAAAATCCTGACAAGGTCAAAATCCCAACATGGACAAAATACCAACATTTAAAATACTGACAAGGTCAAATTATCGACATGTAAAATGCTGACAGGTCAAAATACCGATACGCGGTTTTCATTGTTTTTTTGTGTGTATGTCGACATAGGTTATTAATTACAGTGTAATTATTAATTACAGTGATCTTGCTATTTAATTCCAATGATTTGGACATATAATTACAGTGTTTTTTTGCAGTATAATTCCAGTGATTTGGACATATAATTATTAATTACAATGATCTTGCCAATTAATTCCAGTGATTTGGACATATAATTACAGTGATCTTGCCAATTAATTCCAGTGATTTGGACATATAATTATTAATTACAGCGATCTTGCCAATTAATTCCAGTGATTTGGACGTATAATTATTAATTACAGTGATCTTGCCAATTAATTCCAGTGATTTGGACATATAATTACAGTGATTTTTCAGTATAATTCCAGTGATTTGGACATATAATTATTCATTACAGTTATCTTGCCAATTAATTCCAGTGATTTGGAAGTATAATTATTAATTACAGTGATCTTGCCAATTAATTCCAGTGATTTGGACGGGATCGGTAATAAGACAGTGGATGGGATGCATCAAGCATGATATTTTGCATGCATAAGGGTGTTTATTAACGCAATAAGCATTAAGATTTTAGTAAAGAACATAGCTGTCCTTTGCAATGTGGGGACTTTGGGTTTAGGGAGACCGTCTACGCATGCATCGTATGATGCACACACTGCTGGGGGTGCTGGAAGGGATATGATCGGATCACTCACGGAGGACAATTTGAATAGAAGCCCTTAGGCATCTATTGTGTTACCCCCCTACTAAAGTTGGTATTACCCACATGGCCCAAGCTCCGGAATGTATCACATTCCAGAGCTTGGTTCATATGCGGTAAGTGGGCAAACCTCCAAAACTGGCATTTTTGAGAGGGTTGACCGTGCAGTACTGTTTGATGCATCCTACCAACAATATTTTGCACCCTCATGCCTAACAGGATGCAGGAGAAATTCATGCGTGTAAAGCTGGCATACCTTCATAATGTCAACATTCAAAATGTGGAATTCTATGGACTGAATTGGCTGCAGCCCATGGAAATCAGCCAGGGCTGAAAGGCAGGGAGTGGCTTCCTACAGGAAGCATGCTCTCTGCTAATCGCAGCCTGGTCTGGCAGTCCCAGAGGGAGGAAACACCTCTCAATGGGACTGCCTATCTTGCGGGTTACTGACAGGTAGCACTTCACATAGAGGAAGTCACTGCCACGGACTGCATCTGGCTCACTGAGCTTAAGTGGCGGATTTTACTGGGGCAGTGGGGGGGTGCAGTCCTGCAGCCCATAGGTAAAATCCACCACTAGTTAGGATCAATAATACTCACCACTCCTACGGACGACATGTGACATGCAGGGCTGGTGCATGGTTTCTCAGCACCCTAGGCAAATCTTCAGCCTTCTGCCCAACACACACATACCCACTTTTCAGACCCTCAGGTAAAAGTGTGAAGGTGACGTCTTAGGAGCTCTAACACCGCCGCCTGCATTAAGTCCAACAAGGATGCCTCTCTCAGAGACCTCCTTAGTTTTGTAACAATATTAGCGGGAGAAAATACTCGTATAAGCGCTTAATAATACATAAATGGATAATACATTCCTTATATGTCCTCAATGATGTTCCTTATTCCTCTGTCTTCAGTGTTGAGGTGGAAGATAATTCCGCTTCACTCCCAATGTATGAAACACAGAAAGAACAAAAAATGTGTGGAAATACTTCAAGTCTGTTCTAATACATATAACCCACTTGTCCCACAAAGAAGGGAAATTTCTTTAAGAACTTGTAGTCCGTACCCCAACTCACAATCGAGTATTGTATATTGTACACGTAGCAGTTTCTTTGTCCTAGGCCTTGTATACCCTTTACCAGAAGGTCCCAAACTTATAATCGTATTTCCCAGAGTTTATATCGAGTGATAATACCACATGGGACATATACCCAACGTATTATGAAAGAATGCGTACCCAACTCACTTGAGAGGTGGGGGGAGGCAAGCTTCAAAAGGTTTCTTTTACTCGGGCCCAAATGATGGTTCCACCCGTGTTTCCTATTCTTCAATCCCTTCTTTTGTTCCTCCCAAAATTTTCAGTTTCACGTGAATATATATGAAAAAAGAACAACATGCAATGTGTAGAGCTGTTTTGTGACCTCTAGAGTCACACACAAGAATATAGGAGATATATAGGGCGTACCCTGGTTCACAATATAAAACCCCTCCAATAATGTGAGATGGTTTCTTTGCAGCCGAACTTAGTATGACCTCCACCAAAATAAATGAGAGAAAGGAGTGCGTACCCAACTCACTTCTAAATGATGGATTTTCAATCTCAATAAAGGTATCTTTTATCTTATTATAGGTGATGCGTACCCTTACTCACACATAGAGACGGAGATATCCCTCTTATCTGGGTTTCTTTCGTCTGTAGGTTCCACTGCTATGGTCCCCAGGGGTATAATATCCGATCTAGACCAGTGTGAACTATTCTTTTCCAAGGAAACCAATCCACAATAGTTTAAAAAACCAAGTCTCTTTATAATTTCTTTAAAAAGGAGTCATATACATCTTATGGTAAAAAAAAAAAAATACACCTTTTGTATATAACCAAACTACAAAAAATGACGTTCCACAATAAAAAAAGAAGAATTCATCGGTTCCCCAAATGGAAAAGTTTGACCACTAAACAATACAAGAGGGGAAGTCCGGACCCCCAAATGTGTGGATAGTGGAACAGTACCTTTAGGTCCCCGAGTTGGATAAAAGCGCTTCAAAGTCACAGTGCCAGGATCTGTCAACGCGTTTCGGCCCTTTATGGAGCCTTTGTCAAGACATGCTGGCACTGTGCACACCTATGATATTTAAATGGAGGGTGACCAATCGGGTCGCACCAGGAAGTGACCTCCCAATTGTCATTACCATCTTCCAAATTAATCATAACAGCAACAATCGCTCATAGTTTCAAAATATAATATACAATAATGATTTCCTACATTAACAAATCTAAAAATACATATTGAATAAACTTAATATATCCCGAGGGATATATTAACCCGGAAGTTGACGCATGAACTTCCTTCCAGCACCAATGCCTTAGAATTGGAAACACTAATCCTCCATATTACTCAAACTAGGGCCTCCATTGATGCAAAGTTAGCCTAAGTAGTGTGGACTTCTTCTATTGGAGCTTTTGGGCGATATGGAACGGCTTATGCGTTCCACCGCCGTCCGAATGCGTGTCACGCCGTACTTCCGGTATCGTACGCGTCACTTCCGGTTTTACCGGAAGTGTGTATACGTGATGATCAGGAAACCAATACCCGCAATGGAGAAGCTAAAAGGAACCAGGACATCCTGTCCTTGCGTTCCATAGTAGAAGAGGTATAGGAAATAACATTATTTTCCAACCCACCAAGCTCCGCAATTGAAATTTTTGCGAAAAAGTCCAGACAACTTAAACCACATAGTATATAATTGATGATACTCATGCACTAACAACATTCTAAATATCCTTTGCACAAAAGTTTAATCTTATGAGACATTACACATTCACAAAGTATATAATACAATGGCAAATTCTTCAGGGTATCTTGGACATGGATGATTAAACCGGTATTCACAATTAATTGTATGAAGTCTCTCCCACAGTATCGATCTTTTTTATGTTCATGAAATTCAAATTGTCCATAATTGATGTTTGTGAGTGTTCATACCTACAAATTGTCACGATCCGGGTATCTGGACGCCATTTCTTACCCATCAGATGCCTCCTAAGGCTGGCTCAGCGCTCCAGGACCGGATCCCATCTGTTATCCTGATGTGTACATTCCTGTATCCTCTCCTGTCACTCTGGGACGCTGTCACAGTAAACGCCATATTACACCTGGCATGGCGTCTCCCACGGCCTCCGCCGCCGTCCCTGAACTTCTGCATGCAGAGTGTCTGAGTGGCGATTACGTCAGCCGCGGCCTCCGCTGTGTCCGCGTGGTTGGATGTGCATCTGTCAGCCTGGCGCCTCCTGTCTCCGGTGGCCGGCGCCGCCATTACTGTTTTCATTACCACATGGATTACAAACCAAACTTCCCTCCAAGTGTCTGCATGGGCGCAGCCATCTTGGATTCTGTCAGCTGATCATTTCCACCAATCTGTTCTCAGTATTGATAATCTGCATAATTGCCTAGCCAATCCCTTCCTTGCTGCAGGTATAAATACACTGTGCCTGAGCAAGGAAGGCGTCAGTGCTTTGGTTGTCAAACCTAGTTCCTGTTTGTCTCTCTCCTGTGATTGTCTTCCAGGTTCCAGCTCCTGTCTCAAGACTTCCACCATAGAGACCCGCACCAGCATTCCACCTGCGGTGTAGCCTGACTCTCCAATCCATTGTGGATTCATCTGTTTCCAGCTACAACATTACCTGCTTCCAGCTCAGCTTCCAGCAGAGTACAGCTTCCCTTAAAGGGCCGGTGTCCTTTCTACACTTTACCACTCTCCACCGGTATTATTATTTCTCCGCTCTCAAGTTCTACATTTCAGTTCATATTTCATCGCTCCCAAGTTCATTTATTATTTAACTGGTTCCAGCCAGTATCCACTCCGTGCTAACAACAGTCTGGTTCCAGCCAGTATCCACAGCAGCTGTTTTATCTTCAGCAACCCAGCTTTTCCTGGAACACCAGCTGGCACAATCCTGGGTTATCTCCATTGCTACAGTCGGGCCTGGTAAGGACTTTCCATCTAGAAGATCATAAGAACTATCTCACACTACCAGTGCCCTGTGGCTCCTGCCATCCTGTAGTACCCAGGAACTGTATTTATTCTTTGCTGACTTTTACGTTTTCTTTTACTGCTGCTGTGTTGCGGAGTTGTCATAATAAACATCATTGACTTTTATCCAAGTTGTCGTGGTCACGCCTTCGGGCAGTTATTATTCATGTTACTTACATGTCCAGGGGTCTGATACAACCTCCCAGGTTCCGGTACATCTCAGCCCCTACAACTGAGGCTGCCTCCCGTCAGCTCAGGCCCTCAGTTGTGACAGTAAGCACTGACCTAATGAATCCAGCCGGAGACCAGGATCAAGCGGCCAGGCCGATGCAAGAACTGGCAGCCCGACTAGAACATCAGGAGGCTGCACAGGGCCACATCATCCGCTGTCTCCAGGATCTCTCTACTCGGCTGGATGGGATTCAGACAACTCTCCGTGGATCAGGCGCGTCTGGTGCGTCAACCACAGTGACTCCAGCTATAACCCCACCCACCTTACCCATTTCTTCTCCACGTCTTCATCTTCCAACGCCAGCAAAATTTGACGGATCTCCAAGATTCTGCAGGGGATTTCTCAACCAGTGTGAGATTCAGTTTGAGCTACAACCTGGCAATTTTTCCAGTGACCGTACAAAAATTGCCTACATTATTTCTCTTCTCAGTGGCTCAGCCCTTGATTGGGCATCACCGTTATGGGAGAGGTCCGACACCCTGCTATCTTCCTACACTGCCTTCGTGTCAACATTCAGGCGCATCTTCGACGAGCCAGGCCGGGTAACCTCAGCTTCATCCGAGATTCTCCGTTTACGCCAGGGGTCACGTACTGTAGGACAATATCTGATACAGTTCCAGATCCTGGCATCCGAACTGGCATGGAACGACGAGGCCCTGTATGCTGCATTCTGGCATGGCTTATCTGAGCGTATTAAAGATGAGTTAGCTACCAGAGACTTACCTTCTAAGTTAGATGAGCTAATCTCACTCTGCACGAAAGTTGATTTACGTTTCAGAGAGAGAGCAACTGAGCGTGGAAGATCATCTGCTCCAAAATCTTCTGCTCCTCCTCCTCGTCAACTGTCACCATCTAAAGATGAGCCCATGCAACTTGGCCGTTCCCGTTTAACTCCTGCTGAGCGCCGAAGACGTCTCTCCGAGTTTCTCTGTCTCTATTGTGCAGCTCCGTCTCACACCATCAATGCCTGTCCCGAACGTCCGGAAAAACTCCAAACCCTAGCTCGCCCAGGAGAGGGCCGGCTAGGAGTAATGATCTCCTCTCCATCTCCTCATGATTGTAATCTCCCAGTCTCGCTTCAAGTTGCTCAACGTTATCGGAACGTCATTGCCCTCCTTGATTCCGGAGCAGCTGGGAACTTTATTACTGAAGCCTATGTTAAACGGTGGTCCCTACCCACCGAGAGACTTCCTTCCTCCTTTTCCTTAACTGCCGTGGATGGCAGTAAAATTTTTGATACTGTTATTGCTCTAAGGACTCTACCAGTTCGTCTGAGAGTGGGAGTTCTTCATTCCGAACTTATTTCACTTTTAGTGATTCCAAGAGCCACACATCCTGTGGTCCTGGGCCTTCCATAGCTCCGTCTTCACAATCCTACAATTGATTGGACGACTACGCAAATTCTGGCATGGGGTCCCTCCTGTGCTGAGACATGTTTGTTTAAAGTGTTGCCTGTCTGTTCTTCCTCCCCCAGGTCGTCTGATGTTCCACCTCCTCCATATCAAGATTTCACGGATGTGTTCAGTAAAGCTTCTGCTGATATCCTTCCTCCTCATAGAGAATGGGACTGTCCGATTGATCTCGTTCCAGGGAAGGTTCCACCTCGAGGCCGAACTTATCCGTTGTCTCTGCCTGAGACGCATTCTATGGAGGAATATATTAAAGAGAACCTAGCAAAGGGGTTCATTCGACCTTCTTCTTCTCCAGCCGGCGCAGGCTTCTTTTTTGTAAAAAAGAAAGATGGTGGTCTGCGGCCGTGCATCGACTACAGAGGTTTGAACGACATTACCATCAAGAACCGTTATCCTTTACCCCTGATTACTGAGCTCTTTGACAGAGTTAGCGGAGCTACCATCTTTACAAAGCTGGACTTGCGAGGTGCATACAATCTCATCCGGATCCGTGAGGGTGACGAGTGGAAGACCGCCTTTAACACCCGTGACGGACATTATGAGTACCTCGTCATGCCCTTCGGATTGAGCAATGCTCCAGCTGTCTTCCAGCATTTTGTCAATGAGATCTTCAGAGACATTCTATACCGTCATGTCGTGGTCTATCTAGACGATATCCTCATTTTTGCCAACGATTTAGAGGAACATCGTTTTTGGGTTAAAGAGGTTCTGTCCCGTCTCCGTGTCAATCATCTCTATTGCAAATTAGAAAAATGCGTCTTTGAAGTCAAGTCCATTCCGTTTCTAGGGTACATTGTGTCCGGTTCCGGACTAGAGATGGATCCTGAGAAACTACAAGCAATCCAAAATTGGCCGGTACCCTTAACCCTCAAAGGGGTCCAGAGGTTCTTAGGGTTCGCCAACTATTACCGAAAGTTTATACGAGACTTTTCCACCATTGTGGCGCCTATTACTGCTTTCACTAAGAAGGGTGCTAACCCGTCCAAGTGGTCTGAAGAAGCCATGCAAGCATTTCATCTTTTAAAACAAAGGTTCATCTCTGCGCCTGTTCTGAAACAGCCTGACATCGACTCTCCTTTCATCTTAGAGGTGGATGCCTCCTCCGTTGGAGTAGGAGCGGTGTTATCTCAGAGGGCTAAAGATGGCCATTTACACCCTTGCAGTTTCTTCTCCCGGAAGTTCTCCCCAGCTGAGCGCAACTATGCCATTGGCGACCAGGAGTTGCTAGCCATCAAGCTCGCTCTAGAAGAGTGGAGGTATCTGTTGGAGGGAGCTTCTCATTCAATCACCATACTTACAGACCACAAGAACCTTTTATACCTGAAGGGCGCACAATGCCTCAACCCTCGTCAGGCCAGATGGGCACTTTTCTTTTCCAGGTTCGACTTTAAACTCCAGTTCTGTCCGGGCTCTCAGAATCGCAAGGCCGATGCCCTTTCCCGCTCATGGGAGCAAGAAAATGAGTCAGAGTCTTCAGACAAGCATCCTATTATAAATCCGTTGGCATTCTCCACGGTAGGGATGGACTCTACGCCCCCATCAGGGAAAAGTTTTGTGAAGCCGATGCTAAGGAAGAAGCTCATGCATTGGGCCCATGCTTCCCGTTTTGCCGGACATACAGGTATCCAAAAAACCCTGGAGTTTATCTCTAGGTCCTATTGGTGGCCAACTCTGAAAAAGGACGTCTTGGAGTTTATTGCATCTTGCCCAAAGTGTGCCCAACATAAAGTATCCCGCCAGTCGCCTGCGGGGCAACTGGTTCCACTATCCGTTCCCCGTCGACCATGGACCCACTTGTCGATGGATTTCATTACAGACTTACCCATGTGCAACAAGTTCAATACCATCTGGGTGGTAGTTGACCGGTTCACCAAGATGGCACACTTCATTCCTCTCACCGGTCTTCCGTCAGCTTCCAAGTTGGCTCAAGTATTCATACAAGAGATCTTCCGACTCCACGGTCTTCCTGAAGAAATTATCTCAGATCGAGGAGTTCAATTCACAGCCAAATTCTGGCGAAGTTTATGTCAAGTCCTCCAAGTCAAGCTAAAGTTTTCCACGGCTTACCATCCTCAGACCAATGGTCAAACCGAGAGGGTGAATCAGGACTTGGAGGCCTTCCTCCGCATCTATGTGTCCTCCTCTCAAGATGACTGGGTTCAATTACTTCCCTGGGCCGAGTTCTGTCATAACAACCAGTATCATTCTTCATCTGCTTCAACACCATTCTTCACTAACTTTGGATTCCACCCTAAAGTCCCTGAGTTCCAACCGCTTCCAGCAACTTCTGTTCCCGCAGTGGATATCACCTTGCATCAGTTTGCCAATATCTGGAAGAGCGTACGATCAGCTCTGCTCAAGGCATCGTTCAGGTACAAGAAGTTTGCGGATAAGAAGCGTCGAGCAGTTCCTGCTCTCAAGGTGGGTGATCGGGTATGGTTATCCACGAAGAATTTGAGGTTAAGAGTTCCCAGTATGAAGTTTGCACCTCGCTATATCGGTCCTTTCAAGATTGAACAAGTCATCAATCCTGTTGCTTACAGACTCCAGTTGCCTCCCTTCTTAAAAATACCCAGGACATTCCATGTTTCCCTGTTGAAACCGCTGATCTTGAATCGGTTTCATTCCTCACTTCCTCCAACTCCGAAAGTCCAAACTCAACGAGGCGTTGAGTATGAAGTGGCCAAGATCCTGGACTCACGTCACCGTTACGGTCAACTACAATATCTTATTGACTGGAAGGGTTATGGTCCTGAGGAACGTTCATGGACCAATGCTTCTGATGTCCATGCTCCTGCCTTGGTCCGGAGATTCCATTCCAAGTTTCCTCAAAAGCCAAAGAAGTGTCCTGGGGCCACTCCTAAAGGGGGGGGTGCTGTCACGATCCGGGTATCTGGACGCCATTTCTTACCCATCAGATGCCTCCTAAGGCTGGCTCAGCGCTCCAGGACCGGATCCCATCTGTTATCCTGATGTGTACATTCCTGTATCCTCTCCTGTCACTCTGGGACGCTGTCACAGTAAACGCCATATTACACCTGGCATGGCGTCTCCCGCGGCCTCCGCCGCCGTCCCTGAACTTCTGCATGCAGAGTGTCTGAGTGGCGATTACGTCAGCCGCGGCCTCCGCTGTGTCCGCGTGGTTGGATGTGCATCTGTCAGCCTGGCGCCTCCTGTCTCCGGTGGCCGGCGCCGCCATTACTGTTTTCATTACCACAAGGATTACAAACCAAACTTCCCTCCAAGTGTCTGCATGGGCGCAGCCATCTTGGATTCTGTCAGCTGATCATTTCCACCAATCTGTTCTCAGTATTGATAATCTGCATAATTGCCTAGCCAATCCCTTCCTTGCTGCAGGTATAAATACACTGTGCCTGAGCAAGGAAGGCGTCAGTGCTTTGGTTGTCAAACCTAGTTCCTGTTTGTCTCTCTCCTGTGATTGTCTTCCAGGTTCCAGCTCCTGTCTCAAGACTTCCACCATAGAGACCCGCACCAGCATTCCACCTGCGGTGTAGCCTGACTCTCCAATCCATTGTGGATTCATCTGTTTCCAGCTACAACATTACCTGCTTCCAGCTCAGCTTCCAGCAGAGTACAGCTTCCCTTAAAGGGCCGGTGTCCTTTCTACACTTTACCACTCTCCACCGGTATTATTATTTCTCCGCTCTCAAGTTCTACATTTCAGTTCATATTTCATCGCTCCCAAGTTCATTTATTATTTAACTGGTTCCAGCCAGTATCCACTCCGTGCTAACAACAGTCTGGTTCCAGCCAGTATCCACAGCAGCTGTTTTATCTTCAGCAACCCAGCTTTTCCTGGAACACCAGCTGGCACAATCCTGGGTTATCTCCATTGCTACAGTCGGGCCTGGTAAGGACTTTCCATCTAGAAGATCATAAGAACTATCTCACACTACCAGTGCCCTGTGGCTCCTGCCATCCTGTAGTACCCAGGAACTGTATTTATTCTTTGCTGACTTTTACGTTTTCTTTTACTGCTGCTGTGTTGCGGAGTTGTCATAATAAACATCATTGACTTTTATCCAAGTTGTCGTGGTCACACCTTCGGGCAGTTATTATTCATGTTACTTACATGTCCAGGGGTCTGATACAACCTCCCAGGTTCCGGTACATCTCAGCCCCTACAACTGAGGCTGCCTCCCGTCAGCTCAGGCCCTCAGTTGTGACACAAATAAACTGAAAAATTTTGCATCAGAACATGAACAAAAAATGACCACCGACATCCCAATATGATCTAGAGAAACCACTTGAGCTTGAAATCTTTGTTAAGCCCATGGGGATGGAGGGTTTGATATTGATGGATGTATTTCATTTCAGTTTTGGCTAGTGTTATAGCCACACTCCCCCCTCTTATATTGTTCTTAACCTGCCGAAGACCCACAAAGCTCTCTAAATGGTTAAGAGAACTTCCATGGACTTCCTTAAAATGTAGAGACAGAGAATGTGTCTCGAGGCCTTTTTTAATATTCCTCAAGTGCTCTCCCAGACGAATTTTTAGCGGCCTCGAAGTCCTTCCAATATAAAACTTATTGCATGAACACTGGATGGTATAGATAACATTTTTCGAGTTACAGGTCATAAACTCCTTAATTGACACCTCTTTTTCGTTAATAACCACATTTTCAAATTTGCTTATACCCTTATATGTGATGTTTTTACACGCCTGGCAATTCCCACACCTATGGAAACCTTGGCCCTCATTCCGAGTCATTCGCTCGGTATTTTTCATCGCATCGCAGTGAAATTCCGCTTAGTGCGCATGCGCAATATTCGCACTGCGACTGCGCCAAGTATCTTTGCTATGAAGATAGTATTTTTACTCACGGCTTTTTCATCGCTCCGGCGATCGTAATGTGATTGACAGGAAATGGGTGTTACTGGGCGGAAACAGGCCGTTTTATGGGAGTGTGGCTGAAAACGCTACCGTTTCCGGAAAAAACGCAGGAGTGGCCGGAGAAACGGGGGAGTGGTTGGGCGAATGCTGGGTGTGTTTGTGACGTCAAACCAGGAACGACAAGCACTGAACTGATCGCACAGGCAGAGTAAGTCTGGAGCTACTCTAAAACTGCTAAGTAGTTTGTGAGCGCAATATTGCGAATACATCGGTCGCAATTTTAAGATGCTAAGACACACTCCCAGTAGGCGGCGGCTTAGCGTGTGTAACTCTGCTAAATTCGCCTTGCGACCGATCAACTCGGAATGAGGGCCCTTGTGTTTTAATGACCCTCTCTCTAGTTTTTAGATAGGAAGTACTGGACACCAATTTAGTTTTGAGGTTCGGTGCCTTTCTATAGATATGAATGGGTCTTTCAGGTAGTAATTCTCCAATCAGTGGGTCTTTTTTTAAAATGTGCCAGTGTTTCCTAACAACTCCTTCTATTTTTTTGTAATTATGTATATACTCGGTGACAAAAGCCCATTGGAACTTATTGTCCTCATTTTTTTCTTTCAATTTAGTGGTCAATAATTCCTTTCTATCAGAATCCCTCACAGTGGAGATGACACTCTCTACACGGTTCTCATTGTACCCACACATTTTAAAGTTGTTACCCATTGTCCGTGCCTGTTCAACAAACACTTTTTGTTCCGTTCAATTACGTTTGAGGCGTTTTATTTGGCTGTCTGGAATTGAATTAATCCACGCATTCGGACGGCGGTGGAACGCATAAGCCGTTCCATATCGCCCAAAAGCTCCAACAGAAGAAGTCCACACTACTTAGGCTAACTTTGCATCAATGGAGGCCCTAGTTTGAGTAATATGGAGGATTAGTGTTTCCAATTCTAAGGCATTGGTGCTGGAAGGAAGTTCATGCGTCAACTTCCGGGTTAATATATCCCTCGGGATATATTAAGTTTATTCAATATGTATTTTTAGATTTGTTAATGTAGGAAATCATTATTGTATATTATATTTTGAAACTATGAGCGATTGTTGCTGTTATGATTAATTTGGAAGATGGTAATGACAATTGGGAGGTCACTTCCTGGTGCGACCCGATTGGTCACCCTCCATTTAAATATCATAGGTGTGCACAGTGCCAGCATGTCTTGACAAAGGCTCCATAAAGGGCCGAAACGCGTTGACAGATCCTGGCACTGTGACTTTGAAGCGCTTTTATCCAACTCGGGGACCTAAAGGTACTGTTCCACTATCCACACATTTGGGGGTCCGGACTTCCCCTCTTGTATTGTTTAGTGGTCAAACTTTTCCATTTGGGGAACCGATGAATTCTTCTTTTTTTATTGTGGAACGTCATTTTTTGTAGTTTGGTTATATACAAAAGGTGTATTTTTTTTTTTTTTTTTTTTTTTTTTTACCATAAGATGTATATGACTCCTTTTTAAAGAAATTATAAAGAGACTTGGTTTTTTAAACTATTGTGGATTGGTTTCCTTGGAAAAGAATAGTTCACACTGGTCTAGATCGGATATTATACCCCTGGGGACCATAGCAGTGGAACCTACAGACGAAAGAAACCCAGATAAGAGGGATATCTCCGTCTCTATGTGTGAGTAAGGGTACGCATCACCTATAATAAGATAAAAGATACCTTTATTGAGATTGAAAATCCATCATTTAGAAGTGAGTTGGGTACGCACTCCTTTCTCTCATTTATTTTGGTGGAGGTCATACTAAGTTCGGCTGCAAAGAAACCATCTCACATTATTGGAGGGGTTTTATATTGTGAACCAGGGTACGCCCTATATATCTCCTATATTCTTGTGTGTGACTCTAGAGGTCACAAAACAGCTCTACACATTGCATGTTGTTCTTTTTTCATATATATTCACGTGAAACTGAAAATTTTGGGAGGAACAAAAGAAGGGATTGAAGAATAGGAAACACGGGTGGAACCATCATTTGGGCCCGAGTAAAAGAAACCTTTTGAAGCTTGCCTCCCCCCACCTCTCAAGTGAGTTGGGTACGCATTCTTTCATAATACGTTGGGTATATGTCCCATGTGGTATTATCACTCGATATAAACTCTGGGAAATACGATTATAAGTTTGGGACCTTCTGGTAAAGGGTATACAAGGCCTAGGACAAAGAAACTGCTACGTGTACAATATACAATACTCGATTGTGAGTTGGGGTACGGACTACAAGTTCTTAAAGAAATTTCCCTTCTTTGTGGGACAAGTGGGTTATATGTATTAGAACAGACTTGAAGTATTTCCACACATTTTTTGTTCTTTCTGTGTTTCATACATTGGGAGTGAAGCGGAATTATCTTCCACCTCAACACTGAAGACAGAGGAATAAGGAACATCATTGAGGACATATAAGGAATGTATTATCCATTTATGTATTATTAAGCGCTTATACGAGTATTTTCTCCCGCTAATATTGTTGCATTTGTTCTGTTTGGGTGTGGTGACACCCTTGAGGGGGATTATACACGTTAAAGCAGCGTTTTCTCTTGCGCACATCTCTAAGACAACTTCCCTTTGTTTTTCTGCTCCTTAGTTTTGTGATAGGCAAACTCAGTAGCGTCCCTCAGATCCCAGCGCCCCAGGCAGCTACCTAAAGCAGCATAATGGTAGAGCTGACCTAGTGACGTCTCCCTCCCATCCATGTCAAAATTCTGGTATTGACATTTCTTTATTTGAAGCATTGGTTAAAAAATACAGAAATAATGTATGTTTAGTACTTTGTTGATATATGGACAATAGATGGTATTGACATTTTTAATGTTGATATTCTGAACGTTGACAAATTATACCACTCCCATAAAGCTTGTGCAAATTATTGTTATAACAGGGTAAAAGTTACTAATTTGCTGGCATTGCATACATCCAATGTCCTTCTTACAATGTTCTTGGCTTCATCTATGTGTTACAGCCTTAAAAAGTAAAGGACTATTACTTTACATTTGGTTTGCAGTACTGTGAGTTGGTAATTGATATGAGATCAGGATAATTATAGAGAGGCTATTTGGAGTTGAGTTATGTTACCTCCTTTATCACAAGTTCCACATTTGGAGGTATAAAGTTCTTTGCTATTGGGGAAGGTAATCCCCTGTGCATGGAAATACAGTAGTTGTTTCCTTCGTTAATTGGACACTGGGTCTGATGAGATAATAATATAATGTGTATAAACTCTATGCTGAAATAAAGTTTAGAAAGTTTGGGCCTTTTGGTTTTTACTGATTTGCATTTAGTGTAAAAAGGGAATGCAAGGATATGCAGAGAGAAAGAGAGAGAGAGAGAGAGAGAGAGAGAGAGAGAGAGCTCTTTCCAGCTTGCATTTCATTTAAGGAAGGTTGGACCCTAAGGTACATTTATCAAAATACAAAATGTGGTCAATTTTCCAAAAATGTCTGTTTGGCAATTACTTTTTTTGTTACCCTTACCAAAGGGAGATATCTGCTGCGGTCCGCTTGAAAAACAAGCCAAATAAGTTTCTCTGGACACTGTGAAAAAGCCTAATTTACCAAGTTCCAAAAAGCGTAGCTTGACAGAGCTTGGCCCCATTAATGTATGCCATCTTTAGATGGCGATATTTATTGTAACCTATGGAATACATTTTAGAAACTTTAGATCCTTCCCTGCTAACAAAACACTTTCACATGTGCTTCCTAATTGCCATGCAAGCGCAGTAAACCCGTAAGTAAAGATTTTGCAAGTGTGGCAGAATGGGGAGGTATTGCTTACCTTTAAGAAATAGGTTGCCGGTACCCTTTACCGCCGAATCATCTCTCTGCCTCCATTTTCTGCACATGTGCTGCCAAGCAGGTCACTGTGCTCGACAAAGTGACACCTCCCAGCTCCTCCTATTTATTCCAAGCCAGGACCGCCAGGAGCGCAACGCTGACATAATGACATCACAACACGCCCCCTGCCGTGGCGTGAAGAGGAGTGTATTGCATAGTTTTTTTATCTGCTGCAGTGCTACCTTGGCCTTGCCATTAGTGTTGGGGAAACTCACAAGCCACCAGACAGGACCTGCTGTGTGGTGCTCGGTATCACTGCCTACAGTACATGGTGCATAACAGACAGTGTGACTGTACAGCTGGACAGAGTCTCAGTCAGCGGCTCACAGGGAGCTCATCATTTTTTTGTATCATTGAGTGGCTATTCGTACCCCTGCTTTATTTAGAGTGTATGTGACTGACTGGCTAGTAAAAGACTAAGTTGCTCTCTTAATTCTGCCATTTCTATTATATATTATTTTTTGATCATTATTATTTATTACATGAATCTGATGAGACAAAATGTAGTGACTCAGAAGATTTAAATAAGATAAATTCTCAAAAAGGCTGTGCTATGTGACCACGCCCCCTAGTGTCATAAGGCCATGCCTCCTAGTGATGCGTGACCATGCCTATTTTTGACGAGTGCTTACGGCATGCACGCTCAGTACCACTAAGATAAAAATTCTACTTGAACCCTTGATTTGTGTATCCTATTAAGGACATGTGTCCTGGCATCTGACTACTGAAAAATAGCCCTGAAAGCACATGGAGTTGGACTTCTTGTTTTGACACCTGGGTTTGGGTGTCTTCCACTGCCCGGCACTACCTGTTGCTCCCCCACGCTACCCATTTTTTTCTCCTCTCACTGCGGTCCGCCTCATCACTGCGGGCAGGGTCCAGGATCCACAGGGGGAGCACAGCGCAGACCAAACGCTACGAAAAGAGCAGGACTCAGTGGCCGCGTCGGTGATGAGGCGGACCGCGGTGAGAGGAGAGAAAAAAGGGCAGTGTGGGGGAGCAACGGGTATGGCCGGGCAGCAGAGAGGATACCAGTAACCGTGGAGATAACCAGAGGCGTAACTAGGGTTTTTGGAGCCCAGGGCAAGATGCAAAATGGCGCCCCCCCAAAAAAAAAGAAAAAAAAACCATAGCAAAAGCGGCAAAAAAATGGGCGTGGCCACGCTCCAGAAGGGGTGTGGCCACGCTCCAGAAGGGGTGTGGTCACTGAAAATGGCCCACAGTGCCAGTTACATTGCCCCACAGTGCCAGATACAATGCCCCACAGTGCCAGATACAATGCCCCACAGTGCCGGATACATGCCCCACAGTGCCAGTTACATTGCCCCACAGTGCCAGATACAATGCCCCACAGTGCCAGATACATGCCCCACAGTGCCAGTTACATTGCCCCACAGTGCCAGTTACATTGCCCCACAGTGCCGGATATATGCCCCACAATGCCAATTGCATCGCCCCCCCAGTGCCAGATACAATGCCCCACAGTGCCAGTTACATTGTCCCACAGTGCCAGATACAATGCCCCACAGTGCTGGATACATGCCCCACAGTGCCAGTTACATTGCCCCACAGTGCCAGATACAAAGCCCCACAGTGCCAGATACATGCCCCACTGTGCCAGTTACATTGTCCCACAGTGCCAGATACAATGCCCCACAGTGCCAGTTACATTGCTGCACAGTGCCAGATACAATGCCCCACAGTGCCAGATACATGCCTGGCTCTAACACCCTCGTGGATAATTCTATTAGAGTAAAAAGGGGAAAAACAGTACAGCTTATACACTACAAAACTAACATAAAAATCTAAACAGAATGACGAGGAATAATATGAACAATAGCGAACGATCGCAAACACAAGAAAACAGAATGAGTACACAATGAGAACAAATGGCAAACACAGAGGATAACAAAATGGCTACAGAGAACTTACACACGTGGGAATGATTCGCAGGCGCGTCCTGAATCCAGCCCTCAGCCTTCAATGTGAAAACCTTGCAGAGAGAGTGAGTGACTGGACAGGCAATGATGGTCTTTATATACACAACATACAGTAACAATACAATGGTCCCTATAATCTCATGGTTCATTGGACACAGGAATGTGTCTCTGCATTATAACAATAGGTCATAGGTGGGTTCGAACAGGTGGGCTGTGCCTTTCTCCAACTGCTCAGGTGGGAGGTATCCTTAGGATTCCCGCCGCGTGGGTAATGAACAGCAAATACAGTAAATATCTATAAACTACTTTTGTACATAACTATGCGCAGGAGCGAGCAATCTCTTCCTAACCAACACTGAAATGTCACCAATAAAATACTCTACAGCTGGATACTACACACCACCGTTCTACCTTTATCTGACCCTTCCTATCATGCAAAGAGGAATTTCTCTGTCCAAGAACCGTTTAAACTAAACATACTTTCTGACATTAAGGGGAATATTCACTATAAAACACACTATGTGGGTAAAATATGTTATGATCGAGTCGCCCGCTAGACGCTCACAAACTACCGTAAATGCGCATACACCGCGCGTGATCGCCGGAGCGATCTTACGCAAATTGCGGATATGTGCACGCACGGCAGAGCGTGTGCACGTGCAGCGGGCATGTGCATGAGGGGTTAGTACAAGGCATATGTATCAGGATATTTTTCGACTTTGACAGTCCACCCTTTGGCAGTCAACAATAACTGCCACTATCTAAACAATTAAGCAGAAAAATATATTACCATGAAATACCTTATTATGATTGGGAGTAGGGAGAAGAGGAGGAGGCAGGAAATGTATGACCTAGTGAGATAGTAAAAAGCATGTATGTATGAAATCCATGTCTGAGGGGTCATGTATCATCGTGCCGTACATGTTCTAAAAATAAGCTTCAAGGTATTGCGAAGTATACATTGAATCCTTCTTATCCCGTATTAAGGGTCTGTAAGTGGGCTAACAAACTCTACCGAGCTCTTTTCGGCTTTTAGTTCCAACAAATGGGGTGCACATTAGTTGATGATACATGAAGGGGGAAAATATGTGAGTGCTAATATATGTGTCTATATCACCTGTCGACTATGTGTGCCACTACCTGAAGATAGAAGAGATGAAGATAAGAAACATGCGTTATAAATGCATTCGTATGAATATATATATGTGGTCGTCCTTGGGCGTCTGTTAGAGTCTTGTTGATGTCTTGTTGAAGTCTTGTCCGGATTGCTGTATCTTTGCTGTGTGGCAAGCAAAGCTCTTCAAGTGTCCATAAAAATTAAAGTCTCTAAGGGTTCATCAATTGTCGGTGAAACAGTTCATCAATGGTCTGTATAATGGGTCATCAAATTCTTCTTCCGAGCTGTATTTGTGGCAGCGGGGAATGCTTCAACCCAATTTGAAAACACATCAATACAAACCAATACATACTTTAAATTTCTACAGGGTGGCAATTGTATGAAATCAATTTGTATTACCTGAAAAGGGCCGTCCGTTGGCGGAATATGGGATGGTTCTGTTGGTATCGCCTTTCCAATGTTCTTCCTCAAGCAGGTGAGGCATGTCATCGCCCTCTTACCCGCATGGGAAGAAAATCCTGGGGCACACCAGTAGGCTCTTACCAACTTGCACATACCTTCTTTACCTAGATGAATCAGCCCATGTGCCACCTCCGCTAAACTCGGAAGGTATGCTCTGGGTGCCACTGGCTTACCCTGCCCATCTGTCCAGAGTCCTGAGGACTCCTGGCCACATCCTTTTGACCTCCAGACTGCCTTTTCCTGTGAAGAACACAAATCTTGCATTTCACTCAATTTCTGTGTGCTGACGGTATTGAATACCATCAATTGTGTGATGTCTGTCTGTATGGGGGTACTGGCTGCTAATTTAGCAGCTTCGTCTGCCCGGCTGTTACCAAGTGACACTGGGTCTTGGCTGTATGTGTGGGCTTTACACTTGATAACAGCCACTCTGTCAGGTTCCTGTATTGCTGCTAAAAGTCTTTTGATGTGGGTCGCATGTGCCACGGATGTGCCAGCTGCCGTCATGAAATTTCTGAGGCGCCGTAGGGCCCCGAAATCATGCACTACTCCAAAGGCATACCTAGAATCCATGTAGATATTGGCTGACTTACCTTTAGCCAATTCACACGCTCTGGTTAGGGCGACCAGCTCAGCAACTTGTGCTGAGTGAGGTGGGCCCAGGGGTTCCGCTTCTATGGTACCTTTGTCATCTACGACTGCGTATCCAGTACACAAGTCTCCCGAGTCCGTCTGTCTGTGGCAACTACCGTCAGTGTAGAAAGTAAAATCTACACCTTCCAGTGGGTTGTCACTGATGTCAGGCCTTGCAGTGAAATTTTGGGTCAAATATTCCATACAATCATGTGTGTCAGTGTCTGTACTAAATCCTCCTTCACCATTACTCTCATCCCCCACCCTTGGTGCCTGTCCAGGCACACCTGGGAGATACGTTGCAGGATTTAGTGCGCTGCATCTTCTTATGGTGATGTTTACAGGGGCCATTAGTGCTAATTCCCATCTTGTAAACCATGCGGATGAGACGTGTCTGGTTTGGGCAGAATTCAGTAAGGCTGACACTGCATGAGGTGTATGGATGGTCAGGTTGTGTCCTAGCACTACATCTTCGCTTTTACTCACTAGCAATGCTATCGCTGCAACACTTCGCAAGCATGTGGGGAGGGATCGTGCTACTGTGTCTAGCTGAGCGCTGTAGTAGGCTACCGGCCTGCTGGCATCACCATGCTTCTTGGTTAAGACACCTGCCGCACACCCAGCACTTTCTGTACCGTACAGTTCAAAGGGTTTCCCATAATCCGGCATACCTAATGCTGGTGCCTGCGTTAGGCACTGTTTGAGTCTCTCAAATGCCAGTTCGGACTCATCTGTGTGCGAAATCCGATCTGGTTTGTTTGATGAGACCATCTCTTGTAAAGGTAAGGCTAGTATGGAAAACCCTGGGATCCAGTTACGGCAGTACCCACACATTCCTAGAAAAGTGCGAATCTGTTGCTGGGTTTGTGGCAGAGTCATGTCGCGAATCGCCTGTACTCTATCAGCAGTGAGGTGTCTCAGTCCTTGCGTCAAGCAATGTCCCAAATATTTTACCTTGGTCTGGCATAATTGCAACTTATCCTTTGAAACCTTGTGTCTCGTATCAGAAAGATGAAGCAGAAGCTGTTTCGTGTCTCTCAAGGATGATTCGAGTGAATCAGAACACAGCAGTAAGTCGTCTACATACTGTATTAATACTGATCCGCTCTCAGGTTGAAAGGATTGTAGACAATCATGCAAAGCCTGTGAGAAAATACTTGGGCTGTCAATGAAACCTTGTGGTAAGCGAGTCCAGGTGTACTGTACTCCTCTGTATGTGAATGCAAACAAATATTGGCTGTCAGGGTGCAGAGGTACCGAAAAGAAAGCGGAGCAGAGGTCAATAACAGTGAAAAATTTCGCAGTGGGAGGGATTTGCATAAGGATGACGGCTGGATTTGGCACTACGGGGAATTGGCTCTCAACTATTTTGTTGATCCCCCTTAGATCCTGCACTAGCCTGTGACCCCTCCCCCCGCTCTTTTTCACAGGGAAGATGGGACTATTGGCAGTGCTGGACGTCCTAACCAGAATGCCCTGTTGTAGCAAGCGCTCTATTACTGGGTAAACTCCTAACTCCACCTCTGGCTTCAGATGATACTGTGGGATTTTTGGAGCTATCCTACCATCTTTTACTTGGACTACTACAGGAGCTACATTTGCCATTAATCCAGTGTCTTGTCCATCCTTGGTCCAAAGTGATTCCGGTATCTGGGAAATCATTTTCTCTACCTTGGACGGACACCTATCTGTAACAGCAGTGTGTGACATTAGCCTTTGTGGGGAGTCTAGCATATCCTGCACTTCCTGAGCGTGATTCTCGGGTATATCTAAGAACACACCTCCGGGAGTACAATATATGACACACCCCATCTTGCACAGTAAATCTCTCCCAAGTAGATTAGTCAGAGCCGATGCTGCTAGCAGAAAGGAGTGCTTGGTCTGCAAAGGCCCTATCGTAATCTCTGCTGGTTTGCTTAAAGGGTAGTGTTGTACTACTCCTGTTACTCCCATGGCTGGAATTGTTTTACCAGTGGTCTTCATACCCACTGTTGAATTTAACACTGACTTGGCTGCCCCCGTGTCTACAAGGAAAGGTAGAGATCTACCAGTTACATCAATTGTGACCTCGGGTTCACTTCCAAGGCTCGCAATTAATTTCACTGGCTGCAGACTACAGGTGTGGCCCCACCCCTATTGTTTGTGGTGACCTCCCCGCAGCGCGCTGGTAGCTACAACATGTGAAGGGGGTAACTGGGGATTTTCAGAGACTTGCCAGTCTCTTTTTGGTGGGTACCTTTTTGTTTCCCCTGCATGTGGCTCATAACTCCGTCTCTGCGGTCCCTGATCCCAATTACGTGTGTCATGTCGTTGTCTAGGGGGTTGGTATACCTTATATGGGTCGTTAAACATACAATTTCGTGCAATATGTCCTTCTCTCTGACAGTTGTAACATTTTATCACATTCGACTTACCCACAGGGGTCTGGGGCTTAGGCTGAGGTGGCTTCATTGTAAGGGCTAGTATACTTACTGCCATCAGCTTATCGCCCTGTGACTCCCTGTGTCTCATGATGTTCCGATCATGTTCAATAGCGGTCTCTCTCAAAGCAGCCACCGACATACCTCTCCAGTTGGGTTGAGTGGTCTGTACCCTTGTCCTCAACACTTCCTTTAAACCATCCATTAATACAGAAACTGCTACTTCCCTATGGTGCACATTTGTCTTAATGTCTTCTATTCCAGTGTACCTAGCCATTTCCTGCAGTGCCCGATGGAAATAATCAGAAGCAGTTTCACCTTCTTTTTGTCTTATGGAGAAGATTTTGTTCCACTTGACAACAGTTGGGAAATATACTCCTAACTGCAGGTTGATACGTTTTACATTGTCCTGATTGTACTCATCAGTGAGAGGTACCTCTTCATCTAACCTACAATCAGTGATAAATTTCGCAGAGTCGATATTGGGGGGCAAACATGCCCTCAGCAATGTCCGCCAATCTTTGTTATTGGGTTCTGCGGAATTACCTAATTCTCTAATGAACCTTTGGCTTGCAACTAGATCTTTCCTAGGATCAGGGAATTCAGACATCATTGTTCTTAATTCTGTCCGGGAAAAGGGACAATGCATTGCAATGTTCCTGATGGGAGTGACTCCTGTAGCGGCAGTTTTTCCATTTGGGACTGCAATTACCCTGACAGGATTAAGTTCAATCACACCACTCTGGGTTGATTCTACAATGTGTGGTGTAATTGTTTCTGCATAATGTACAGTACCGTACTTACCTGCGGACACGACCTCACCTGTCCCTCCACTAGGGGCCTTTGCTACTCCTCTTACTGGTTGGGCCGTGCCCACTGTAGTCTCTGTTATGGTGGCTGCTAGAGAGAGTGCCGATATTGTGGTAGGCTCATCTTCCTGGTCGCAGTCCTGAGGGAAAATTAAGACAGGATACAACTTGCACGGGTTAACATTAGCATCGATACACTTATCATTTATACATTTATTAAGTGCACTTTTATCATATACCAGTATGCCATTCTCTGTAGCCACTTTCTCTCCTGTTATGTATGGTGGTGGTGGTGCGGTAGCTATCAGTTTCCTGATAGGATTGGAACCAGCTGCTTGAGCTAATCCTCTTTGTATCTCGCCTTCCTGTTGCCATAACTGTAAATAATCATAATGTCTAATCCGTTGCTTGCCGGATTTTATTAGACATATCCTTCTCCTTAAATTTTGCAAAACCTCAGGATTAAAATTGCCTACCCTGGGAAACTTCTCCCCATCGTTCACAGTCATAAGTTCCCACTCATTGCATAAAACCTCTGCGTGTGATCCATATTTTTCACACATTATGTACCTCGCCGACCCGGCAGGCCGCGGAATAATATCAACCTGAACCTTGGTTGATCGTCCCTTACTTGAGCAACTGGCCCCCATTCTTTGCAGGTATTGCCTTCTCAGCGAATTCCTACAAAAACCACGTTCCCAGAGGTAAGGCGACGGTGAAAGTCCAACGAGTGCCTTCACCCACTCTTGCCCACGTCGACCAATATGCCCACACACTGCTTCAGCGCTGGCGTACTCAACCCAGGGCCCCTATGTGACCTCTATTTACTGGGGCGTGTGGGAGTATGCTACCCTCCCCAGTAAGTATCAGTTGCTGGAGAATTCCTGAGTGAACAGCGAACCTCCCTTAAAATAAAAAAATAAAAATAGTGTTTATGATCCCGCAAAGCGTACGCAAATTGCGTAATGGGTATCAAGGTAACCAACTAATGCACACAATTACATGCGGTACAGTCGCAATGCGTATAAGTAACTATTACTTATCAGCAGAACGACCAGCGGAATCGGTTGTTTAGGCTGCGAAACCTTCAGCCGGAGCGTATTCTCAAAACGGGCCTATATGGGTACTGCGGCAACCTCCAAGGTTGCGCTCACTACCTCTGACCTTTCTTAAGTCAGGGTCTTCAGAACTTCGTATAGGTACTTTTAACGGATTTCTGACTTTCGAGGACCTTCTGGTCTGCTGTAACACTAATTGCTCCTCTTACCTTATTCACTTTTAACGTGAGATGGCCTTCTCCCACGCCACCACGTGTTCACTTCACGGGTATCCTTCTACGAGATCTCGAATTGTCCAAGGTTCACACCAAAAAAAACTTTACTTGCATACACACGCTCTTTCACTTCATATATACTTTGATTTTTCTGTACAGAAAATTTCTTTCATTCAGGTAACACAGGCTAATCCCAGAGGTAATGCAACGAGAGGAGGATCTTTTTAAACTAAATTTTGGAAACTGAACAAATTTGTGCTATTATCTCGTGGCTTCCGTATCTCCTACTAAAACAATGCTATCGTGTGATCTGTATTTAGTGGGCGTATCCGTACGCACGTTGCGTGATGTACGCCACGTGTGTAGGCCTTTGCATTGTGTACGCTGTCTCGCACTCGGTCAGAGACACGTGTACACAGGCCAGATACGTCCGCAGTAACACAAATAACACGCTTCTATAAATGCAAACGATATTTAACTATAATCATTTACCAAACACCACACAGTATCTCCTGTATAACCTTTATAACTGGGTCAGGCTGCGTGCGTGTTTTACAATTACTCCCTTAAGTATTACTTTTACTTTTAATTAGATAGCAACAAATTTTCTCAGCACGTGATCAATGCTAATGGCAAACAGAAAGGTAGATATGTGAAAATACGCAAATGGAAATACAGGTGTGTGCGTGTGTTGCGTGCGCAATTTTCACCAATACAGAAATTTAGACAGATTTAAAAGACAATAGCTTAACGTTCTTACCTTTCGGTTCCGGATCCCACCAGCATCCCTACAAACCAAACGGAGCAGACGCTTATCTAATCAGCACTTACCGTATCCCCAACCACCAAACGGCTAACAGGCTACCTTCCCGCCCTTTGCTGATGGATAAAGTCTGCCTGGTTCCGCTTGGCTGCGGATATGAGGAGGCCCGGACGATGCCCCCAATTGATGAAGTCAGTTATTACCTATAAACATTAAGCTATATTCTATTATGGACTAAGTACGCTATTGGTGCACTGAGTACCATAAGGGTACGCACTTAGCGTAGCAAACGCTAGGCCGTGGGCGCAACGCACGAGCGTCACGCACGCTCACGGAATGTTACACAGTAACCCTTAGTAACAACACACCTTAAGGGTACGCTTTACACTTTAAACCTTGGCAATGAAATACTATAACGATGTAATGCTTATTAACCTTGATTATATGAGAAGCTGTTTGAGCGATTGAGACGCTCAGAAAACCCTTTACAGTAACTAGTGAAAACACAAGACCTGGTTAGGATTTAAAAACCACTTAGGCTCTAACACCCTCGTGGATAATTCTATTAGAGTAAAAAGGGGAAAAACAGTACAGCTTATACACTACAAAACTAACATAAAAATCTAAACAGAATGACGAGGAATAATATGAACAATAGCGAACGATCGCAAACACAAGAAAACAGAATGAGTACACAATGAGAACAAATGGCAAACACAGAGGATAACAAAATGGCTACAGAGAACTTACACACGTGGGAATGATTCGCAGGCGCGTCCTGAATCCAGCCCTCAGCCTTCAATGTGAAAACCTTGCAGAGAGAGTGAGTGACTGGACAGGCAGTGGTGGTCTTTATATACACAACATACAGTAACAATACAATGGTCCCTATAATCTCATGGTTCATTGGACACAGGAATGTGTCTCTGCATTATAACAAAAGGTCATAGGTGGGTTCGAACAGGTGGGCTGTGCCTTTCTCCAACTGCTCAGGTGGGAGGTATCCTTAGGATTCCCGCCGCGTGGGTAATGAACAGCAAATACAGTAAATATCTATAAACTACTTTTGTACATAACTATGCGCAGGAGCGAGCAATCTCTTCCTAACCAACACTGAAATGTCACCAATAAAATACTCTACAGCTGGATACTACACACCACCGTTCTACCTTTATCTGACCCTTCCTATCATGCAAAGAGGAATTTCTCTGTCCAAGAACCGTTTAAACTAAACATACTTTCTGACATTAAGGGGAATATTCACTATAAAACACACTATGTGGGTAAAATATGTTATGATCGAGTCGCCCGCTAGACGCTCACAAACTCTACCGTAAATGCGCATACACCGCGCGTGATCGCCGGAGCGATCTTACGCAAATTGCGGATATGTGCACGCACGGCAGAGCGTGTGCACGTGCAGCGGGCATGTGCATGAGGGGTTAGTACAAGGCATATGTATCAGGATATTTTTCGACTTTGACATGCCCCACAGTGCCAGTTACATTGCCCCACAGTGCCAGTTACATTGCCCCACAGTGCCGGATACATGCCCCACAGTGCCAATTGCATTGCCCCCCAGTGCCAGATACAATGCCCCACAGTGTCAGATACATGCCCTACTGTGCCAATTCCATTGTCCCACAGTGCCAGATACAATACCCCACAGTGCCAGTTACAGTGCCCCACAGTGCCAGATACAATGCCCCACAGTACCAGATACATGCCCCACAGTGCCAGTTACATTGCCCCACAGTGCCGGATACATTGCCCCACAGTGCCAATTGCATAGCCCCACAGTGCCAATTGCATAGCCCCACAGTGCCAGATACAATGCCCCACAGTGCCGGATACATGCCCCACAGTGCCAGTTACATTGCCCCACAGTGCCAGATACAATGCCCCACAGTGCCAGATACAATGCCCCACAGTGCCAGTTACATTGCCCCACAGTGCCAGATACAATGCCCCACAGTGCCAGATACATGCCCCACAGTGCCAGTTACATTGTCCCACAGTGCCAGATACAATGCCCCACAGTGCCAGTTACATTGCCCCACAGTGCCAGATACAATGCCCCACAGTGCCAGATACAATGCCCCACAGTGCCAGATACAATGCCCCACAGTGCCAGATACATGCCCCACAGTGCCAGATACATTGCCCCACAGTGCCAGATACAATGCCCCACAGTGCCAGATACAATGCCCCACAGTGCCAGATACATGCCCCACAGTGCCAGATACATTGTCCCACAGTGCCAGATACAATGCCCCACTGTGCCAGTTACATACCCCACTGTGCCAGTTACATGCCTCACTGTGCCAGATACATGCCCCACACTGTGCCTGATACATGCCCCACTGTGCCAGTTACATGCCCCACTGTGCCAGTAACATGCCCCACTGTGCTCTCCCCCCCCCCTCCTCCCCCCGGTCACTTACCGAGTCACCGGCGCGGCGGCGCCGCTTGTTCTATGTGAGGGGAGGAGAGCGCCTCTCCTTCCCCTCACCGCTCCAGGACAGGTCTCCGGCGGCTGTGTGGCACCGGTTCGCTAGCCAATCAGAGCACGCGGACCGGCAGCCAATCAGGAGCCGGTCCGCAAGCTCTGATTGGCTAACGCCGCCGGAGGCCGGACACAGCAGCGCTGCTAGGGCTTTCAGTGGCGGTGAGGGGAGGGAGAGACGGTGCGCTCTCCTCCCCTCACATTTCGGCTTTCGGCGTGACGGGGGCGAGTGGAGCATGATGCCCTGGCCGCCGGCGGCGCCCCCCTCTCCTGGGCCTGCCAAGGCGCCCAGGGCACGTGCCCCACTCGCCCTACCCTAGATACGCAGAGAAAAGCAAGATACCGCAGCGGGGGAGGTTAGTACATCCTGCCAGAATACTATTATAAACACTGAAGGCACTGATTTTTTTATAATCGATCAACTCCAAAGATATCAATCAGTATGGCGCACACTGAGCAGGTTGTTCTGTGCTTCACTCTTTGCAAGTTACCTTTTGTGTATCCTGAACTACTGTGTGCATTTTCTGTTTTTCCTCAGTAAACTGTGCATATGTTTTCCTGAGATCCACTGTTGTTCTGACAAATAAATATCTTCATTGCATAAATGCGGGACAGTATCTGGAGATGGCAATTATTGAATAAAAAGCTAATCTTCTCCAGCAGCAGCATTCCATTGCTTTGTGACTGGCCACCAATAAAATCCTAAAGGAAAGCACAATATAACAAGAGCGTAAGAAGCCATGTTTTGAACACAAGCGACTTTCTTCACTGCTGTTCTAAGTGCTGCAGGATCCAGATATCTGTTTTACCAAGGAGGAATGTAACAGGATGTTCCTGCAGTCCTTATTAACCCCTGATGAACATGTAAATGTGGGACACATACAACATTTAAAAAGCCATATCTCTGGAGACTGAATTGCAAAATGTTTACAGAAAAAGCCAGGGGTGAAGCTATGCTTTCTGTCAACCAGGCCAAATACTCATCTCGGTGCACCCTCACACACACGCACCTTCCCCATCCCACTAAGTAGCAGTCACTCACCCTCTACCTATATAACCGCTATATAATACAGATCTCAGTGACCGCCATAAAATACAGACAACATCAGTGACTGCCAAATAATACAGATAGCTAGCATCAGTGACCATCATGTAATACCAACATCAGTAACTGCCATATAATACAGACAACATCAGTAACTGCCATATAATACAGCCAACATCAGTAACTGCCATATAATACAGACAACATCAGTAACTGCCATATAATACAGACAACATCAGTGACTGCCATATAATACAGATAGCTACTAGCATCAGTGACCATCATGTAATACCGACAACATCAGTAACATACAGAAAACAGCAGTGACTGCCATACCAGGGCCGAAACTAGGGGGGGGGGCTAGGGGGGCATACGCCCTGGGCGCCGGATTTGTATGGGCGCGAGATTCCCATTCAGCACCCTCAGACAGCTGCAGTAAGTCCCCGCTGTCTGAAATCTCTGCTTTCTCCTTTGCCGGCATCAGAGATTTACGGATCCATTATGCTGTCTGCTGCAGTCTAGATCAATCGACTGCAGAGCAGCGTATAGTGAGCGTGCCAGATCCCTGCCAGCAGCAGCAGCAGCATATATCACACTGACAGCGTGCAGGATGTCCTATGAAGCTCTCTGTAGCAGCACAGCCCACATCCCAGGCAGCAGTCTCCTATCCTACAGACGTAAACCATGTATGTACAGTGCTATTATATGGGTCCTCTATCAGTATCTGCATACTGTCTATACCTGTAGCTGCAAACATCTCTAGTGCTTATTAGGGTCATTAGATGGCTCTATGCAGTGGGATTTTTTTTTTAAATTAACTAACTTTCTTTTTTAAAGCTAATTTAATATATTCTGTATGATGCAGTCTCTCTCTCTCTCTCTGTTATACCGGCACTCACATGCTCACACATAGAATACTTCGCCAAGTGTTCTCCAGTTGTGCTGCCCTCAGGCAGTGCGTCTAATAGCGCCACCTTTTAACAGATATATAGATATATACACACACATACATATATTTCTTAAACCACCACTGCTCCATTAGTTGCTGCGCTGATCGCACTGTCAGGATTAACTGTTCAACCCCCCTAAAACAATAATCTAGATCCGCCCCTGCCTGCACGCATTACTGCTGTGTAGCACAATATGTATATGGGATACTAATGTGCAGTATATTGTGAATAAGGGGCTCTATTGTGTAATATAATGTGTGGCGTAATTTGGAATTATTGTTTTTTGTATGGGGGGGGGGGGGGGGGGGCGGCAAACTACTGCCTCGCCCCGGGTGCCGAAAATCCTAGTTTCGGCCCTGGCCATACAATACAGATTGCTAGCATCAGTGACCATCATGTAATACCAACAACATCAGTAACTGCCATATAATACAGACAACATCAGTAACTGCCATATAATACAGACAACATCAGTTACTGCCATATAATACAGACAACATCAGTGACTGCCATATAATACAGATAGCTAGCATCAGTGACCATCATGTAATACCGACAACATCAGTAACATACAGAAAACAGCAGTGACTGCCACACAATACAGATAGCTAGCATCAGTGACCATCATGTAATACCAACAACATCAGTAACTGCCATATAATACCGACAACATCAGTAACTGCCATATAATACAGACAACATCAGTGACTGCCATATAATACAGATAGCTAGCATCAGTGACCATCATGTAATACCGACAACATCAGTAACATACAGACAACAGCAGTGACCACCATATAATGCAGATAGCTAGCATCAGTGACCATCATGTAATACCAACAACATCAGTAACTGCCATATAACACCAACAACATCAGTAACTGCCATATAATACAGACAACATCAGTAACTGCCATATAATACAGACAACATCAGTAACTGCCATATAATACAGACAACATCAGTGACTGCCATATAATACAGATAGCTAGCATCAGTGACCATCATGTAATACCGACAACATCAGTAACACACAGACAACAGCAGTGACCACCATATAATGCAGACAGCATTAATAACTGCCATATAATACAAAGAACATCACCATGATTGCCATATAATATAGATGAGTGTGACCCCTATAAAATAAGGAAAGGAAATTTGATCACTTACAATGTAATTCCCTCATAAATAATTAACCCCTCTGCAAAATCTTAATATACTTCAGCTTTATGGTGACAAACCCATTTAATTAAAATTAATTAGTCCTAGGGTTACCACTTTTTTGTTTCCAGATTCCTATAGGTAAATGTATTATAGCGGCATGTATTGTGCCGCTATAACACTTACTGCTTCGCCTCCCTACCGGGGCGAAGGAGGAAGGGACATCGACAAGATGTATTAACATCTTGTCTGCCGAACCGGGCTCCCCCTTCCGGCGATGTCCCCCGAGCACACAGTGCTTTAGCTGTGTCTCACTGTCCCGGCCGGCTCCTCTGCGGATGCGCGGGATCTCGCTACTCATGGGAGATCCCCTGCGAACTCCGGAGCTGGCACTTGCCACAGCCAGGGACTGCTATGTCCCTGCTGAGGTCCGTGGGTATCACCACCTGCAGCTGTCAAAATCAACAGCTGCAGGTGTCAGAACGACCGTTCATACATTGCCTGCGCATATCGGCCTGCTATCTTATAGAAAGCAGCACCGATATGGACATGGGCGCCTCTGTCACTGGGCACAAATGGCGGTTATCAAACATGGGGGCAGCAGTATAGCACACATAACGTGCGCTGATACCGCTTTCCCCTCATAATGACTATTCTTACATTTACCCCCATTTACTTGGAGTGACCAGGGGCATGGCTAAAACCTTAGTAAGCTCCTAACTATTTTGTCATATTTCATGCCATTTTCTTACCAGTTTAATAAAGACATCAGTTACATGTACCATTATATGCCTTTATATGCCATGTGCTCCTCAGACTGTACATAACACGCATGCAAAAAATCAAAACAAAACAAAAACAAAAGAGACCAAAAGTACTGATTGATATATAAAAATCATAAGTTGCAGCTAGTCAAAAATAAAACTTTAGGGAAGATGTGCTAAGCCTTGGCTAGAGATAAAGTGGAGAGAGATAACAGCCAATCAGCTCCTAACGGCCATGTCACAGGCTGTGTTTGAAAAATGACAGTTAGGAGCTAATTGGCTGGTACTTTATCTCTCTTCGCTTTATCACTTTTTAAGGCTTAGTCCAGTGGTTCCCAAACTTTTTTGAATCACGGTGCCCTAGAGCATCAGAATTGTTATCACGGCAATACTAGGCCAAAAGTTTCTTGCTGAGAAATTTAGAAAGAAATATTAGTGTAACCGGCCTCAGTAATGCTTATAAAAAGTGTATTCAGCCATAGTACTGTTCAAAATGAGTTAAAACTGAGTACCCTTTACTAAGTCAATGTATTTGGGTATATAACTGCAGACTGAATATGAATCTGCTGTTATGTAGAGTCCTGTATATATTATATATATATGTGTGTGTGTGTGTGTGTGTGTGTGTGTGTGTGTGTGTGTGTGTGTGTGTGTGTGTGTGTGTGTGTGTGTGTGTGTGTGTGTGTAATTAGTGGATTAGACTGTGGCAGGGGAAGGGAAGCTTCTGGAGCCTTCATGCACAGGCAACTGCAGGGAGGACGGGGTGACAGCTAGCGGTAGTTAGTGAGCAGAGGCTGGATGCTGGGGAAGAGAGAGAGGTATATCTCCGGTAACCCTCCAATGGTGGATGAATCCAACGAATACTGAGAGGAGACTCGGTGTGTTGTGGCTTGCGATACCTGCTGGCAGTAATAACCACCACGGGAGCTGAGCCGACAGAGTCACTGGGACTGAGGTGCGGGACCCGCGATTTACAGACAAGAGGGCTGGCAGCGTAGGTTTTACCTGTATAAGAGAGCTGGCCTGAAGCAGGCTGTGTGGAGGCCTCTGGTAATCAATGGAGACAGCAGCAAGCATAGACCACTCTGGTCACTGCGGTGACGGCATCCTAGTAACCAGACCCGGGACGGAAGTTTATACAATGGACAGGTGGAGCCGAGGTACTGCTTGAACCTAGAACACAGAAGACGCCTTTGCCTATAAAAGGGGAGGAGTAGGGGAAGCCCTTCCTTCAAAAAGCCCAGTGGTTGTTAACCCATAGGTCCCCAGTCAGAGCTAGCTGCACAGTGATTACCCTCCCTGCCGAACCTATATATATATATATATATATATAGGTAGTGGAGAAAATAAGCGCTAATGAGTGAAGTAACAATTATAACGGAAATACTCAGGTGGGTAAAATTATGGCCTTGGACACTTATCTGGTAAGTGAGAACTTCCAGCCGATGTTCATCATTTTAAGATTAACATGTAAAAAGAAAAGAACAGCAAACATAGTGTGTATCGTTCATGGATTAAAATGATGTCATTTGCAATATAGGGCAAGAAATTAGGGAACTTGCTTATTCCCAATAAAATGTAATCTGTAACTTCACAACATAAAATACAGATTTAATGAACAATAACATAAAAACGGCTAGACAACACACGTACAAGATTTAAAATTATAAAAGCTTATCTGTCCATCATAGGAATAGGGAGGTCAGCAACAAACTATCCCAAGGACACAAGATAGCCAAAGATTATGCGTACAGGATAAAAAAGTTCAAACGCTTATCTGTCCATCAAGGGGAGTTCAGCAGCAAACAGTCCCAACGCGTTTCGTCCGTCAAGGTGTGGACTTCTTCAAGGGGATCATCCCCTTTCTTGCTCTATATTGCAAATTACATCATTTTAATCCATGAACGATACACACTATGTTTGCTGTTCTTTTCTTTTTACATGTTAATCTTAAAATGATGAACATCGGCTGGAAGTTCTCACTTACCAGGTAAGTGTCCAAGGCCATAATTTTACCCACCTGAGTATTTCCGTTATAATTGTTACTACACTCATTAGCGCTTATTATACCACTACCTATTTTTATCTATGTGTACACCATACACTGATCTTGTATTATGAGCTGCTACTCTTAAAAGGGTTAAAGAGTGTTCTTTATAATTTCCACTGCACGTCTGTACTACAGCGCCTAGGTCTCTGCTACTTTATATATATATATATATATATATATATATATAGCAGAAGTGGAGAGTCACCACCCCGTTTGAGTCAGAGGTGGGACTGCAGTGTACATACATAAGCGTATTGAGTGGGAAATCCTTCACGCTACTTTACACCACTAATCATAACAATGTTGAGGATGCTATTGTCAGTCTCTATAGAAGGAGATATGAACTATTTGGCAGCTGCTGGAAAGTGAACTATGCATTATGGGGGTAATTCCAAGTTGATTGCAGCAGGATTTGTTTTCGCAATTGGGCAAAACCATGTGCACTGCAGGCGAGGCAGATATAACATGTGCAGAAAGAGTTAGATTTGGGTGGGTTATTTTGTTTCTGTGCAGGGTAAAAACTGGCTGCTCTATTTTTACACTGCAAATTAGATTGCAGATTGAACACACCCCACCCAAATCTAACTCTCTCTGCACATGTTATATCTGCCTCCCCTGCAGTGCACATGGGTGGTCATTCCGAGTTGTTCGCTCGGTAATTTTCTTCGCATCGCAGCGATTTTCCGCTAATTGCGCATGCGCAACGGTGGTCATTCCGAGTTGTTCGCTCTGTAATTTTCTTCGCATCGCAGCGATTTTCTGCTAATTGCGCATGCGCAATGTTCGCACTGCGACTGCGCCAAGTAAATTTGCTATGCAGTTAGGAATTTTACTCACGGCATTACAAGGTTATTTCTTTGTTCTGGTGATTGTAATGTGATTGACAGGAAGTGGGTGTTTCTGGGCGGAAACTGGCCGTTTTATGGGAGTGTATGAAAAAACGCTAACGTTTCTGTGAAAAACATGGGAGTGGCTGGAGAAACGGAGGAGTGTCTGCCCGAATGCTGGGTGTGTTTATGACGTCAAACCAGGAACGACAAGCACTGAACTGATCGCAGATGCCGAGTAAGGTTGAAGTTACTCAGAAACTGCTAAGAGGTGTGTAATCGCAATTTTGAGAATCTTTCGTTCGCAATTTTACTATGCTTAGATTCACTCCCAGTAGGCGGCGGCTTAGCGTGTGTAAAGCTGCTAAAAGCAGCTTGCGAGCGAACAACTCGGAATGATAAAAGTAGCATGTGCAACTAGTGAATCGAATATGAGAGATATATATCTCTTCCACTCCTCAGTGTTAATATATTCAGATTTATGGCAAATTGCTGTGTTGGTCAGCTATTCACGATTATACAGTATATCCCTGGAGGGAAGGCATGTTCGACAATAGGGATTGAATATCTATCATCATTGCCACCACTGAGAATATATACATATCTGATTTATTCAATGATACCAGTTTTTATTATTATGATTTGTATAATCTCTGTGGCATCAGTGTGTTCACTGTGTGGTCACATAAGTTGATACTAAGGTATTTCTTATAGTTGTATTTGTCAGATTGTATCATAAATGTTTCAATGTAGCTGCTGAGCAGCTGTGGGAAATAGCTTTGAAACAATGTTGCATTTCTATCTATAGATTGAATCACAAAAACCTCACACTACTCCCAGGTTGCTGACATAAATATGCACCACACACACGTCTGCTGAATTCACTCAGCCTGTATCCTCCTGATATGGGATGTGAAAGTATATAGCATTTAATATACCAGTTTATCTAAGGTGTTTGTCTGAGGAGTGGGAGTGCAGATCCCTAGTGTTAAATGTACTCATCTGCCGCTGATTATATCATGGGTGCTTCTGCATAACTGCTAACTAGCTTCAAGAATAAGCTTGGAGGCGTAACTGCATCTATCTCTTGCTTTGCACTACAGAGCCTAATATCACTCCTAGTTCACTGACCTAGGTATACAAATAAGTCTGCTACATTAACACAGCTATCATCCCTCTCTTAATTTCAGAGTGTCTGACAGTTAGCCTAGCACGAGTAGCACTTGCACTGAGCTATTAACTAAAGAGCAGGACTGAGTATCTACATTTGGATATAATAATCCGTTAGCATTGGTTTAAACAATCATTTCATAATAGAGAACGGGCATAGATGACACGCGGACACACGCTGCCCACACGCGTGTTCTGCCGTTACACTGACCGCTTCGTCAGGGCTGAACCAGAATGCCTCCCCTGGCAGAGGATTTGAACTATCTCCGTTATCCAATCCATGTGGTTCGGCTAGTCACGTGTGATTACTAGCCAATTACTACGCAGATTCCATGATCTGCATAGTAATTGGCTAGTAATCACACGTGACTAGCCGAACCACATGGATTGGATAACGGAGATAGTTCAAATCCTCTGCCAGGGGAGGCATTCTGGTTCAGCCCTGACGAAGCTGTCAGTGTAACGGCAGAACACGCGTGTGGGCAGCGTGTGTCCGCGTGTCATCTATGCCCGTTCTCTATTATGAAATGATTGTTTAAACCAATGCTAACGGATTATTATATCCAAATGTAGATACTCAGTCCTGCTCTTTAGTTAATAGCTCAGTGCAAGTGCTACTCGTGCTAGGCTAACTGTCAGACACTCTGAAATTAAGAGAGGGATGATAGCTGTGTTAATGTAGCAGACTTATTTGTATACCTAGGTCAGTGAACTAGGAGTGATATTAGGCTCTGTAGTGCAAAGCAAGAGATAGATGCAGTTACGCCTCCAAGCTTATTCTTGAAGCTAGTTAGCAGTTATGCAGAAGCACCCATGATATAATCAGCGGCAGATGAGTACATTTAACACTAGGGATCTGCACTCCCACTCCTCAGACAAACACCTTAGATAAACTGGTATATTAAATGCTATATACTTTCACATCCCATATCAGGAGGATACAGGCTGAGTGAATTCAGCAGACGTGTGTGTGGTGCATATTTATGTCAGCAACCTGGGAGTAGTGTGAGGTTTTTGTGATTCAATCTATAGATAGAAATGCAACATTGTTTCAAAGCTATTTCCCACAGCTGCTCAGCAGCTACATTGAAACATTTATGATACAATCTGACAAATACAACTATAAGAAATACCTTAGTATCAACTTATGTGACCACACAGTGAACACACTGATGCCACAGAGATTATACAAATCATAATAATAAAAACTGGTATCATTGAATAAATCAGATATGTATATATTCTCAGTGGTGGCAATGATGATAGATATTCAATCCCTATTGTCGAACATGCCTTCCCTCCAGGGATATACTGTATAATCGTGAATAGCTGACCAACACAGCAATTTGCCATAAATCTGAATATATTAACACTGAGGAGTGGAAGAGATATATATCTCTCATATTCGATTCACTAGTTGCACATGCTACTTTTATCATCAGCCTACTTGAGCTGATAAGCATTATAATCCAAAACGGTTTGATATCTGACCCGGGCATCTTATATGTCTACAAAGAATCCTAGTATCATTGATAACCGTATACTATCAGTACTATTAATTCCCTCTTGAGAATGCTGGAAATATGATAATCAATATACGATCATAGGTTGAGAAAAGCCCAATTATATTGCCAAGCCGCCGATATTATCACTTCAGCGGGGTAATCACAGCATATGATATATGAATTAGTGAACCATGAGATAAATTACTGGTGACTAAATAAATTGATATCATACCTGGGCATTTTATATATTTGCAACAAATCTTATATGAGTGGTTGTATAACAGAGTAATATTTAACAAAGGATACCATCCTCCAGAGGAATTATACAGTGTGGATAATTGCATACTGTATTACCAGCACTATTAGCACTTTTAAGAGATTGCTGAGAATACGACAAGTAGCATATGATTACTGGCTGAGGGAAACTGATTTATATTGTTAGCCAGAATATCAGTACATGAGTGGGACAATCATGGCATGTGCCATATGAATAAGTGATCCAAGAGATGAATTACTGAGTAATCAACTTACTGGTTTAAACTAAGAATAATAGTATACCCAATAGGGCATTAGAATAAACACGTGGACACATTTTTAAAAATCTTTAATCACATTTATTTATTTCATGCACTTATTCAATGTTTTGTATGTGTCTAAATTTTAACCTCTATGTTTCGTCTATACCTGTAGTTTGTGTGTTAGTCATTGTCACACTGTTTTAATTCAAAAATATTAAAAGTTACATTTTATGAGTATTGAGGTAGATGTGAGTATCAGGTCACTCTCCCTTTTGTGCACCGACAATACAGCCCTTTTTTCTTGTTCTACTGCACTAACTAGGTGATCAGGAAAAAATTCATTGTTAGAGATCCCTGAGCATTGGAGTTAGGAATCACTGCTAGAGTATTGATTGTCACCTATGGCGCAATTTTTATCAATGAGTAAAGGACCCACAAGCTTCCTAGTGGAAGATCAGTTGGGTAGAATGGTGCTCTAAAAAAATGGTTAAAAACACACAGTAGGTTTGTTTAAGAAAAGGGGTTGGTATAAAGGCAATAAGCTGTTGAAGTCTTTGGTGTCCATTCCATTTATTAGTATTTTTCCAGGTCTAGGTTGTGGCAATAATTACCTGCAAAACCTAGGACAAGCCTTGAAGCTGGTGGGATGGAGTCAATCAATAATCACCTGTACTTTTTCTAGATCCATCTAAAGACGTGGGCCAAAGACCCTGTAACAAAAAAAGGATATCTGAAGTTGTTCACAAACACATATGTCGATTTTAGAAAATAATGGGTGAGAGCCTTTGCAATGTGTCTCCAATGGGACTGAATGTCACATATTCAAGGATGCATAGAAACATAGAAACATAGAATTTGACGGCAGATAAGAACCACTTGGCCCATCTAGTCTGCCCCTTTTTTATTTTATTTTATTTATGCAGGCCCCTATCTTTCTTTCCAACAATGAAGAATACTGCCCAAGCTGGAATGGGAGACTTTTTAATCTTCAAAACTGGAGAGTGCCATCAGAACCATGGAAGATGATGGTGTTACTAGTTTAAGAAGACATTAGTTATTTGTGAGAAAAAAATACAATTGTAAAGTCAGCAGAACTGTCTGAAATTGAATATTTGCATTATTTATTCTGCTTCAAGCAATGTCAGGTAAGGGTATTGGGCCCAGATTTATCAAGCCTTGGAGAGTGAAAAATAGCATGGTGATAAAGTACCAGCCAACCAGCTCCTAACTGTCATTTTTCAAACACAGCATGTGACATGGCAGTAAGGAGCTGGTTGGCTGGTACTTTATCACTGTGCAATTTATCACTCTCCAAGGCTTGATAAATGGGGGCCTTGATGTACACATCCATAGCATACCTCCAAACTTTAGAAGGACACAGACGTGCACCAAAGGTGCGCGCCTGAAAATAGGGGGCGTGACCTCGCTGGTAGTGGGCGTGGACTCGTGGAAGTGCAGCGATCGCGGGTCACGCCCCCATTTTTGCGGCTGTGGGGAGCATGACAAGTGCTCTGTGAGCTCTGTGAGAGAGTTGCTCTCTCCCAATAAACAGACGCTGTGTCCATGCATACAGCATCTATTCACAGATGCTCTGCTTAGCGAGTGAGAGAGGGTTTCCCAACTGCCCCCTTCACCGCAGGACACTGTGACCCGCAGGTGGGAAATCGGGATAGTCCCAGAAAAATGGACTGTCTTGACAAAATTTGGACAGTTGGGAGGTATGCATGTAGGGAGGCATGTCACAGTGCTCTAGAGCCTGGATTATTAGTTTTATCAAATCTACAGAAAAATCTAATACACCATGCTGAAGAATGAGAACAGAATATATACTGGTAATGTCTGCAAATGGTAGTGC
This sequence comes from Pseudophryne corroboree, assembly GCF_028390025.1. Lineage (NCBI taxonomy): Eukaryota > Metazoa > Chordata > Amphibia > Anura > Myobatrachidae > Pseudophryne > Pseudophryne corroboree. Next base: position 318,126,377 of record NC_086446.1, on the reverse strand, counting down.
AACTTCAGCAAAAAAGTGTTTTTGTTTTTTTTATATTACAGTACATAAAGCAAATGAACAAGGGCTGAAACAATCTGCATGAAACCTGTTTCAGCCAAAACCTGGTTCAGCCCTTGTTCATTTGAATAATGGTAGTGAGGTACTAAAATCTAGAGAGCGGATCATCAGTTAAATAACTGATAAGACAAACTAAAGGGGACTTTATAACCCAACAACAAAACTGAGGGGAAAAAACTGTGGAGGACAGACAATGTAACATTAACAGTTGTTATCAATGAACCAGTAGTATTACTGTAAAACCTTTTGACATTAACACAGTCTAACAATAATAAACAGTCTATAATATGCTTGCTCTGAAAAATGTCCATATGCAAGTCTAGTAGGGTAGCCATCACCTTAGGAGGGGTGCCAGAGACAATGTTACACAGTCCCTTTTGCTTATACCATTGGGGAAGAATCTCAAGCGCAGAGAGCAGTACAACTTCACACAGTACATAACAATGTATTTGCTGTCTATTTTCCAGCTAACTGAAGCGAAGTGTTCACTTCAGTATGAAGTCCATCACAGTATGTAGTAATTATCAACATCTTTGCGGTAAGATTAGTCTCAGAAGGCCACCCTGGAGAACATATAATGAGAGGATGTTTTAAGGATAACAGGCATAATGTAAATTTTATATGGAGAATGGCTTGATGTTCTTGCCTGTTGAAATAAAGAGGCATTAGAGAAGTGTCTTTCTTGTTCTAAGCACTGACAAACCCCATCTTAAGCAACAGTGTCTCCATATTAGGTACAGTAGGGGCTAAAAAATAGTTTTCAAGATAGGAACAATGTTATCCCTTCTGATTTTCACATTAATTCATATAAAACAGGCTGATCATAGTTTGATCATAACTAAGCAACAGTATTGGCCTGTGATGACGCTGAAGCCTCAGATATGCATTTTGTGTTTGGTGCACCGCTGATGTGCTGATGCAAGGTAGGAAGCAACCAATCAGAAACATGTACTGGAATTATATATGAGTTTTAAGGACAAGCAGTCTCATTTTACTTGTCAACATCTATAAATTGGCAGACTTTGTTGTTCAGTGTTAAACTAGCTCAGTTATTAGTAGGGATGAGCGGGTTCGGTTCCCTGAGAACCGAATCCCCCCAAACATCACGTCCCGAGCCAGGATCCGAGTCCGGCTCGGGACTTCCCGCCAAACTCAGAAACCAGAATGAGGCAAAACGTCATCATCCCGCTGTTGGATTCTCGCGGGTTTTGGATTCCATATAAGGAGCTGCGTGTCACCACCATTTTCACTCCAGTCCTGGAGAGTGTAGCAAGAGGAAGTGTCTCCTCAGTGTCTGTGCGGGAAAGTGGTGTGGCGCGTGGGGTAGCGACCTGCTCTTATGTGTCATTCCAGTGCTGTATTGTGCTGCATCAGTCCAGTGGTGGTGTCTTGTGCTGCATCAGTCCAGTCACAGTGGTTGTATCATTTGCTGCCATAAGTCCAGTGCTGCTGTATAAGTCCAGTCCAGTGCAGTGTTGCTGTGTTGTGCTGCATCAGTCCAGTGGTGGTGTCCTGTGCTGCTATAAGTCCAGTGGTGCTGCTGTATAAGTCCAGTCCAGTGGTGTTGTGTTGTGCTGCATCAGTCCAGTGGTGGTGTCTTGTGCTGCCATAAGTCCAGTGGTGGTGTCCTGTGCTGCCATAAGTCCAGTGGTGCTGCTGCATAAGTCCAGTCCAGTGGTGCTGTCTTGTGCTGCATGAGTCCAGTGGTGGTGTCCTGTGCTGCCATAAGTCCAGTGGTGGTGTTCTGTGCTGCCATAAATCCAGTGGTGCTGCTGTATAAGTCCAGGGGTACTTCCGTATAAGTCCAGTCCAGTGGTACTGCCGCTTATCTTAGTCATCCAGCTACCTCATTGCACCACTTTTTCTTCTTTGCATGATGTGCTGTTTGGGGCCTAGTTTTTAAAAGTGCCATCCTGTCTGACACTGCAGTGCCACTCCTAGATAGGCCAGGTGTTTGTGCCGCACACTTGTGTCGCTTAGCTTAGTCATCCAGCTACCTCATTGCACCTCTTTTTCTTCTTTGCATGATGTGCTGTTTGGGGCCTAGTTTTTAAAAGTGACATCCTGTCTGACACTGCAGTGCACTCCTAGATGGGCCAGGTGTTTGAGCCGCACACTTGTGTTGCTTATCTTAGTCATCAAGCTACCTCATTGCACCTCTTTTTCTTCTTTCCATGATGTGCTGTTTGGGGCCCAGTTTTTAAAAGTGCCATCCTGTCTGACACTGCGTGACACTCCTAGATGGGCCAGGTGTTTGTGCCGCACACTTGTGTTACTTATCTTAGTCATCCAGCTACCTCATTGCACCTCTTTTTCTTCTTTGCATGATGTGCTGTTTGGGGCCTAGGTTTTAAAAGTGACATCCTGTCTGACACTGCAGTGCTACTCCTAGATGGGCCAGGTGTTTGTGCCGCACACTTGTGTCACTTATCTTAGTCATACAGCTACCTCATTCCACCTCTTTTTCTTCTTTGCATGATGTGCTTTTTGGGGCCTAGTTTTTAAAAGTGCCATCCTGTCGGCCACTGCAGTGCCACTCCTAGATGGGCCAGGTGTTTGTGCCGCACACTTTGTCACTTAGCTTAGTCATCCAGCTACCTCATTGCACCTTTTTTTCTTCTTTTCATTATGTGTTCTTTGGGGCCTAGTTTTTAAAAGTGCCATCATGTCTGACACTGCAGTGCCACTCCTAGATGGGCCAGGTGTTTGTGCCGCACACTTGTGTCACTTAGCAAAGTCATCCAGCTACCTTGGTGCAACCTTTTGGCATAAAAACAATATTGTGAGGTGTGAGGTGTTCAGAAAAGACTGGAAATTAGTGGAAATTAATGTTATTGAAGTTAATATTTACCATAGGATCAAAATTACCCCCAAATTCTGTGATTTTAGCTGTTTTTGTGTTTGTTTTTTTCAAAAATCATCCAGATCCAAAACCAAAACCCGAAAGGGTGGTTTTGGCAAAACCAATCCAGATCCAAATCATGAGCAAGGATCTAGATCCAAAACCAAAGCACAAAACACGAAAAGTGCCCGCCGCACATTTCTAGTTACAGTATAGTCTTAATGAAATACACAAAGGGCAAGCAGATTCCCCTCTACCATTATTCCAGCAGTTACCTTCCTGTTCGATATAGAACGTGCACACTGCATCTTAGCTGGAGGATAAGCAGAATAAATGCCATTAAAAAACTGTAAATAAAAATGGATCTACTTGCAGTTTGGAGTTTTAAAATGTTGTTTATCCTTGGGCTATCTTTTAATTAGATTTTGGCTAGGTTTGAACCAGTTGTGTGGTATATACAGACATTATCTCTGACATCCCTCATTTCCAGAGCTGAGCTCTAATTAGTTTTATATATACCCATGTTCCACATAATCAACAGCCTTTGGTAAGTTTGGGAAGCAGACTGACACATCACATTACTAAGTGCTGTTGTGCCACAGATATACAACACACAGTTTTTGAATATTTTATGTATTAACAAACACAAAATTGATATTTTCAATATATTTCCCCAGATTAAATAACAATGCTTATTATTTTATTAACTATTTTGAAAATATGTTCTTTCTCTTTAGTGTATTGATAGCATGTTTTCTTTCAGTTTTGAGTAATGAGGTTGCAACAAGTTGTTACCGTTAATTAATACAGTATACCTGCAAAAAAAAAAAAAGTCATGTTGTTTTATAATGTATGTGTGGTAAGCAATTTATGTACAGGCGCTAACACTATTCAAAAATGGGAAACTTCCCTTTGGTGTTATATATCAAGGCGACGTATCGTCATCCAAGGGCTCCATCCTAGGATAATCTTCTGTCCGATGAGTCTCCGATGTTCCACAATTTTATATGAAAAAAAGAAAACTATATGGTATAGTACGTTTGAAAAGGTTTTCCTATATGTTAAAAATAAAGAGTGAATGGACCACACCCTTTAGGAATCCTTAATGTGAGCTTTCACGTAATTACCAAAGAATAAGTGACAAGTGGACCAGTCAGTGCCTCGTGTCTCCTCCTGGGAGTAACACTGAAACGTTAGTGCAGAGGATAGAAGAAGTGGCTCAATTACCAGAATGAAGAGAAAAAGACAGTGTGTAGCTAGTCCTTTTTACTTCTTTCTATCTTCCCAAGTAGTCACTCAGAAAAAGTCCACACCTAGTTGTTTTCACCGCCGGTATACAGAAGACCACCCGTTTTCAGTGCCTCATACCTCTTCCAAAGAACTAACATCCATAAATGGATCACAATTAAAATTAGCTTAATTACCAGACTGAAGTGTCAATCCGCATCTTCCATAATCCCCTTATGGTAATCACAATTAGGATTTCTTCAGTCAGACCATGTCCCGATGTATCATAGGGTTATATGTAAAAATCAGAAAAAAAACCGCATAGCATAATACGTTTTTATTTTTCCCCATAAAAGATTAATAGCACTGATCCCTTGCAGGAATCCTGAATGTAAAATATAAACAATTACCAGATAACAATGTATAAGATCATTTAAAAAGAAACAAATTCTTATTGTCCCAAACAACACTCAATGGATGGCATACGTGATAGCAGAATTGAACTAATTACCAGAAAGCCAGAGTATCTGTGCGTTAACACTCTGGAGGGTGTGGAGAAAGTTGTAGTCCCAGTGAGTGCTCCGGATCACTCCCTGGACTCCTCACCTTTCCTGGTAGTTGCTGTCTGCTGTATCGCCGTGGCCGTCCCTCCACCAACGCGTTTCAACCCGTACCTGGGTCTTTTTCAAGGTGATGAGTGTGTCTTCCCATGATTCCATATTTAAACATCTTCTGCCCAATCACAGACATTATCCATTTCAGATGATTTTGTTCAGCTGTGTTCACTTCCCTTATCGATACAGGCCCTTCTTCCGTTGTCATGGAGACAGACCCCAAACTTCCTGTCAACTCGCTATGACAACTTTCTTTACTTCTTCCGGTGATCGGTTTCCATGGTCACAGGCCCGTCTCACTTGGTTCAGTAACTTCTGTTTAGCTGATTTTGTTGCCCGCATCACTTCCTGTCGATGGTTTCCATAGCTACGGGTCCGCGTGTTGTAGTTCCTGGCATCCAGCTGCTATTCTCCGTCTACCTCGTCTCACCGCTGCTCGCGGTTTCGTCATTTCCGGTTGCCGATTTCCATGGCAACCGTTCCGTGTGTTGTAATCTCTTTTTTCTTGTTGTTATTGAGAGCCTCTCGTTTCCGGAATCTTCTCCTTTCATAATGATTTCCCATGCAGATATTTGCAAAGGGACAATATTTTAATAGCTTCTTCAGTAATTTACAATTAATGTTCCATTGTTTTTATATTCTTTTTCTTTTTTTCCTTTTGTATATGTCTAAAAATTAATTAATAAGTATATCCGGAAACTGTGTATAAAGAAATTTTTCTTATCAAAGGATGGGGAAGCATCCAATATGGATTATCAGGAGACGACCATCTTCAAACCGAAGTCCATTTTTTATCCCTCTCATATCAAGGGAAGTCACATTGATACTTTCTACACTATGGTACACGATGACATCAGGAAAATTGAGAATAAAAAGGTCAAACAGAATTTAACCAATAAAGAACGAAAAGCCCTGAAAGAACTCAAATCCAACGTTGAGTTAGTAGTGAAGCCCGCGGATAAAGGGGGTGGAATAGTCCTTATGGATAAAAGCTGGTATGAGAATGAGGTCTACAGACAATTGAATGATGGAATCACCTATCAAAAATTGAGAAGTGATCCCACCAAAAAAATCATGATGGAACTTCAGAGCCTGATCAACAGCTACCATCAAAAAGGAATCCTCAAAGACGGAGAGGCCAAATTCTTATGGAATTCGGAACCCACGATACCAGTGATCTACGTTCTCCCTAAAATTCATAAGGATCCAATACAACCGCCGGGGAGACCTATAGTGGCTGGTATAGAATCCATTACCGCCAACCTCTCTGAGTTCATAGACCATCATCTCCAACCATTAGTACTCTTCAATAAATCTCATATAAAAGATACAAGGGACCTACTTCAATTATTACCCAGGGTCCAATGGGAAGAAGAATACCTCTTAGTTACGGGAGACGTAAAATCTCTCTACACTATAATAGACCACACAGCAGGTGTGGCGGCAGTAAAAAAATTTTTGGATCTAAGTAGCATTGAGAAGGGATTACAAGACTTCATCATTGAAGGTATTTCCTTTATTCTCAACAATAATTACTTCATGTTCTTGGGAGATTTCTTTCTGCAGAAGGTTGGCACAGCGATGGGCACCAGGTTCGCCCCGAGCTACGCCAACATCTTCATGGGCCAGTGGGAACTGGACCATATTTGGAATAACAATCCATATGGGGCGAACCTGGTGACCTGGGTTCGCTATATAGATGATGTGCTTTTCATTTGGAAGGGCAGTAGAAATCACTTGGAGGAATTCTTCGACTATCTGAATACCAATGTACTCAATATACAGTTTACGTTTGAAAGTAGTTCACTATCAGTAAATTTTCTGGACCTCACAATCTATATAGAGAGTGACAGGATAAAAACTAAAACTTTTACAAAACCGACAGATTCACAAACATATATCCATTCCACCAGTTGCCATCATAGCAACTGGTTGAACTCCATACCAGGAGGTCAACTGAAACGCATTAAGCGTAACTGCACTGATGAAAATGTCTATCACCAACAAGCCGAACAACTATCCCAAAAATTCAAAACGAGTGGGTATGCTCCAACTGTTATAGATAAAGCACTGGATCAAGTAAAATCAATTGGTAGAAATACACTTTTGGAGAAGCAAACACACAATATGCAACAGGAACAGAACAAATTTCAATGGGCATTCCTTACAGGATATACAGCTCAACACAAAATAGTGGAAAGATCCTTTCGCAAACATTGGGATATTTTGAAGAAGGACCCAGTTATAGGGGGAGCTATACCGGAAAAACCAGTATTTATATATAAAAAAGCAGCCAATATAGGTTCCAAGCTGGTGAGAAGTCTACATTCGGGACCTCAAATAAAGAGAAGCATCCGGACAAAAGGATTCCATCGTTGCGGGATGTGCTTAGGGTGTAGAAATGTAAAAAGTGAACAGAGGAAAATAGAAAAAGTGGAAATCAATGGCATACAATATAAAGTGGACGAGTTCATTACATGCAACAGTCGCAACTTAATCTACATAATAGAATGCTCATGTAATCTATTTTATGTGGGGAGGACCTCCAGACCATTAAAAACCCGTCTAGGGGAGCACCTCCGCAATATCAGGAAGGGACTGGATACACACTCCCTATCAAGTCATTTCAAGATTACACACAATTGTTCTACTGATCATGTTAAACAATTTGTTGGGGTTAAACTTGTTGAGGCACACGCTCGCCGAAAAGATACAGGCACACAATTGGCAAAGGCCGAGATGAAACTCATTTATGAATTCAATACACTCAAGCCACATGGTCTCAACTTAGACTTTGAACTTAAGTGGTTCTTGTAACTACACATAATCATTCATACACCCACTAAGCCCACATTAAAATTTTCCAATATAGGTCAACGATATATATAGGGTAGGGCACTTTTTTCACTCATCCATGTGTTTTTTCCTTTTTTTAAGGACCATTTTTAGACATATACAAAAGGAAAAAAAGAAAAAGAATATAAAAACAATGGAACATTAATTGTAAATTACTGAAGAAGCTATTAAGATATTGTCCCTTTGCAAATATCTGCATGGGAAATCATTATGAAAGGAGAAGATTCCGGAAACGAGAGGCTCTCAATAACAACAAGAAAAAAGAGATTACAACACACGGAACGGTTGCCATGGAAATCGGCAACCGGAAATGACGAAACCGCGAGCAGCGGTGAGACGAGGTAGACGGAGAATAGCAGCTGGATGCCAGGAACTACAACACGCGGACCCGTAGCTATGGAAACCATCGACAGGAAGTGATGCGGGCAACAAAATCAGCTAAACAGAAGTTACTGAACCAAGTGAGACGGGCCCGTGACCATGGAAACCGATCACCGGAAGAAGTAAAGAAAGTTGTCATAGCGAGTTGACAGGAAGTTTGGGGTCTGTCTCCATGACAACGGAAGAAGGGCCTGTATCGATAAGGGAAGTGAACACAGCTGAACAAAATCATCTGAAATGGATAATGTCTGTGATTGGGCAGAAGATGTTTAAATATGGAATCATGGGAAGACACACTCATCACCTTGAAAAAGACCCAGGTACGGGTTGAAACGCGTTGGTGGAGGGACGGCCACGGCGATACAGCAGACAGCAACTACCAGGAAAGGTGAGGAGTCCAGGGAGTGATCCGGAGCACTCACTGGGACTACAACTTTCTCCACACCCTCCAGAGTGTTAACGCACAGATACTCTGGCTTTCTGGTAATTAGTTCAATTCTGCTATCACGTATGCCATCCATTGAGTGTTGTTTGGGACAATAAGAATTTGTTTCTTTTTAAATGATCTTATACATTGTTATCTGGTAATTGTTTATATTTTACATTCAGGATTCCTGCAAGGGATCAGTGCTATTAATCTTTTATGGGGAAAAATAAAAACGTATTATGCTATGCGTTTTTTTTTCTGATTTTTACATATAACCCTATGATACATCGGGACATGGTCTGACTGAAGAAATCCTAATTGTGATTACCATAAGGGGATTATGGAAGATGCGGATTGACACTTCAGTCTGGTAATTAAGCTAATTTTAATTGTGATCCATTTATGGATGTTAGTTCTTTGGAAGAGGTATGAGGCACTGAAAACGGGTGGTCTTCTGTATACCGGCGGTGAAAACAACTAGGTGTGGACTTTTTCTGAGTGACTACTTGGGAAGATAGAAAGAAGTAAAAAGGACTAGCTACACACTGTCTTTTTCTCTTCATTCTGGTAATTGAGCCACTTCTTCTATCCTCTGCACTAACGTTTCAGTGTTACTCCCAGGAGGAGACACGAGGCACTGACTGGTCCACTTGTCACTTATTCTTTGGTAATTACGTGAAAGCTCACATTAAGGATTCCTAAACGGTGTGGTCCATTCACTCTTTATTTTTAACATATAGGAAAACCTTTTCAAACGTACTATACCATATAGTTTTCTTTTTTTCATATAAAATTGTGGAACATCGGAGACTCATCGGACAGAAGATTATCCTAGGACGGAGCCCTTGGATGACGATACGTCGCCTTGATATATAACACCAAAGGGAAGTTTCCCATTTTTGAATAGTGTTAGCGCCTGTACATAAATTGCTTACCACACATACACTCTCAGAATTAGGGTTTTTGGAGAAATTTCCCTACTAGCACTTTTTCTACGGGCAGCCAACAAAAGCGCACATTAGGACACACCAACACCACTCCATACATGTTGTTTTATAATGTTTTATGCACAGTTTCCTACGCTACCAGAATGTCTTTGGAAAATAAAAAGGAAAAATGTCATAAAGGTAAGGGGGCATGAGGGTAGGGTACATACAGATTATATATTCAATAAACATTGCATGTCAGTTCCTAGAATTGTAAGTGATCAGACAATGTTTGTGTGATACATTGGGGTCCAGATCCCTGTTACAGGGTACGGTGGTGCCACCTTACTGCCATCTGTGTCCCCACTAACCACCTGCAGCATCCCTGAGACCTGTGGTAATTCTTTTGTGTATATACATGGCTAACATCTCACTCCTGGCAATTCCCATCATTTTGTACCATGGGTGCTGCCATAGAGATGGGTAGCTCACTATTGAGCCGGCTCTTTGAGCCGACTCTACTAAATGAGCCGAGTGAGCCGTGAGCCGTGAGCCGTTTAAAGTGAGCAGCGGTTCTTCACTGACAGACTGTGATGAAGAACTGACTCGCTCCAGGAACAGAGCCGGTGCTAGTGGTGTACTGTATATTACAGCCAACAGCAGTGCATGGCCGATGCCCACCCCCTTCTCTCTCTGCATGGTGGCCGTTCCCTCCCGCGGGAGCAGCCACCAATGTGCTGATTTCTTAACATCCATTCTCCCGTCCCTCACGAGGCCCCGCCTCTCCTCTGAGCCCAAGTATATGTGGAGGGGTGTACTATGTGATGCCAGCAGTCGGGCTCCCAGCGGCCAGCATACCGGCGCCGGAATCCCGACTGCCAACATACTGACAGCTGGGCGAGCGCAAATGAGCCCATTGCGGGCTCGCTGCACTCGTCACGCTGCGGGCACGGTGGCACGCCAGGCGCGCTACACCATCTGTTCTCCCTCCAGGGGGGTCGGGATTCCAGCACCGGTATGCTGGTCATCGGGAGCCTGTCCGCCGACAACCTGAAGACCACCCCTGTGGAGAAGTGGGTGTTATATTACCAGGGGATGAATTAATGTTATCTGTAATTGGGTCCAGAATAATTGATTGTATAATGTTATGGTTGTTGGTTCTCAAGTTATATACTATTAGTAATAGTGTAGAACTTGAGAACCAACAACCATAACATTAACATAGTCTATTACATTACCTCGTTTAAACAAAATCTGTAAAAATGTAAACCAAATTTACAATACTTTCCTTACCTACGGTTGGTGGGTCAATTTACTCTGTTCTTTAATAAATAATACATTATTACTATGTAACAACAATAAAAACAAAGGGTATTAAAAGGCGCTTAAAATGAATACAACAAATCTCCATTTAATTGTACTGAATGATGTATTTATTTTTAAAAATTAGTGTACTGTAACTTTTAGTTTGTTTAATTTCACTTTTTGGTCATTTTAATTCTTAAGAGGACTAATGAAATGGAAAATTGGGTAAGAAAACCAAACAGAATTTTTTTTAATACCGAATACCAATATTAACGTAATTAATGAGCCAGTGAGCCGTGAGCCGTTCAAAAGAACCGTCTCTTTTCTGTGAGCTGAACCGTTCAGAGCCACTCACGGAAAAGCGCCGAGTTGCCCATCTCTATGCTGCCATATTGCATGTGATTACATGAGCAATTGCAATTGCAGTCACATGTACAGTCTAACCTATCAGCACTTAAAGTGCCTGCATTATTTGCTTAATAGCATTCTGCATCTGCTACAGTTACCAGCTCTAGCCTTTGCTTAACAGCATTGTGCACCTGTTCCAGTCACCAGTTCACAGGGGCGGATTGGGCCACCGGGGTGCCATGCTAGTTTCCGGTGAGCCGGTCCCATAGACAGCTCAGTCGGGCCGGCTCACACTGCTGGGCTGGTGGCAGCCGCACACTTCCGGGTGCCGCTAGCCGGAAACTGTAGAGGCTGCAGTGTAGCTCCTGTGGTTGCTAGGAGGCAGTCGGGGACTCAGCAGGGGGCGGGGCTACACAGGCTCAGCAGGGGGTGGGGCTACATGGGAGGGGGGCTGTGTGTAATGCACTGTGCCATATGTACTGGGGGTAATATTGGGGGGGTGCTGTTTGTACTGAGGTAATATGGGGTGCTGTGTTTAATGCAGTGTGCTATATGTACTGGAGGTAATATGGGGGGTGTGATGTATGTGCTGGGGGTAATATGGGAAGAGGAGGGCCTGTGTGTAATGGAGGGTGCTATGTGTGCTGTATGTACTGGTAGTAATATGGGGAGGCGCACTGTGTGTAATGGAGTGTGTTGTATGTACTGGGTGTAATGGGGGGCTGTGTGTAATACAGAGTGCTCTGGGGTCATTCAGACCTGATCGCACGCTAGTTTTTTTTTGCAGCGGTGCAATCGGGTCTGAACTGCGCATGCAGCGCAATGCACAGGCTCGTCGGCCGCCGGCGATGGGCATCGTCGGACAGCGACGGATTTTACGGAGAAAGCGATCGCACCGGCAATCACAAGAAGATTGACAGGTAGAGGCCATTTGTGGGTGGCAACTGACCATTTTTAAAGAGTTTCCGGGAGTACGCAGGCGTGTCCAGCCGTTCGGTAGGAGGGTCTCTGACGTCAGCATCGGTTCGGGTCATCGCACTGGGTGAGTAAGTCCTGGGGTGTGCAGAAACTGCAAAAACTTTTGTTTGTGCAGCTCTCTGCACATCTGTTCGCACCCCACACAGCGATTACCCCCTCCCCCTGTAGGCGGCGATTACCTGGTCGCAGCAGTACAAAAAACGCCTGCTTGCGACCAGGGCCTATATTTACTAATAATCCGAGTTTGACCGATTTGTGTTTTTTTTTCTAAGTCCCAACACGGGAATTCACTAAGCACAAATCTTGGCAGTGTTTGGGCTATTCGTAATGGTTTTAACGGCAAAGTTCAAAAATACGAATGAATAGACCATCGGTCAAACACGGCTGTTATTTCATACAACACGGGTATTCACTATTCATTCGTATTTGGGTGTTAGTCTATGAGTGCTTAATTGCGGTCGTATTTTTTTGCGATTCGTTAAAAAAAGCGGCAAAAAAATAGACCTGCTTTTTTCAGGCGTGTTTACATGTGTTGCAACTAACAAATCATACACACCTGAATTAGGATGCCTATAAAAGGATCTTAGGCCCATTTCAATCCAACTATACTCAGAAATGGCAGCAGGACTGTGGGCCAGTGATCTGTTGTGTGCTGTGGAATTCCTCAGACTCAGACATCAGCCTGTAAGTAACCAGGGCCAATAAACTGAACATGGTCAGCAGGTTGTACAGGTTCCGCGGAGGCTGCGCAGGCCTCGTTTTTTAGGGGGCGTTTAAACTTGAACACATTGTCCGATGATACGGTCATACAGATGTTCTGTCTAAATCGTAACAACATTTTCCGTCGGTATGACCTTGTAAAACTGGGCCTAGACCCTGAGACAGCACGCTCTCGCTCTGTCTCAGGCCTGCACAAACTCCTGGCTGTTTTGCACTTTATGGCTACTGGCAGCTTTCAGGCTGTGTCTGGGGATGTCATAGGAATCTCACAGCCCTCATTTTCTAGAATATTAACACAGGTGATGTATACCTAACTACCTCCTCTGTTTTTGGTTGGTTTTAATTACTCGGTGGCCAGTTCTGTCCTAAACTCTCATGTTTAATTTTCTATCAAATATACACACAGGTGTTGGCTGTTTTGCAGCCCCACAGCGATGCCTCAATCTGCTTCCCTAACCAGGAGTTTCAGTGGCATGCCGTCAGGGCAGATTTCTATGAGCTGGCTGGCATGCCCAATGTGCTGGGAGCCATAGATTGCACACACATTCAGCTGAGACCACCTAGGGGCAGGCAGCACATCTATACTAATCATCATCTAGAGCACTCCACAAATGTGCAGGTGGTTTGTGATGCAAATCTCAAAATAATGAGTGTTGTTGCTGGTTACCCTGGGGGCTGCCATGACTCCTTCATCCTCAGTCAGTCATCCCTTTTTGATAAGTTTGAGGATGGACAAATGCCAGATGGATGGCTGCTAAGTATGTAATTAAATATGTTTAGGCCTGTGTCTACTTTGTCCAAATACAGGGGCAGATGTATTAACCTGTAGAAGGCATAAGGAAGTGATAAACCAGTGATATGTGCAAGGTGATAAAGGCACCAGCCAATCAGCTCCAATATGTAAATTATCATTTAGGATCTGATTGTCCGCTGCCTTTATTACCTTGCACATATGACTGGTTTATCACTTCCTTATGCCTTCTACAGGTTAATACATCTGCCCCACAGTGTGTTACTTATGTGTTGCTGTATCTTAACATGAATCACGTTATTATATCTGTCTTTTAGGTGATGGAGGATATGGCTGTTTCTCTTGGCTTCTAACTCCATTGTCCCGATCTGATACCCCTGCTGAACACAATTACAATCATGCACATAAGTCCATGGGGAATGTGATAGAAAGATGTTTTGGTGTGCTGAAATCTAGGTTTCGGTGTCTAGATAAGTCTGGTGGCCTTTTGTTGTATAGTCCCCTGAAGGTGACTCAAATTGTGTTCTGCTGCTTCTTTCTTCATAACATGTGTTTGCAACAACATCTGCCACATGTTGAGGAGGAGGAGGAGGATGAAGAAAACAGCCAGCAAGCAGAGGAATTAGAGACATCTGGTGATACTTGGAGTACAGATGTAGGGAGGCAGGTTAGGCAAGACCTCATAAATCATTATTTTTAAGGTAAGTTTTGTTTGCTTCTTTCATTTGTTGTGTAAGCCTAAATATATGTTGCCCCATTTTTCTTTTAAAAACCATTACTCAGAATGTGTCTGTCTCCTTGAGACATACAATCATACCCTCGCTTTATGCAAAACAAATGTAGCATGTGTATTGTGTTGATTTTAAAACTCAAAACAATAGATTATGAGTGGCATGCATGAAGTCTGGATAAGTGTTATTAAACTTGCACTGATAATTTATTACAAGCACACATAATCCACATAGTCATTTATTTAGAATTTTACTTTATGATTGTGTGTAACGTCCTAATGCACATGTTCTCAAACTCGGCCCTCAGGACCCCACACAGTGCATGTTTTGCAGGTAACCCAGTAGGAGCACAGGTGTATGAATTACTCACAGACACATTTTAAAAGGTTCACAGGTGGAGCTAATTATGTCACTTGTGATTCTGTGAGGAGACCTGCAAAACATGCACTGTGTGGGGTTCTGAGAACCGAGTTTGAGAACCTGTGTCCTAATGAAACACTCCTCCACATATAATATGTTAGCCTTGAGGAATACATGTGTCCCTATGTGTGATGCTCCATCGTATTTAAGGGACACAAACTTAGTATCATCCAAAATAATTTATTTCGGAAAGTTTGCTGCAGTAAACTTGCTGATTTGTAAGTCAATACATAGTTTCCCACATATATCCATTATTATACACATTATTTGTGCTTATTAAAAAAAAACAATTTCTTTGTTTCTGCATAATGTGTAAGAAACTGATTACTCATTTTTAACACACACAAACATGGCCCAACAATAATGACATTCATTTTGGCACTGAATTATCTAAATTCGATCACAACATATTAGGACCTTTTTAGCCAACTCAATTGTGTTACTCTTGTAATGTCGTATACAGAAGAAAGGTAAAAGAGTTAACAATCACATTGTAAGTTGTATTGGTCATGGATGAATCTGCATGGCTGCCAATTAGTCTGCCTGCAGGATATGAGAATAATTGGAATCTAGAAAGAGTAATGATTAGAAAAATATCAAGTGGTCTTGTTACTGCATGCTAACATCAATGTGCAGATCAAATAACTTTGTGCTCCTCCAAAAAAATTCAAAGATGTGAAAGAATAAATGTGTTGGCAAAAATCCTGTTGTTGTTTATAACACTTATAATTAATGATGTTCAACAAATTGACAAGGTGGTAAGTGTTATATATATTGTGACAAACCTACACTTACTAACTGTGTTTATTTACTTCTCTATACAGAGATCGGTGTATCTATTTTTTATTTTTTGGGGGTTGGCTGCTTGGACTGGCCTTTGCCTCTACCACTGTCGTGTTGGCGTGCTGTGGTGGAGTGCCTTGGTGGTGAGGACACTGGCGATAGAATAGGAGTAGTCGTACCAGAACTGCTGCTTGGTTGCTGATGGTGCTGGGATCTGAGTGTTTCATTGAGGTTAGTGAGGGTGGCATTAAGTTCACGTGTTGCAGCATTTTGATTCTCTAAAATTTTGGTGATAGATTCATTGATCATTTGATTGTCTTCTAAGATGTTGATGTAGCTTTGCTGTTGCCTGTGCTGTTCTTCCATTATGCATTGTAAGTTGCCCATGACGTGTAATGTCTGCACGCATGATTTCCATGGTATTGACAATTCTGGTGGTTGGTTCATTTTGGCGACTGATATTTCTGCTGATTCTTCTGAGGTGAGCTGGTAGGTTAGCAAAAATTTGGGTCTGCCTACGCAGGCAATCTTGATTAGTGGCCTGCTGTGTAGCCCAACTATCCCAAAACACTTGATCAGGGCCTTGTGCTACTGGTGTTGCTGGGCTGTGTTGTGGTGGTGGAGTGCTTTGCTGTGGTGGTGTACTCACAGGTGCTGGGTGGCTGATTCCTTGGATTAATGGCTGCATTTGTAACATGATTGTCTCATCCATGTCACTGTGTTGCTGCTGTTGCGTCTGGATGCTAATACCAGTACTAGAATCTGGAATTAGAACCATTTTGGCATTAGTTAGACATATGTTTGAAAAATGTAAGCAAAGCAATAAACATGGAACACATGTATTTAAATGGTGCATTCAGATATCCAGCATAGCAACATCATCACTCAGAACTACAAAACAGACATATTCCTGTTTGTGGAAAATGTGTCTGGTTACTTCAATATTAAAACAAGCACATGAGTTGTATGGTAGATCAGACATACTCCACCATAAAAACACACTTAAAATCTTAATGTTTTGCCTTATAGTGTTTAAATCTGAAACTTAGTAATGTTTTGGCATGTTGGTGCCAATGTTACAACAAACACATAAGTTAAATTGAGGAAAATAATATTACTATTTGGCAAGCTTACACATGTGTTTATTTTGCAGCATCTTCAACACAATCTGCTGCTGTATGGCTGAAGTGGACATACATATCTTTACTGGATGTGGACAAGGCCATTTTGCTCAGAATCCATTTGATGTTTTTTTGTTTTCGGTAAGTATAGCAGATTTTGTGGAATTTAGAGTTAATTAGTCTCATTAAATGGATTATTATGAGATGATTAATTTATTGCATCATTACAGTTTCTTACTCACAATCAAGATGAGGGGAGTGTGGTTGTCGTCTTGGAGGTGTGACCAAAATTTGGAGTGGTGGGACCGAAGAAACTGTAGACAATCTTTGTGGCGGAGTAGACTGCTGTGGTTGTGATTGGACATCAGACCTTGCTTTTTTTGTTGCCACATGTATTTTTGTTTGGTGTGCTACAGGAGTCCTCCTTCTGCTGGTCAAAACTTCTAGGGATAGACCTGGGATTTAAAGTGTACTTTTGTTATGGCCATTCCTTTACAAACATAACCTATACTACAATGGACACTTTACCTGCTTCCGCAGCATCATCATCATCAGATGTAATGGGAGTGACTGTAGGCCGACCAGTACTGCTTTTTTTCAACACTGTAAATAATGAAACAAATAAAAGAACTCATTTATTCATGCTATTGTTTGATACATCCACCCATTATGTTTACAAACATTAAATCTTTCTCAAATGGATGCTTATTTATGTGTGCATAATTTCTGTACAAAACCATAAATGTTTTAAAAAAAATACACACATTGGCCAATAGCCATATGCACTATGGAAAGTGCAACACAGGAAATAATGTACAGGACACAGACATAGGACACAGGGGCAGATTTATTAATCCTGGTGAAATGATAATGTGGAAGGTAATAAAGCACCAGCCAATCAGCTCCTAAGTGACATTTTGCAAACCCAGCCTGTAACATGGAAGTTATGAGCTGATTGTTTGGTAATTTAACAACTTCCACTTTATCACTTCACCAGGCTTAATAAATCTGCCCCATAATTACTAATACATACACTAAGTACCCAAAACACAGACATCTTCATTGAAAAATGTTATGTCATTAATGAAAGATGCAATATAGAAAATGCTCTGTGATGTGGCACTACAAACACACATTATCACAATATGAGCCAAAAACCAAACCACATTTAAAAAAACCATCATAATAGTACGGTAACTAAGTCTGCAGTGTTGTGTCAGGGTACAAATAGTAAATACAGACTCTAAATGTACCAAAAAATAGTGGTTTTGTCTTAAACAAGATTACATACAGTACTAATGAAATGACACATGTAACTGGCTTCAAAGCCACATTACACTACTCCAGCCTCTAACATGTCAACCACTGATTTTCAAACATTGCACATGGATAACTGAAATCAAAAACATAGGCCAACTTGCAAATTGGCAAATGTGCAAAAGGAAAACATTATTGCTGTACAATTCAATGACACACCAAGTCCAAACTACACATGGAAAATGTACTGTAAAAAAAACACATGACATACTATAATGTACTATGTTTTATATTGGCTTTGGTAAAAAAACAAACCAAAAACAATGTATTTGCTGACGCACACATGAAGATGGGAGTAATATGCAACGTCACATGACACATTAACAAAAAACATAAAGACAGAAGTAATGTAATGTAATGGAATGGTAAGACAAATACACATGCTCACCATCCTTCCTGGGCAGATCGGAATCACGGACATGGGTTGCAGACACTACTTCAGGAGGTATTAAAATCCGCATGGGCTCCTCATAGTCCAGATATCTGGCAATATAGGGCTGTCCACCACCGGTTTTGCGAGCCGACTTCACCTCCTTGGCCATTTTGGACATGACACGTCGCTTTATGTCATAGTACCATTTGCGGCACGTGTCCTCCGTCCGCTTGACCACCCCCTCACTATTTACAGCAGCAACAACTTCCGCCCACAACACAGTCTTCTTCCGTGTTGGCACCTTGGCGGACTCAGTCCCAAATAGCTGCCGCTGATACTTCATCAGCTCCCGCACCAATGCCACATTTTCTGCATAACTAAACTTTACATTCCGCCCAGTCTTAGAAGTGGTGTGTGGCTGCGGAGCTGTCTGACTGTCACTATCACTGTCACTTGAGGCTGCTGCAGCAACCTCACCCACTTCCTCCACCTCACTAACCTCACTCTCACTCACCTCCTCCACCTGATCAACCTCTTCCCCCTCACTCACACCCACCACCTCACTCACCTCTAAGTCAGACATAATTGTGTGGTTAAACAATTAACACAGAAAAAAGAAAAACAAACAACACACTCCTCCACTACCACTGCACAACTCTCTCTCACACACACACACACACACACACACACACACACACACACACACACAATGACAAGGGACTCTAAATCAAAAAAACTTGGACAATAAATGAGACAAAACCAAAAAAAGAAGACTACAAGAATGACAAGACTACTTTCAAACACAATACTACACTCAGAAATCGCCCCAAAAACTCCTCACCAAACCAATTACTCACCAACCTCCACAGCACAACCTCCCTCCTCACCACTAACTAAACCCACGAGGTGCAGACGGTTTGGGGCGTATTTATATGGTTGCGCACAGACACTCCTACATCTGAAACACAACCAATCATGAATGGGGATGAAAAACGAAACTAAAAGTGAAAATGCGGCCGTGGTTGATAAATAACCCTGCCGCGTTTAACATAGAAAATAAACCTGTAAAAACAACAAAAACACATACGCAAACGACAATGACGGCCGTAAATGTGCCAAAAAAACCCGACTGGCATCGACATCGGAAAACACGAAAACCATTAACTCGACTGCTTAGTAACTTGGCGTATATAGTTTCAAAAAGTTGCATGAAAATGCACCCGATACAAAACGAGTTTAAACACTACACAAACCGACTCAAACACAAATATTAGTAAATATAGGCCCAGGTCTGAATTAGGCCCTATATGTACTGGGGGTAATAGGGGGGGAGAGGGCCTGTGTGTAATGCTGTGTGCTGTAGGTAATGGGGTAATATGGGAGGGTAGGGCGCTGTGTATATTCTAGAGATGTACACCGGACATTTTTCGGGTTTTGTGTTTTGGTTTTGGATTCGGTTCCGCGGTCGTGTTTTGAATTCGGAAGCGTTTTGGCAAAACCTCCCTTAAGAATTTATGTCGGATCCGGAAGCATTTTGGATTCGGGTGTTTTTAAAAAAAAAACCCTCAAAAACAGCTTAAATCATAGAATTTGGGGGTAATTTTGATCCTATATAGTATTATTAACCTCAATAACCATCATTTCCACTCATTTCCAGTCTATTCTGAACACCTCACACGTCACAATATTATTTTTAGTCCTAAAATTTACACTGAGGTCACTGGATGACTAAGCTAAGCGACCCAAGTGGGCGGCACAAACACCTGGCCCATCTAGGAGTGGCACTGCAGTGTCAGACAGGATGGCACTTAAAAAAATAGTCCCCAAACAGCACATGATACAAAGATAAATAAAAAAAAGAGGTGCAATATGGAATTGTCCTTGGGCCCTCCCACCCACCCTTATGTTGTATACGCAGGATATGCACACTTTAACAAACCCATCATTTCAGCGACAGGGTCTGCCACATGACTGTGGCTGAAATGATTGGTTGGTTTGGGCCCCCACCAAAAAAGAAGCAATCAATCTCTCCTTGCACAAACTGGCTCTGCAGAGGCAAGATGTCCACCTCCTCCTCATCCTCCGATTCCTCACCCCTTTCACTGTGTACATCCCCCTCCTCACAGAGTATTAATTCGTCCCCACTGGAATCTACCATCACAGGTCCCTGTGTACTTTCTGGAGGCAATTGCTGGAAAATGTCTCCACGTATTCATTTTGATGAACATCATCTTCTCCACATTTTCTGGAAGTAACCTCCTACGCCGATCGCTGACAAGGTGACCGGCTGCACTAAACACTCTTTCGGAGTACACACTGGAGGGGGGGGCAACTTAGGTAAAATAAAGCCAGTTTGTGCAAGGGCCTCCAAATTGCCTCTTTTTCCTGCCAGTATATGTACGGACTGTCTGACATGTGATGCTGTCACTCAAATAATCCTCCCCCATTCTTTCAATGGTGACAGAATCATATGCAGTGACAGTAGACGACATGTCAGTAATCGTTGGCAGGTCCTTCAGTCCTGACCAGATGTCAGCACTTGCTCCTGACTGCCCTGCATCACCGCCAGCGGGTGGTTTTGGAAATTTGATCCTTTTCCTGGCAGCTCCAGTGGCGGGAGAAAATGAAGGAGTAGCTGTTGGCGGGTCACGTTCCGTTTGACTTGACAAGTGTCTCACCAGCAGGTCTTTGAACATCTGCAGACTTGTGTCTGCCGGAAAGAGAGATACAACGTAGGCTTTAAACCTAGGATTGACTACGGTGGTCAAAATGTAGTGCTCTGATTTCAACAAATTGACCACCCGTGAATCCTGGTTAAGCGAATGAAGGGCTCCATCCACAAGTCCCACATGCCTAGCGGAATCGCTCCATTTTAGCTCCTCCTTCAATCTCTCCAGCTGCTTCTGCAAAAGCCTGATGAGGGGAATGACCTGACTTAGGCTGGCAGTGTCTGAACTGACTTCATGTGTGGCAAGTTCAAAAGGTTGGAGAACCTTGCACAACATTGAAATCATTCTCCACTGTGCTTGAGTCAGGTGCATTCCCCCTCCTTTGCCTATATCGCAGGCAGATGTATAGGCTTGAATGGCCTTTTGCTGCTCCTCCATCCTCTGAAGCATATAGAGGGTTGAATTCAACCTCGTTACCACCTCTTGCTTCAGCTGATGGTGGGGCATGTTCAGGAGTGTTTGTTGGTGCTCCAGTCTTCGGCACGCGGTGGCTGAATGCCGAAAGTGGGCCGCAATTCTTCGGGCCACTGACAGCATCTCCTGCACGCCCCTGTCGGTTTTTAAAAAATTCTGCTCCACCAAATTCATTGTATGTGCAAAACATGGGACATGCTGGAATTTGCCCACATGTAATGCACGCACAATATTGGCGGCATTGTCCGATGTCACAAATCCCCAGGAGAGTCCAATTGGGGTAAGCCAATCTGCGATGATGTTCCTCAGTTTCCGTAAGAGGTTGTCAGCTGTGTGCCTCATCTGGAAAGCGGTGATACAAAGCGTAGCCTGCCTAGGAACGAGTTGGCGTGGCGAGATGCTGCTACTGTTGCCGCTGCTGATGTTGTTGCTGCGGGAGGCAATTCTTCTACCCAGTGGGCTGTCACAGTCATATAGTCCTGAGTCTGCCCTGCTCCACTTGTCCACATGTCCGTGGTCAAGTGGACATTGGGTACAACTGCATTTTTTAGGACAGTGGTGACTCTTTTTCTGATGTCTGTGTACATTCTCGGTATCGCCTGCCTAAAGAAGTGAAACCTATATGCTATTTGGGAACGGGGACACGCTACCTCAAGAAATTCTGTAAGTACCTGTGAACTAACGGCGGATACTGAACGCACATCTAACACCAACATAGTTGTCAAGGCCTGAGTTATCCGCTTTGCAACAGGATGACTGCTGTGATATTTCATCTTCCTCGCAAAGGACTGTTGGACTGGACAGTTACTTACTGGAAGTAGTACAAGTGGTCTTCCGACTTCCCCTCTGGGATGACGATTGACTCCCAGCAGCAGCAACAGCAGCGCCAGCAGCAGTAGGCGTTCCACTCAAGGATCCATCGGAGGAATCCCAGTTAGGAGAGGACTCGTCAGTCTTGCCTGTGACATGTCCTGCAGGACTATTGGCGTTCCTGTCTAAGGAGGAAATTGACATTGAGGGAGTTGATGGGGTGGTTTGCAGGAGCTTGGGTACAAGAGGAAGAAGGGATTTAGTTGTCAGTGGACTGCTTCCGCTGTCACCCAAAGTTTTTGAACTTGTCAATGACTTCTGATGAATGCGCTCCAGGTGACGTATAAGGGAGGATGTTCCTAGGTGGTTAACGTCCTTAGCCCTACTTATTACAGCTTGACAAAGGCAACACACGGCTTGACACCTGTTGTCCGCATTTGTATTGAAATAATTCCACACCGAAGAGCTGATTTTTTTTGTATTTTGACCAGGCATGTCAATGGCCATATTCGTCCCACGGACAACAGGTGTCTCCCCGGGTGCCTGACTTAAACAAACCACCTCACCATCAGAATCCTCCTTGTCAATTTCCTCCCCAGCGCCAGCAACACCCATATCCTCATCCTGGTGTACTTCAACAGTGACATCTTCAATTTGACTATCAGGAACTGGACTGCGGGTGCTCCTTCCAGCACTTGCAGGGGGCGTGCAAATGGTGGAAGGCGCAAGCTCTTCCCGTCCAGTGTTGGGAAGGTCAGGCATCGCAACCGACACAATTGGACTCTCCTTGGGGATTTGTGATTTAGAAGAACGCACAGTTCTTTGCTGTGCTTTTGCCAGCTTAAGTCTTTTCATTTTTCTAGCGAGAGGATGAGTGCTTCCATCCTCATGTGAATCTGAACCACTAGCCATGAACATAGGCCAGGGCCTCAGCCGTTCCTTGCCACTCCGTGTCGTAAATGGCATATTGGCAAGTTTACGCTTCTCATCAGATGCTTTCAATTTAGATTTTTGGGTCATTTTACTGAACTTTTGTTTTTTGGATTTTACATGCTCTCTACTATGACATTGGGCATCGGCCTTGGCAGACGACGTTGATGGCATTTCATCGTCTCGGCCATGACTAGTGGCAGCAGCTTCAGCACGAGGGGGAAGTGGATCTTGATCTTTCCCTATTTTAACCTCCACATTTTTGTTCTCCATTTTTTAATGTGGGGAATTATATGCCAGTATCAATAGCAATGGCCAACTACTATATATACTGCGCACAACTGAAATGCACCACAGGTATGGATGGATAGTATACTTGACGACACAGAGGTAGGTAGAGCAGTGGCCTTCCGTACCGTACTGCTATATATACTGGTAGTCACTGTCAGCAAAACTCTGCACTGTACTCCTCCTATATAATATACTGGTGGTCCCCAGTCCCCACAATATAGCAGTGTGAGCACAGATATATGCAGCACACTGAGCACAGATATGGAGTGTTTTTCAGGCAGACAACGTATACTGGTGGTCACTTGTCAGCAAAACTCTGCACTGTACTCCTCCTATATAATATACTGGTGGTCCCCAGTCCCCACAATAAAGCAGTGTGAGCACAGATATATGCAGCACACTGAGCACAGATATGGAGTGTTTTTCAGGCAGACAACTTATACTGGTGGTCACTGTCAGCAAAACTCTGCACTGTACTCCTATATAATACAGCTGCTCCCCAGTCCCTACAATTAAGCAGTGTGAGCACAGATATATGCAGCACACTGAGCACAGATATGGAGTGTTTTTCAGGCAGACAACGTATACTGGTGGTCACTGTCAGCAAAACTCTGCACTGTACTCCTCCTATATAATACAGCTGCTCCCCAGTCCCCACAATTAAGCAGTGTGAGCACAGATATATGCAGCACACTGAGCACAGTTATGGAGTGTTTTTCAGGCAGACAACGTATACAGGTGGTCACTGGTCAGCAAAACTCTGCACTGTACTCCTCCTATATAATATACTGGTGGTCCCCAGTGCCCACAATAAAGCAGTGTGAGCGCAGATATATGCAGCACACTGAGCACAGATATGTAGTGTTTTTCAGGCAGACAACGTATACTGGGGGTCACTGTCAGCAAAGCTCTGCACTGTACTCCTCCTATATAATACAGCTGCTCCCCAGTCCCCACAATTAAGCAGTGTGAGCACAGATATATGCAGCACACTGAGCACAGATATGGAGTGTTTTTCAGGCAGACAACGTATACTGGTGGTCACTGGTCAGCAAAACTCTGCACTGTACTCCTCCTATATAATACAGCTGCTCCCCAGTCCCCACAATAAAGCAGTGTGAGCACAGATATATGCAGCACACTGAGCACAGATATGGAGTGTTTTTCAGGCAGACAACGTATACTGGTGGTCACTGTCAGCAAAACTCTGCACTGTACTCCTCCTATATAATACAGCTGCTCCCCAGTCCCCACAATTAAGCAGTGTGAGCACAGATATATGCAGCACACTGAGCACAGATATGGAGTGTTTTTCAGGCAGACAACGTATACTGGTGGTCACTGTCAGCAAAACTCTGCACTGTACTCCTCCTATATAATACAGCTGCTCCCCAGTCCCCACAATTAAGCAGTGTGAGCACAGATATATGCAGCACACTGAGCACAGATATGGAGTGTTTTTCAGGCAGACAACGTATACTGGTGGTCACTGGTCAGCAAAACTCTGCACTGTACTCCTCCTATATAATATACTGGTGGTCCCCAGTGCCCACAATAAAGCAGTGTGAGCACAGATATATGCAGCACACTGAGCACAGATATGGAGTGTTTTTCAGGCAGACAACGTATACTGGTGGTCACTGTCAGCAAAACTCTGCACTGTACTCCTCCTATATAATACAGCTGCTCCCCAGTCCCCACAATTAAGCAGTGTGAGCACAGATATATGCAGCACACTGAGCACAGATATGGAGTGTTTTTCAGGCACACAACGTATACTGGTGGTCACTGTCAGCAAAACTCTGCACTGTACTCCTCCTATATAATACAGATGCTCCCCAGTCCCCACAATTAAGCAGTGTGAGCACAGATATATGCAGCACACTGAGCACAGATATGGAGTGTTTTTCAGGCAGACAACGTATAATGGTGGTCACTGTCAGCAAAACTCTGCAATATACTCCTCCTATATAATACAGCTGCTCCCCAGTCCCCACAATTAAGCAGTGTGAGCACAGATATATGCAGCACACTGAGCACAGATATGGAGTGTTTTTCAGGCAGACAACGTATAATGGTGGTCACTGTCAGCAAAACTCTGCAATATACTCCTCCTATATAATACAGCTGCTCCCCAGTCCCCACAATTAAGCAGTGTGAGCACAGATATATGCAGAACACTGAGCACAGATATGGAGTGTTTTTCAGGCAGACAACATATACTGGTGGTCACTGGTCGGCAAAACTCTGAACTGTACTCCTCCTATATAATATACTGGTGGTCCCCAGTGCCCACAATAAAGCAGTGTGAGCACAGATATATGCAGCACACTGAGCACAGATATGGAGTGTTTTTCAGGCAGACAACGTATACTGGTGGTCACTGTCAGCAAAACTCTGCACTGTACTCCTATATAATACAGCTGCTCCCCAGTCCCCACAATTAAGCAGTGTGAGCACAGATATATGCAGCACACTGAGCACAGATTTGGAGTGTTTTTCAGGCAGACAACGTATACTGGTGGTCACTGTCAGCAAAACTCTGCACTGTACTCCTCCTATATAATACAGCTGTTCCCCAGTCCCCACAATTAAGCAGTATGAGCACAGATATATGCAGCACACTGAGCACAGATATGGAGTGTTTTTCAGGCAGACAACATATACTGGTGGTCACTGGTCAGCAAAACTCTGCACTGTACTCCTCCTATATAATATACTGGTGGTCCCCAGTGCCCACAATAAAGCAGTGTGAGCACAGTTATATGCAGCACACTGAGCACAGATATGGAGTGTTTTTCAGGCAGACAACATATACTGGTGGTCACTGTCAGCAAAGCTCTGCACTGTACTCCTCCTATATAATACAGCTGCTCCCCAGTCCCCACAATTAAGCAGTGTGAGCACAGATATATGCAGCACACTGAGCACAGATATGGAGTTTTTTTCAGGCAGACAACGTATACTGGTGGTCACTGTCAGCAAAACTCTGCACTGTACTCCTCCTATATAATACAGATGCTCCCCAGTCCCCACATTTAAGCAGTGTGAGCACAGATATATGCAGCACACTTAGCACAGATATGGAGTGTTTTTCAGGCAGACAACGTATACTGGTGGTCACTGGTCAGCAAAACTCTGCACTGTACTCCTCCTATATAATATACTGGTGGTCCCCAGTGCCCACAATAAAGCAGTGTGAGCACAGATATATGCAGCACACTGAGCACAGATATGGAGTGTTTTTCAGGCAGACAACGTATACTGGTGGTCATTGTCAGCAAATCTCTGCACTGTACTCCTCCTCAGTGGCGGAACTAGCAAGCGGTGGGCCCAGGTGCGACAAAATGCTTTGCCCCCCCCCCACATTCCCCCCGACACACATCCCATCCAAGTCCACCCCCTCACCCCTGGAGAGGATCTGGTGAGGGGGACCTGCTCAGGTCCAGAGAAATGGATACCTAGCAACAGTGCCGTAACTAGACATTTTAGCACTGTGTGCAAGAAACGGCATCGGAGCCCCACCCCTGCATGCAAAACAGGGGCAGTGCGTGCCGTAGGCGCGTACAAAAATACATAGTGGCGTGGCTTCGTGGGGAAGGGGTGTGGCCACAAAATAATACCAATTCATAAAACGGTACACAGTAGTCTCAATTATTCAAATTACGCCGCACAATAGCACCACTACACCAGGTAGAGACCCTTTAACACCTTACAGCGGACAGATTCCTCTTTTTACACATTACAGCAGACAGCGTGCACTTTTTACACATAACGGCAGACAGCGTGCCCTTTTTACACATAACGGCAGACAGCGTGCCCTTTTTACACATAACGGCAGACCGCGTGCCCTTGTTACACATAGCGGCAGACAGCGTACACTTTTTACACATAACGGCAGACAGCGTGCCCTTGTTACACATTACGGCAGACAGCATCCCCTTTTTACACATAACGGCAGACAGCGTCCCCTTTTTACACATTACGGCAGACAGCGTGCCCTTGTTACACATTACGGCAGACAGCGTCCCCATTTTTACACATTACGGCAGGCAGATTCCCCATTTTTACACATTGCGGCAGGCAGATTACATCTTTTTACACATAGCGGCAGGCAGATTACCCCTTTTTACACATAGCGGCAGGCAGTCCCCCATTTTTACACATTGCGGCAGGCTGATTCCCCCTTTTTACACATTACGTCAGGCAGTCCCCCCTTTTTACACATTGCGGCAGGCTGATTCCCCCTTTTTACACATTACGTCAGGCAGTCCCCCCTTTTTACACATTGCGGCAGGCTGATTCCCCCTTTTTACACATTACGTCAGGCAGTCCCCCTTTTTTACACATTACGTCAGGCAGTCCCCCTTTTTTACACATTGCGGCAGGCTGATTCCCCCTTTTTACACATTACGTCAGGCAGTCCCCCCTTTTTACACATTGCGGCAGGCTGATTCCTCTTTTTACACATAGCGGCAGGCAGTCCCCCATTTTTACACATAGCGGCAGGCAGGCCCAAGAAAGAAAGAAAGAGAAAGAAAGAAAGAAAGAAAAAGAGAAAAAGAAAGAAAGAAGAATTATACTTACCCTCTCTGCCGGCTCAGGTTCCTTGGTGCAGCCGCGTCAGACGATTCCCGGGCAGTAGAGGAGGTGGAGGACGGAGGTGAAGAAGGGAGCCGCAGCAGCGCTTTGTTACTGGTGGAGGCGCTGCTGCTGCTGCCCCTCTGCTTCCCTATAGGCTGTTCTCGGAAGACAGCCTATAGTGAAGCAGAGGGGCAGCAGCGCCTCCACCAGTAACAAAGCGCTGCTGCGGCTCCCTTCTTCACCTCCCTCCTCCTCCTTCCCCCGTCCGTGCCGCTGCTCCTCTCCGGGCGGCTGTGCGCTGCGGGCAGCGGTTGCCTGCAGCGCACAGCGGCATGTAATGAGTCAGTTTGACTCATCACATGCTTGGGCCCCAGGACAGAGGCGGGCCCCAGTGCAACGCACTGCTTGCACTGCCGGTAGTTCCGCCTCTGCTCCTCCTATATAACACAGCTGCTCCCCAGTCCCCACAATTAAGCAGTGTGAGCACAGATATATGCAGCACACTGAGCACAGATATGGAGTGTTTTTCAGGCAGACAACGTATACTGGTGGTCACTGTCAGCAAAACTCTGCACTGTACTCCTCCTATATAATACAGCTGCTCCCCAGTCCCCACAATTAAGCAGTGTGAGCACAGATATATGCAGCACACTGAGCACAGATATGGAGTGTTTTTCAGGCAGACAACGTATACTGGTGGTCACTGGTCAGCAAAACTCTGCACTGTACTCCTCCTATATAATACAGATGCTCCCCAGTCCCCACAATTAAGCAGTGTGAGCACAGATATATGCAGCACACTGAGCACAGATATGGAGTGTTTTTCAGGCAGACAACGTATATTGGTGGTCACTGTCAGCAAAACTCTGCACTGTACTCCTCCTATATAATACAGCTGCTCCCCAGTCCCCACAATTAAGCAATAAGCACAAATATTATTAATAAACGGAGAGGACGCCAGCCACGTCCTCTCCCTAACATTTCCAATGCACGAGTGAAAATGGCGGCGACGCGCGGCTGCTTATATAGAATCCGAATCTCGCAAGAATCCGACAGCAGGATGATGACGTTCGGGCGCGCTCGGGTTAACCGAGCCATACGGGAGAATCCGAGTATGCCTCGGACCCGTGTAAAATGGGTGAAGTTCGGGGGGGTTTGGTATCCGAGGATCCGAACCCGCTCATCACTAGTTATCTTCATCATCATCCTTCTCAGGTAGTAGTTGTGAGGAAATAATAATCCCTCGGACTCCGAGGTAAAAATGGTCTCTGATCATAATAAACCATTTTCTGAGGTAGGCACATGTTCAAGACTGATGTTGCCACTAAAATAAATAAATAAATAAATCCTCACAGGGATGTCAGCTAAGTAAACATTAGAAACCTATCTCTGAATAAGAGATAATGGGGGTCATTCCGAGTTGAACTCTCGCTAGCAGTTTTTAGGAGCCGTGCAAATGCATTGTCGCCGCCCACTGGGGAGTGTATTTTCACTTTGCAGAAGTGCGAACGCTTGTGCAGCAATGCGCCTGCAAAATCTTTTTGTGCAAAACAAGACCAGCCCTGTAGTTACTCTTCATGTGCGCTGATTCTAACGATGGAGGGACGACTTTTGACGTCACACACCCGCCCAGCATTCGCCCAGCCACGCCTGCATTTTCCCTGACACGCCTGCGTTTTTCTAAGCACTCCCTGAAAACGGTCAGTTGCCACCCAGAAACGCCCACTTCATGTCAATCTTCCTGCGTTCGGCCGTGCGACTGGAATCTTCGTAAGACTGTGTGCAAACCCACGATGCTCATTGTACCCGTACGACATGCGCAGAAATGCCGATTTTTAGCCTGATCGCTGCTCTGTGAACAACAGCAGCTAGCGATCAACTCGGAATGACCCCCAATAATGGGTGACATGTAATAGTATGAGATTTTTAGACTTTTAGTCAAAAATCGGCCGAAATTGCCTGTTTTGAGTAAATCACAAATGTAATAGGATGCGAATTGCACTCTAATTCGCATTTTTCCCAGAGAAAATCGCATATTTTCACCTGTCGATTTCATTTTGCACTTTAACTCGCATCCAGATGTTTGCCCATTCAAAAGTATACAACTCGCAAATGTAATAGGATGCAATTTTGGAAATCACACTAACAATTGACTAAAAACCGCACACAAAACAGACCAGGTACAGCTAGGCGATTTGGAGTACTTCCACCATCCCAAAAAAACAAAGGGTTACCTTTTGCACAGGTGAGCCATACTTTCATCAGAAACACCCTTACAAATACCCATACATCATCCAGGGCACCTGTGAGGGATTAAGCAATGGAGTTTTTGCAGTAACGAGTTCAGCTGTGTGTATGTGATATTGCACGTTTGGAGGAGCTGCGCAGGAGGAGGGCGCAGGCTGCGCACCAGGTACAGGTCCCCAGACCACTTTGTGCTTCACCTAGGTACCGTGCGAGGGTGTACCTGGACTCCCTCTCAGATCAAGAGGTGGTGATGTTTCGGCAGAACCGCACAAACCTCTTGAGCTTATATGAGCAGGTGAGACATGATTTGGAGCCATATGGCTCTGCCAACTATGCAATGTCTGGGCTGCAAAAATTAATGTGTACCCTGCACTTTTTTGCCACAGGCACCACTCAGTCTGTGGGCTCTTGGTCGCTGGGGGTAGCGTTACACAAGCCACTTTCTCAAGGCATTTAACTCAAGTGTTCTATGCCTTGAAGAAGCTGTGGTGCACATACAGTATATCACATTCCCAAGTTCTGAGTCCGAGTGGCAGGACCTGAAGATGGCATTTTATCGGCTCTCAGCATTCCCTAATGTGCTGGGGGCCATAGACTGCACCCACATTGGGATTCTGGCACCACAGGTGAGGGGGTAAGTCTTTGTCAATCGACATGGGCATCACTCCCTCAATGTACAGGTGGTGTGTGACGCTAACCTTAGAATTCTCAGTGTGGTTGCAGGTTACCCAGGGTCTTGCATGATGCCTATATCCTGCGTCACTCATCCCTTTGGGAACGCTTCCAGCAGCACACCATGTCTGAGGGATGGCTACTTGGTAGGTACATTCAAGTTATCTTTTAATATGTTTCCTAATATGTCCTTTTAACAGTACTGTTTTAATGCGTAACAATGCAGCATGACTCTGAAACCATAATGGTGTGCTTATTTGGTCAGTAACACACTTATTTGTGCCATGAAGTCAACTGGCGGTATTATTCGCTTAAGTTGTTCCTCGTAGGCTGTAAACTGGGTGCACTGGTACCTCCCCCTGTGCGTCTGGCCTCCTTTCTCTCTGCAGCCATCTTCATTTTGAGCAGTCTCTTTATGTTGTTAAATATTTTTTTAACGTTCACGACTTTTCGCTTGAAAATGCTGACCGCATTAACTGCGTCTGTAATGTCCTCCCACATTTTGCGCTTACGCACCATATTAGTGTGATGGTTATTCTTCCTCAGAAGCCGATTAAAAACTGGCACCATTGCCCTGACTAGGGCACAGTTTCCCTCATAGGAGAAACACACATGGCGACCACTGGGAGTCTGCCCTGGTATAGGGCCTTCCTCACCCTCCTCTGCGGCCTCCTCCTCCTCCTCAAACTGGCCCCCATAACCCTCCTCCTGCTGCCAGTTGACGTCACTAAGGAGAGGCTCCTCCAGCTCTTCCTCCTGCTCCCTCTCAAAAGGAGAGGACTCTGTGTCAGTTTGCCTGCTTCCAGCACCAGCCTCCTCCTGCTCCTCATGCTGAGCTTGCTCCTCCTGACTCCTCCCAGCCACTGCCCTCCTTGCCACCATGCTGCCTCTCTCCACGATGCTCTCTCTGCCTCTCTTGCTCACTCTCCTCTCCATCTTACACTCCTCCCAGCCTAACAAAGGGCAAAATGGCACCGGAGCCCTTTATATAGGGTGTGTGATGCAGATTCCAGGGGACTTAGCTCGGCCAATAGGTGGGGTTCTTTGCTTGTGTGTAATGGTGGTGTTGTAAATCGCATTCTGGTAGGTCAGAAAAGCGCACATTACCGGGTCATAATAGCGCGACAAATTGCATGACATCGCATGTTTCACTCCCGAATTCGCATCCTAGTACATTTGTAATTTCGACAAAAAATTAACGCTTTCAAAACATGCGATACGGGGCAATTCCAGAATCTTACTAAAAATCGCATCTTATTACATGTCACCCAATGTGACTGCTGGCCAATGTCACTAACACTTTCCCTTCCTAATAATTCCCACACTTCTTGAATGGGAATCCTAATACCAGATCACAGGGGTGGCTTCAGGGGTGTAGGGAGGGCGGTTCTGGTGGATCTCGAGCTCCAGGCGCCCAAGACAGTACAGGGCGCCGCAGCTCGACTTCGCCGGAACCTCTGCCTGGCCGCAAGCAGCTCACAGCCACAGCTGTCAGTCACTGACAGCTGGAAGCCTGAGCTGCTTCAAATCTCTCCCTCCCCTTCCCTCGCCTCCCCTCCCATCCCTCCTCTCCCCTCCCGTCCCTTCTCTCCGCTCCCCTCCCTCCTCCTCTCTGGTCCGTGACTTGCATGTGACGTCACGCATCACACGCACAGATGGCGGAGACGCGGCCAGCAGCAGTCGGGAAGCAGAAGCGGGCAGATGAGTATTTTTTTTGTTTGTTTTTTATTTTATTTTGTGTTTTTGGCGCTACCAGGGGGCACAGCTACAGGGGGCACAGCTACTGGGGCCACAGCTACAGGGGTACACCTACTGGGGCCACAGCTACAGGGGGCACATCTACTGGGGGCACTGCTACAAGTGCACACCTACTGGGGCCACAGCTACAGGGGGCACACCTACTGGGGGCACTGCTACTGGGGGCACAGCTACTGGGGGCACAGCTACAGGGGCACACCTACTGGGGCCACAGCTACAGGGGGCACAGCTACAGGGACACACCTACTGGCGGCACAGCTAAAGGGGCACACCTACTGGGGCCACAGCTACAGGGGGCACACCTACTGGGGGCACAGCTACAGGGGCACACCTACTGGGGCCACAGCTACAGGGGGCACAACTACTGGGGGCACAGCTACAGGGAGCACACCTACTGGGGGAACAGCTGCAGGGGGCACACCTACTGTGGGCACAGCTACAGGGGGCACAACTACTCCGGGCACAGCTACTGGTGTCAAATCTACAGGGGGCACAACTACTGGGGGCAAATTTACAGGGGGCACAACTACTGCGTCCATAACTACAGGGAACATAACTGTGGCCATGCCCCTTCCCTATAAAGCCACACTCCTATCTTTTGCTGCGCGCCTTAGGCGCGCACTATGCTTATCCTGTGGGAGTGTGTGTGTGTGTGGGGGGGGGGGGGGTGCCAAAGGAAACTTTCTCCCTGGATGTCTCAAGGTCTAGAACCGGCCCTGATGGCCACGCCCCCAATTCAGTACAGGGGAGGGGGCCACCAAAACATACCTTGCTCCAGGCACCATGACACCTTGCTACACCTCTGGTTGGCTGTAGCTGCCAAGACACCTCTGCCTAACCTATACTCCATTCTCACACTGGGCTTTGCATTTGCAATCTGAGGCATTCAATCTACACTTATAAAATAAAATTATATAATGCTGAGGATTCTGATAGGCCTGCCTGATGTGCCAATTCTCTTTTCCCAGTTTTTGATGCATCTCCTACTGCATTATTGTGTGATAAACTGCTGATTTCTCAAATAAAACTGAGAAAAACTCAATTAAAATTACAGTTGCAACAGGTCCTTTGCTATATGTCCTGGGCTAGGGAGAAAGGAAGAATAATCTGTATGCTCCCTGGATACATTTTTTCTCACGCCCTTCTAAAAGTTGTCAGCAGGGCTACTTTATTGTGGGACATGCAGTTACCTATTTTGCAAACTCTAGAATAGCATGATGGCTCGCTAGAGCAGAATTATCAAATCTAGAACCAAAGTATCTGGACTATTCTAGTCTCTCACACGCAGACCTGTTTGGACCAGAATTTCTGTCAGGAGTAAGGTCTTGTTATATGGTTCACAGGTCCTTTGCGATACTAAAGCCTAGAGCTCAAGGTAAACATACTGTAAGAAACCTTTTGTGCATTGTGCTTCCAGAGCTAGACTTTAAGTAGAGAGAGCTTCCCATAGACAAATGGTGAAAGACAATACAAGTTGGTGTCAACTTGCCATTAATTTGATTTCTCATCGAAGCCATACACGATTTTTGCATAGCTGATCCATCAGAACTTCTCTATCAAAAAGAAAATGAACATTTGTCATTCAGACCACT
This sequence comes from Pseudophryne corroboree, assembly GCF_028390025.1. Taxonomy (NCBI): domain Eukaryota; kingdom Metazoa; phylum Chordata; class Amphibia; order Anura; family Myobatrachidae; genus Pseudophryne; species Pseudophryne corroboree. The sequence goes on along the minus strand of NC_086446.1, from coordinate 318,092,173 downwards.
ATTCAATGTAAAAGTGCAAAACAGCTTTTCAAATCCCATATTTCATGTGGAGAGTTTGCATGGCATTCCCTTTTTACTAAACTAGAATGGTTTATATGTTAAAACAGTTCTCCAGAATGCTTGTCTTCCAATTTTAATACATCTAAACAACAGTCGGTTACAATTTTATTGTAAAATGCTTTTATTCCGGTGTCCTGTCATGTTATTTTGCTTCTCAAACACACCTTATATTTTGCCTATTGGAACAATAGTAGTCACCGCATCTCTCCACGATGGAGTCTCCTATGCAGGAACTCACAAGCTCTCCTCAGGTTTTCTTAAAAACTTGTCACTGCTAGTCAGTAATTGACAGGCATAGGCGATCGCATTTTATGCAGCCCCCCGCAGAAAATGCAGGGGCACATGCGCAGCATGTGTGCTGCGCATGCGCCCGCACATTTTCAGAAAAAATTCCGGTTGAATCACACATTATGACAGCTATGTCCTACATCAACAGAATGGAGAAATTTTTTTAATGTTCCTTTGCATGGCAGCTTTGGACATTTAGCAGGACATCATAGAAAGGCACATAATACTAAAAGCAATAAACCAATCTGAAAATCTTATCTAAATTGCCGACTGCCTTTTCACTCTTTGACTACCTTGACTTCCTTTTTATATATTATGTATATTTCTAAGACACTGGATTCCCAGCATTTGCAATAAACGGAGTAGAGCTTACCAAATTAATTTAGTCATACCCATTTGTCAACCCCGAAAAGTGTAGCAAATTATTTTAAAGGCTCATAACTAAATGTCTCTTACGTGGAATTCTTAGTAGAATTAGACAAAGTAAAGATGATAATGAACCAAACTGTTAAATTCTTTCCTGTTTATCTACTCTTACCCCACTCGTTAGAATATACAGCAATTATTAAATGTAGAAAACCTTTCTGTACAGCTAAACCCTCAACCCTTAAATGAAATATTGTTACATGATAGCATCTGGTATTGATATTTTTTTAATTTAAAGGTCTCTCTCTACTAGGCAGCACAGCATCTAAAGTTGCTTCAAAGTCTTGCCTCAAACCAGCGGTGCAAGTGGGCGGGTACGGGTGGGTATGGCGTACCCTTAAGAATTTAGCCGTGGGTACGCCGTAAACTGCCGCCGGGCCACCGCTCCCTCCCTCCCTCCGCTGCTGCTTACCGTGCCGCTGCTGCTTGAGGGGAGGAGAGTGCAGCATGTGCCTCTCCTGCCCCTCAGTGTCTATCTTCAATTCGGCACCAGCCCGTGAGCCAATCAGAGCTCGCGGACCAGCACCTAATTGAAGGTAAACAGCCGCCGGAGACTGGGGGGCAGGAGAGGCGCATGCTGCGCTCTCCTCCCCTTCACACACAGGACAGCAATGTGGTAAGCAGCAGGGGAAGGAAGGGCACTGTGAGGACATGTGTACCTGGCACTGGGGGCATATCTGGCACTGGGGGCATCTCTGTATCTGGTAGTGGGGGCATATCTGGCACTGGGGGGAGATCTCTGTATCTAGCACTGGGGGCATATCTGGCAATGTGGGGGCATTTCTGTATCTGGCACTGGGGGGACATGTGTATCTGGCACTGGGGGCATTTCTGTATCTGGCACTGGGGGGCATCTCTGTATCTGGCACTGGGGGCATGTCTTACACTTTGTGGGCATTTCTGTATCTGGCACTAGGGGGCAATGTATATCTGACACCGTGGGGGCATTTGTGTATCTGGCACTGTGAGGCAATGTATATCTGGTACTCTGGGGGCATTTGTGTATCTGGCACTGTGGGGCAATGTGTATCTGGCACTGTGAGGCAATGTATATCTGGCACTGTGGGGCAATGTGTATCTGGCACTGTGGGGCAATGTATATCTGGCACTGTGGGGCAACGTGTACCTGACACTGTGGGGCAACGTGTATCTGGCACTCTGGGGACATTTGTGTATCTGGCACTGTGGGGCAATGTGTATCTGGCACTGTGAGGCAATGTATATCTGGCACTCTGGGGGCATTTGTGTATCTGGCACTGTGGGGCAAATTATATCTAGCACCGTGGGGCAATGTATATCTGGTACTGTGGGGCAATGTATACTTGGCACTGTGGGACAACGTGAATCTGGCACTATTGGGGTCATATGTATATCTGCCCCCCATATGTGTATCACGCCCCTGTTTTCATTGGCCACACCCGTTTTTTGGGCGCACGTGCACACAGTACCTGTATGACATTTTTTCTACTTGCACCACTGCCTCAAACTATAATGCACGCTGTAAGCTGATCATCTGCTCGTGCATTGTCAAAATACTATGGAGACTGGTGATCAGGATGTTTACCTCCCATACCCTCCAATGAGCTTGAAGGCAAATTTACTTCACACACAGATATACCCTCAACTTTAATGGATATGACCCTGAGTTCAGGTTTGACACTATTTGAAGACCACTTTTGAGAGGAGATACAAAAATTTAGGCTCCTCAGAAGGTCTTCCTGTACAATTGATTATACACAAGGCTCATTTGTCATCAATGCTGTCATATGCATAACATTATTGGAGACTTATGATGAAGAAAAGATTACATCTCTCAGAACAACCAACAGGTGCGTGGTAGTCTGCCCACCAGCTGTTGCTTGGTGGCAATCCTCCCGATGAACAAACAGTAGTTTGCAGGAATCTATGACCTGCAAACTTTCTTTGATCTAGAGAAAAGGATTGCCACCTAGCAACAGCACCCATCCCACCCTCCCAAAAAAAGTAACTGTTGCTCTCTGTTGGTTACCCTTCCAAACATTAGTCTATTATACATTTTTAGGCCCTCTGAGGAACATGAAAATAATAGAGTCTGGCTACAGAGGACCCTAGAAATTGAGAAGTCTCGATTTTCTCTGTTCGTTTACTTGCAAAACAAAGGTTTCTTTATAATATTGTTTTATCATCTATTACTGGAAAACAAGACAAATGTAGCTGAAAAGTCAGTTCAGACATAGACTTTATTCTCTAGGTGTGTACACTTATTGTTATTCCAACTGCAATTATCTAAAATTATAAGAAAGTTGATGTAACTTCCATTTCTTGTTCTGCATATATACAGTATATTATACAGTGTAACATAGTATTAAATTAAACAGACAACTCCGTTTACATGAACATTTTCATGGCTCTAAGGCCCATGTTGGCAATAGTGAATGTGAGTCTCTTCCTGCACAATTGCGTAAATTGCAAAAAAAATCGTCTTTTGACCCATATACTACGAATATGTCTATTAAAACCTTCTCTCGCATGCTTACACATAATGTTGGTACAGCTATTAAATATAATCAAGTTTCTGAACATGGTCCTAACAATTTATCTGCAGCTGAATTTCAGGCACTTATGAATCTTGCCAGTTATGATGATATTATAATCCGCCCCGCCGATAAAGGCGGGGCAATTGTTGTTCAAAATCTTGTTGATTATAAATCAGAGATTATGCGTCAATTAGCTGACACTTCAGTTTACAGATTGTTGGACCATGACCCTACCACTGAATTTTCTTTGAAATTGTCTTAAAGATTGTCCCGTGCAGTTAGTGATGGACACATTTCTCAGTCACTATGTGACGCTCTCTTACCTAAATGGCCTGTTACACCTTTGTTGAATTCTTTGCCTAAAATACATAAAGATGCATCTAGTCCTCCGGGACGTCCAATCATTGCTGCACGTGACTCACTATTTCAAAACTGTTCTGTGTATTTAGACAGTTTGTTGCAACCCTGTATATTGGGCCATCCAGGTTATTTACTTGACACGACCAGTTTTTTGAATAAATTGGCAGCTATTGATAAGATTCCATGCAATAGCTTTCTGTGTAGTTTGGATGTATCTAGCTTATACAACATTATTCCCAATTCGGATGGCATTGCTGCTGTGCGCCATTTATTGATTGATAATCCCCTGTATGTGGGACCGGATATTGACCTGATTTGTGATCTCTTGGAAATGATATTAACATGTAATTTTTTCATTTTTGATGGGCAGTTTTATCTGCAGGTGTCCGGTTGTGCGATGGGGTCCAATGTGGCCCCATCGTACGCTAATTCATACATGTTGCGGGCAGAACAGGATATTTTTTTCAGTAACATCAACATTTCAGACAATATATTTTTTTACGTTCGTTATACAGATGACTTATTTATGATTTGGACTGGAACTAAGGAGCAGTTGATATCGTTTATAGGGGAACACAACAGGTCTGATAGTCCCGTTAAATTCTCCTGTGATGTCAGTGACAAGTCCATTAATTTTCTTGATGTTATGGTTAAACTTGAGAATCAACAGATTTCCACCAATCTATATACCAAGAACACTGATAGAAATACGTTGTTACATTCTACCAGTTTTCACCCAAAACCTTTGAAATATGGACTCCCTTATTCACAGTTTCTCAGAGCCTGCCGCATTTGCAGCAATAGGAAGGATGCATGTGCCCAAATAGATAATATGATTAGTAAATTATTGTCTAGGGGATATTCCTTACCACATTTAATTTCGGCTAAAGAGAAAGCTTTGGGTAAAGCCCGGAGTGACTTATTACACACCAATAGGGGTAATACCTTAGATAAGCGTTTACCATGGGTTAATCACTTCAATGTCTGTAGCAACTCTATTAAATCTGTGTCTAAACAGTTGTGGCCAATAGTTAGTACAGATCAGGATTTGAATCTTGGTGATAGAAGACTTATGCCATGTTATACCAGAGGACGGAATATTCGGGATTGGGTTGTAAAGACAGATGTTTCCAACATGTCAAATACCATCAGCTCACAGCATTTTTTGAGTCGACGCAATGGATGTTACAAGTGTGTCAATTGTGTCACTTGTCGATATCTGATAGCTGGTGACAGTTTTTGTCATCCATATAGTGGAAAAAAGTTCTTTATTAGACACAAAGTGACCTGCACTACCAAATTTATCGTGTACATTATCAGATGTCGATGTGGACTTGTTTATGTCGGTAAAACCGACAGAACATTGCGTGAGCGTATGGCGGGACACCGTTCCACCATTCGTGCTGCCATTGACTCTGGCAAAAGTGACCATCCTGTGGCGCGGCACTTTGCGGAGGCTGGTCACAGTATGGCCAATCTTAGATATATGATCATCGATCATATTCCACCATCATTGCGGGGGGGCAATCGTTCATTGAAATTACTTAAATGTGAGTCCAGCTGGATTTTTAGATGAGGAACCCTTACACCCCGTGGTCTCAATGACAATCTGGGTTTGCACGCATTTATTTAATGTATTGTTAATTTAATGTATTGTTCTCTCTATGGTGTCGCATGTATTCAGACTGGTTTGCAGTTAATTTAGTACACAGCATTGTTCATGTATTGATGCTTATTTAAACCGTATTTGTATGCACTGTGCCTGTGCGAAACTCCGTGCTGCTGCTGTTTTTATTTCACTACATTGTTTCTGTTTAGGTTACCACGGTAACGGACGGGGGGAGGTGACGTCATTTGTGGGCGTCAGACTTCCTGGTTCCGGACGCCGCGGCTAGCGTTACACATGGTGGGGATATAAGGTGAGCAGAGTCTAGTTATTGTATTGTTTGTGCCTGATGACGATGTAATACACATCGAAACGTTGCAGTTTATCCTGACTCCTTGTGTCGTTATTTCACCGTGTGCTGCCGATACCATTTGCTGCTATATTATACAGTGCAAATATATATAACCAAAGTTAAATTTATATATATATATATATATATATATATATTGTATATATGGTATTTCTACACAGGGTTTGCCTTTCAAAAGCTTTACCAGTATTGTTTTCCTAAATAAACTATTCAGTTGGTTTAGATATAAATTATTGGGTATTATTCTGCTTCTTTTCCAACACATACAATATTCACCCGGATGTGTTCTAGTTATTAGGATTGCTACCAGTAAGCTTACAAAAGTCTGTTTGGTAGGTGCAACTTCACTGTTAGTGTCGGCAGGTCAGTGATGTAAAAATATCACTTCCCTGCCTTGCAGTTGAGAATCAGAATGCTTGCTACATAACCCACCAGCTGTTGCTTGGTGGCAATTCTTTTTATTAGAACAAATAAAGTTTGCAGGTCATAGATTCCCGCAAACTATTGTTTTTCATCATCTCTTAGATAGCTCAGCTATAAAAACAAGGTTAAGAGATCTATCTGTGAAGAGTAACAACTATATAACAATGATGGACAGAAAAACTGTTAAGCCTGACCCGTGCCAGCCATTTGTAACTTTAAACTGGTTGGATACGAAAATCTATAAGTCAGTATTCCATCGGTCAGGATGCCAACAGCAGTATTACAAAGGTCAAAATCCTGATGGATCCCAGTAAGTAACTTAACCTTGCCCATACCCCTAACCCACCCCTCCCGTGTCCTAACCCAAACTGTCCCCTCCTGCAGCTTAACCCTAACCTCCCCACAGCCTAACCCTCACCTCCCCACCCCCGCAGCCTAACCCCTGTACTTACCTTTGGGATCTGTCGGGATTCTGGCCAATGGGATCCTGCTTTCGGTATTCTGACCAAATCCTCTTTGAACACATTACTATCGCTAGTGCACAAAAATTAGACAGAAGCTTGTTTGGGGAGGAAAACTTCATATAAAAAATAAGTACAGCACTGCATAAATGCTATGTGCATTATGAAATCAACATGAAAGTAATGGGGATCATTGATGCCTATGGTAAATGAATTCCCAATAAACATGCTTTTTTGTAATGCCCACACACCTTTGTGAATATTTTCTAGGGTCCACGTGCACAGCATGGAGTGTTCTTAAAATAAGACCAGATTTGTTCCTTAATATGGGGTGATAAAACAGCAGCAAAGCTCTACGAGGTATCAAAAAAATTGTACGTTTCTTTTTGAAGAGAGACCTCTATCCATTCCATACAAAATTAATGTTTTTCGAAAGAGAGACAGAGTAGGAGGGCTGCTCTGCTTCCAGGCAGTCCCGGCGACAGGGGGGTCAAAGGTACATTAGTAACAGGCCCCGAGGTTCTGGGGCAGAGCCAATAGTACATTTTAAGGAGACCGCTACAGACAACCGCAACTTAGGTGACACCTCCCCACCCCCTCATCACATGGTTCAGTCTGCTCCTGGTCACTGTGCTGCGCATAATGTTAATGATGTTGTGACGTCATTATGTTGTGCCGGGCCTTTACTGTGTGTCCTTGCCGCCGTGGCCCCACCCCCTAGGATTAAGAGCAGCCAGGAACAGAATGGCCAGGCACGGAGTCTAGGAGGAAGCCGCAGCAGCCCCACCACTATCCCACCTCCCTACAGACACCCTCCCTGGATGCACTTCAGAAGAGTGACTGGCGAGGTTGCAGTAAGTCGAGTGACAGCAGCACTCAGCTCTGCAGTCACAAACCTGCTAGACACATTTTCAGTATCTCTCTATATTCTAGATAAGTGCTGCATTAAGACCCCGCTCATCTGTCTTTGTGTGTGTCAGTCTCTGGGTGTGTGCCAGTCTCTGTGAGTGTGCCAGTCTCTGTATGTGTGTCAGTCTATGTATGTGCCAGTCTCTGTGTGTGTCTCGTGTGTGTGTGTGTGTGTGTGTGCGTGTGTGCGTGTGTGTGTCAGTCTCTGTGTGTGTGTCAGTCTCTGTGTGTGCCAATATCTGTGTGTGCTAGTTCATTTGTCAGTCTCTGTCTGCCAGTCTCTGTATGTGCCAGTCTTTGTGTGTGTCAGTCTCTGTGTGTGTGTGTGTGTGTGTCAGTCTCTGTGTGTGCCAATCTCTGTCTGTCAGTCTCTGTCTGCCAGTCTCTGTATGTGCCAGTCTTTGTGTGTGTCAGCCTGGCTTCTGTCTGGCTTCTCTCCACTTTCTCCTGCAGTAAAATGAGAGTGGCACACTCTTACCAAATATTTGTTTTGACCAGGGTGTTCCTAGTGTGTTCATACCTGAAGTTCAGTCGTGTTCGTGGTCAGCTGAATCCACTCTTCACCGATGTTGAGACCAGTAACTATTCTTCACGTCACCTGTATGGCTGGGACAGAAGGACGAGAAGGACCCCGGAAGGACAACCCAAACACAGTATACTCAAAGACTATTACTCAGGGAGGCAGTGACAACCATTTATTAAACGAAAGAAATTATCAGTCACCGCTGTAGTTACGTCTATATATCACCATTCGATCTCACCATATTTCAGTTACGGTAGAATTGGTAACCAAAATTACAGTTTACACATTTAGAAAGCACAGCAATGGTTTGGTCAAACAATCATGTAAATCATGTGCAACATTTAATCATTAGGATATGATTACCCGCTTTAAGCGTTTTAAGGCACTACCCAACTTGTCCACAGGGTGGCGCTGCACACCGTTCAATAAGGTTCAGTTCCTGTGCCTTAGTTGGCGTTTGAGGTGCTGATGTGGAGGTGGAAATGTTGGAAAACTCCTGTCTGCCTCTGGGTCCCTGGCGTAGACTGGACAGCTTGTGGAAGGGTGAGGGGTATTCACTGTGGGGCTACTGACAAGAGTACCTTAATGAGTTGCTGGCTCCCGCCAGTCATGTCTCTGCTCCCTTTTTGCACCGAGCTGGGGACTGCCTGCAGTGTGGTTAGCAGGTAGCTCCGTGCGGCGGCTGGTGTCTCTCCCGTGGCTCTCAGTCTCTGGCGGCGGCTGGTGGCTCTCCCGCGGCTCACAGTCCCCGGCGGCGGCTGGCGGCTCTGCTCGCGGGTTGAGTTGTGACGGCTGTCACACCCATGGCTCTCACTCTTTGGCGCTCTCCACAGCGGCTTCTCCTCGAGCACGTGATTAGCCGCCATGCTCTCTCCTCAGGCGTGTCTGTCTCTGCAGCAGCAGCGGCTCCCCGTCCGGCTCAGTCAGCGGCGGCCCCTTATCTCCTCCGACTGTTCTCTTTTATAGGCACCCTTCGCGCCCTTGCCTCCTCCAATCCCTGGGCTTCTGGAGTTCCCGCTCTCCAGAACCGTTGGATCCTCCTTGGTCCCGGTACCCTCATCCCTCTCCATAGGCTCTTGCTTAGCAACTGGGGAAGGGGACTTTAACACGGTCAGTGACTGTCTAGCTGACAAGCCTCCTCAGGCAGCGCCTGCTGCGGTTAGGGTCATGATGGGGGCAGTAGTGGGATCCCACACGTGGGTACCACATGTGCCCCTGGTAGAAGGATGCGTGCACTCACACATATATGCCAGTAAGCCAAGGTCCCTAGCGTGAGTCCCTCAATTCAGAAATAACATTAAACACGTGCAAATGAATTTGATATAAGCACACATTGGAAACAGTCAACAATTTACTCTCTATACCTTAAAGGTGGGACGCCTTTTGTGCTACGCCCCGACCTTCTGGTATCGACCACAGAGGTGTCGCTCTTGCTAGGAGCGGTAACTAGACTAGGTTGATCCTGGCATTCAACAGGCCTGTTGAACACCGGATCTGGAGCTACGAGTAGTGTTGAATACAGTGGTGGCAGACCGCCCATAAACACTTAGAGATCCATGGGATCATGTAAGGGTATCCCCCCAGGGTCTCCTGTCCCTCTGCCACATGTGAGTCTGCACTCTTCGTTGGTAGTTCTACGGTACAGAGCTTGACTTGGTCTCTCGGCACAATGCTGACTGGACCTTCTGGGTTCTTACGGATCTCGTAGGTATATCGTTTGCCTCAGGAACACTGACCACGATGTATGGGCAACTCTCCCACATAGCGTTGAGCTTGCTGGTGCAGTGGTTCCGTTTCTTCCAGACAAGGTCTCCAGCTCTCAGCGGGGCAGGTCAGAGGTTGGTATTGTAGTTTTGCTCTTGGCGATGTTGAGCGTTCTCCACTCTTTTTGTTACAATTTCTCGGGCAGCTTCTATTCTTTGTTGGTGCTCACGGACCCAGTTGGTTTTTGGGTTGATGGGAGGGATCACTGCGGGGGCCAGTTCCAGGTCCTGGGGTAATTTGTCACATCGGCCAAACATGAGGTAGTACGGTGTGAACCCGGTAGAGCAATGTTCAGTGTTGTTGTAGATATAGGTTAGTTCGGGGAGGATGGTCGGCCACTTGGTGCGGTCTTCTGCCGCCAGACTCCGGAGCATCCCGATGAGGGTCTGGTTAGCTCGTTCACACAATACATTCCCCTGCGGGTGATAAGCAGTCGTACGAGCTTTTCGACAGCCATAGTAGGAACAAAGGCCCTCATTACGAGTTGTTTACTTGCTAGCTGCTTTTAGCAGCAGTGCAAATGCTAAGCCGCTATCTTCTGGGAGTGTATCTTAGCTTAGCAGAAGTGCGAACAAAAGGATTGCAGCACTGCTACAAAAAAAGATTGTGCAGTTTCAGAGTAGCTCGAGACTTACTCCTAGCTTGCGATCACTTCAGACTGTTTAGTTCCTGTTTTGACGTCACAAACACGCCCTGCGTTCGGCCAGCCACGCCTACGTTTCCCAGCCACTCCTGCGTTTTTATCCGACACGCCTGCGTTTTTTCACACACTCCCCGAAAATGGTCAGTTTCCTCCCAGAAACACCCATTTCCTGTCAATCACTCTGCGGCCAGAAGTGTGACTTAAAAGCGTCACTAGACCTTGTGTAAAACTACATCGGCTTTTGTAAAAGTACGATGCGTGTGCGCAGTGCGCCCCATACACATGCGCAGAATTGCAGATTTTTTGACTGATCGCTGTGCTGCGAACAACGGCAGCTAGTGATCAACTCGGAATGAGGGCCAAAGTTTGTGAAATAACTGTGACTCAAAGGCAGGGCCCTGGTCGGTCAAGATGCAGTCTGTATACCCGTAGGGTCTGGCAAAGTGCTTTAAAAACAGTTCAGAAGTAGTTTTAGCAGTGAGGTCTTTGGCCAGGATGGCTATTAGGAATTTGCTGTAATGATCCGTTATCGTAAGGGCATACAGATACCCATTGGTGCTCGGCTCCAATTTCACATGGTCCAGGGCAACGATATGTAGTGGATATTGGCTCTGAGTGGGATGCAGAGGGTCTCTTTAGGTAGCGTCGGGCTGTCTTTTCTTTGTACATGGGACACAGTCACGGCACCATCTTTCTACATCTTCTCGCATGCCCACCCAGAAACACTGTGTGCGTAGGAACATGGCTTCAGTCTTTTGGGTGCCGAAGTGTCCGGATTTGTTATGGTAGGCTGTGAGCAGAAGGGTGTCTTGATCTTTAGGGACAATCACCTGAGTGACTGGTTGGTGGGTACTTGGATCTATGCTGGTATGCACTAGGATCCCTTCTTCCAGGTGAAAGTGTTCCCTATGCCGTAGCAATTTGATCAGTTCTGGTTCAGCTTTGGCCCGTTGAATCCGAGTTAGCTGGCATTGCTGGTGCACTAAGGCCACGACTCCCCTCAGCACTGGGCTTTTTCACTGTCTCTCGCGCCAATCGACTGTGGGAGCATCAAGTAGGGCATTTCCCGACAGTGGAGTGGGGTCTGACGTGACCATTCGTCCCTTTCGAAAGGCTTTAAACAAAGGGGTTTCGACATCCTCATCTACATCTCTGTCTTTCTCTGCATCATCCACGTGGGTCATTGGGAGAGGGCGTCGGCGTTCCCGTTTGACTTCCCACTTTGGTAGGACACGGTGTACCTGAAATTTGCCAGTCAGGATACCCATCTCTGTTCAAGAGCTCCGAGCTTAGCAGTAGACAGGTGTGCCAGCGGGTTATTATCCGTCATGATGACGAACGGCGTGGCGGCCAGATAATGTTTAAACTTCTCGGTGACGGCCCAGATGAGGGCGAGCAGCTCCAGTTTGAAGGCACTGTAGTTTTCACAGTTCCGCTCAGTCTTGCGGAGGCCCCGGCTGGTGTATACGATCACTCTTTCATGCCCATCCAGCATCTGGGAGAGTACAGCTCCTAGTCCTCGGTGACTGACGTCTGTGTACACTTGGAATGGTTGTTCGTAATAAGGATAATTCAATAACGGGGTTTCGATTAAAGACGTCTTCAACTAGTGAAAGGCCTTCTGTTGTTCATCCCTCCAATGCAACCTCTTCACTCATGACCTAATAGGCCTCTGAGCAATTCGTGCAATGGAGCCGCCACTTTGGCAAATTGTTCAATGAAGCGTCTATAGTAGCCCACGAATCCTAGATAACTTTGGACATCTTTGACGGTCTTGGGGACTGGCCAGTCCTGAACGACTCTGATCTTCTCCAGATCAGGTGTCACGCCCTCTGCGCTGACGACATGTCCTAGATACTGAACTTTGGGCTTAAACAGGTGACATTTGCTCAGTTTAAGCTTCAGGCCGCATTTGGTCAATTGTTGGAACACTTCTTCCAAATGTCGCAGATGGTCCTCGTAGTCTCTTGAGAAGATTATCACATCATCGAGGTACAACAGGACCATCTCGAAATTGTGGTGTCCGAGGCAGTGCTCCATGACGCACTGGAAGGTTGCCGGGGTGTTGCAGAGCCCGAATGGCATCCTCTCAAACTTGAATAAGCCCATTGGCATAGTGAAAGCCATCTTCTCAATGTCTTCAGGGGCCATTTGGACCTGCCAGTAACCACTGGTGAGGTCCAGTGTGGAGAAGTATGCTGTGGTCTTTAGAGCTGTCAGGGACTCTTCGATTCGAGGGAGCGGGTACGCATCCTTGTGAGTTGCAGCGTTGAGCTTGCGATACTCTACTCAGAAGCGTAGACTACCGTCTTTCTTCTTAACCATTACCAGTGGGGCGGCCCAGGGGCTATGGCTTTTGCGGATGACTCCAGCCTTTCATTTCTGCGATCATGTTCCTCACTGGCTGATACATCGCTGGAGGAAGGGGTCGGTCTCATTCATTGATTGAAGGGGTCGTCCCCGTGGGGATGTGATGATACACCACGTCCGCTTGTTTAAAATCAGAAGGGTATTGGCTGAATACAGCAGCGTTATGTCGCACAATCTGCAGTACTCCGTCTCGTTTATCGGTGGGGGTGTCAACATCCCCGATCTGGATCTCGGTCCACCATGGAGGTTCTTCATTATACACTGACTTCTCTTCGACTGCCGCCTCTTGTTGAGCTGCGGTTACACCCTGTCCTACGATGTCTTAGAAGTCAATCCAACTGACCTTCGCCACAGGACAGTACTTATAGAGTCTGATGGCATACGAGTGTGGGTTCAAGAGGCGGACTGATACCCTTCCGCGTACCACTTTGGCTAATGTCCTCATCACAGCGAACGGTTGTTGCCCATCCCAGTCACAGGATTCCACCAGAGCCTCATAGTCTCTTCCCCCAGGACCAATTCTCATTTTGCACCACACCACTTGTTCGGAGTTTGGTTTCAGTAGAACAGGTTGGCGGTCAGTGATTTGGGCCTTCCCAATCTCACCCTGACTATTAACAAACTTCCTTTGACCCTCTAGCAATTTGACAGTCTGTTGCAGGGCCTTTCGTTCCATAGGGACTGCTGTCTTCATCTCGTGTTGGAGGGCTTCGACTAGCTCCTCTGGACAGTTTCTCAAGATGTTCATGCCCAGGATAATAGGTGGCAAGTGTGCACTGGGCGCGGTGGTGACGAGGTATCCTTGGCAGGTCAAGGCGGCGTTTCCTACTTTTACATCAGCTTCCCAGTAGCCCTGAAAGGCGATGGGTTGTCCATTGCTGGCTAGCAGGTGGAGCCATGTGGCAGGTGGGGACACAATGGTGATATCCAGAAGACCCGGTATCTAGGTCCCATTGATACGTATATTCAGATGGGGGCACTCTCCAACATACTGGGGCCACCAAACCCATGACGGCGGACCTGTCAGTGGTTCTCCTCCCGAGGGTCGGTCCCTCGCCTCGGGGTGCCCTCGTTTAAAGGGTCAAGTGGGCAGTTTCTTTCGATGTGTCCACTCTGGCGACATCCTCTACAAATCGTCCAACCCTGTGAATCAAACTGGTAGGTAGGCCATCGGCCTGACTCCCTTGCGGCCTCCCATTGAGGGTGGTTTCTGCCACCGCGCTCCTGATGCCATTCTTTGCGCCGGCCTCCACTTGGTTCTTTGCCGAGCTCTTCCAACCTCTGGCTCATCCGGGACAGGCTAAGCGTCACCTCTGACATCTGGCGATTCAGGGCTTTTAGCGGATCTAATCCCGGTGGGGCTTGCGCTTGCTGAAGGACTGCTCCCGTTCGGGTAAAGGCATCTACATTTTTGTACGGGGAGACACTCTGGAGGTTTTCTTTGTCAATTTTCCCTGATGCCCCGTCGTCTTCAGTCTTGTCGCCCTGGTTCAATCCAAATATTTGTAAGACATCTTCTTTAAATGCAGAGAAATAACTGTCTGGCTTTTGGCGTCTCCACATTCATAACTGTGACCGAATTGCTTCGCCTTGTGCTCCTTCAATAAATAAGTTAACTAGGGTTTCGTCGATAAGTCCCAACATCCTGTGTGTCCAACGATCATATAGCCTTCAGGGCTTCCTGTAGGCCTAGTGCAAATTCCCACAAAAATTCACCTGGTCGTTGCTTTCTCGCGTACAGACGGCTCTTTAGTTCTGCTACCATTTTACAATCGGATATATGTTCCTTAGTTTCTGGAGTATACCATCTGCAGTCTTCTTCTCATTATCTTCCCATGCCCCTACTTCCCTCAGTGCTGGGCCTGTTAATTGTCCTTTCAGGATCTCTACTTTTTGTTCTTCAGTGAGTGTATATAAGCGAAACACAGAAAGCATTTTGTCTCTAAATTCCTTGAAAGTACTTTAACCAGGAACTTGTTTTCCTGCATATGTTGGTAACCATGGGGCCCCAAAGTAGTATGGCATGGTGACAGGTGATACTGAACTAATCCCCTCTTGCGCTGTAAATAGTATGATATGGCTCAAAGTTCAATAAGGACAAATGGATAAATTCATATATTCTATATATTTTTTAATAATACATATAAATATATATATATATATATACACTTTACAATGAACTATTAGACCGGTCAAATAAAATCACTAACAAATATATTACCTAGCTATAGGAGGTGGATCTCAGGTAAACTCTGTGCACAGAGTATTTTTAAAAATAAAAATCAGTCCATGTATTGGATTAAAAAATCAATTGACCAACTATAATTCGCACCCATGTAGTGGATAACATATTTAAACGTGGTTATGTATTGGAATTCCTCAATATGTTACCACTTAACCAGGAAGATAGTATTGTGCAGAATTTGAGGAAGCCCCCATAAGAGGAGCGAAACGCGTCAGAAGTAGACCTTTGGACCCTTGTACCAGCTTATTTGCACCCCTACAATATACCATCATCCAGCGGTACTAATCGTGGATCAAACGGAGATTGGCGGAATACAACCGTGACTGAGGTGTCTGCATACGGCACTTGGAGACGTGTACTCAGAGAGCCTGGAAGTCGGGTAAACAATCAGCACAGCAGGCGCCAGTGAAGCGCCGTTCCCGCAGCTTGGAAGTCGGGTAAACTATCAGCACAGCAGGCGCCAGTGAAGCGCCGTTCCCGCAGCCCGAGACCGTCTCTCCTGTCATTGGACTCTCCCGTGATACAACCACTGGTGCAAGCTACACGTAAGGCTCCAGTGTGGAGCGGTTATTTTGCACAATACTATCTTCCTGGTTAAGTGGTAACATATTGAGGAATTCCAATACATAACCACGTTTAAATATGTTATCCACTACATGGGTGTGAATTATAGTTGGTCAATTGATTTTTTAATCCAATACATGGACTGATTTTTATTTTTAAAAATACTCTGTGCACAGAGTTTACCTGAGATCCACCTCCTATAGCTAGGTAATATATTTGTTAGTGATTTTATTTGACCGGTCTAATAGTTCATTGTAAAGTGTGTATATATATATATATATTTATATGTATTATTAAAAAATATATAGAATATATGAATTTATCCATTTGTCCTTATTGAACTTTGAGCCATATCATACTATTTACAGCGCAAGAGGGGATTAGTTCAGTGTTCTAGTGTTACCGGAGACTATAAAGTGACGGTTCTTTTTGACTTGATTTACCCCAAGTCAAGCTCTCTCCTGCAGCTTGAGTATACAGTATTTGCAGTATTATTTATATATAATTTTTTAATATTTGTAATTTGACCATCAAATTATGGTGATGATATATTAGCGCCTGGTTACATTCCTTTGTATGGTGACAGGTGATGCCGTTGTCCCAGTTGGGTTTCTGGGTAACGCTGGTGGTTGTCTCTGTCCCGAGGATGACTCAGGAGTGTCTGGATTCGACATCTTGAAATGATCCTGTTCGCGGACGCCAAGTGTGCTATCCGTGTAAAGCGAATGGAGTGTGTTCATACCTGAAGTTCAGTCGTGTTCATGGTCAGCTGAATCCACTCTTCATCGATGTTGAGACCAGCAACTATTCTTCACGTCACCTGTATGGCTAGGACAGAAGGACGAGGAGGACCCCGGAAGGACAACCCAAAACAGTATACTCAAAGACTATCACTCAGGGAGGCGGTGACAACCATTTATTAAACAGAAGAAATTATCAGTCACCGCCGTAGTTACGTCTATATATCCCCATTCAATCTCACCATATTTCAGTTACAGTAGAATTGGTAACAGAAATTACAGTTTACACATTTAGAAAGCACAGCAATGGTTTGGTCAAACAATCATGTAAATTATGTGCAACATTTAATCATTAGGATATGATTACCCGCTTTAAGCATTTTAAGGAAAGAAATGTTCTGGCACTCAATTTAGTACACTACCCAACTTGTCCACAGGGTGGCGCTGCAAACCGTACAATAAGGTTCAGTTCCTGCGCCTTAGTTGGCGTTTGAGGTCAATGTCTCCTTTAATTAAAAGAACACTTGCATTTCAATAATGAACTCCTGGAAAGACGTCAGTGGATGTAAGGTAAGTATTGGTAATATAACACAGCAGCAATGAATAACGGTGCTAACCTTATTTGTATCCACGGGAAGGTAAGTCAATTGGTGGAGCTATGCGCCTTAGGGTTCCTAAGTGTATCTGTATCCACGGAAAGGTAAGTACATCTGTCAAGTTGTGCGACTTTGTATCCCTACTAAGGGCAGAGCAAATAAAGCAATCCGGATAAAGTAACACTTTAGGCATGCAATTACATAGCATCACAGCTGGTGGAATTATAAATGATCTGGCTGGTGAGGCTCAGTTCCGTATAGGGGAGATCCCATTTGATTATTATCATACAGTTTCTATCAGGATTCTCCTGGAGCAGCTCCTTATCTGCCTTAGACCCCACTATGCCCCTAGCCTGCAGGTGTGGAGGTGGGACAGGGTACCTGTGTGAATGTTGGAAAACTCCTGTCTGCCTCTGGTTCCCTGGCATAGACTGGACAGCTTGAGGGGTACGGTTTGGAGACTGTCTCTTGTGGAAGGGTGAGGGGTATTCACTGTGGGGCTACTGACAAGAGCACCTTAACGAGTTGCCGGCTCCCGCCAGTCACGTCTCTGCTCCCTTTTTGTGCCGGGCTGGGGGCTGCCTGCAGTGTGGTTAACGGGTAGCTCCGTGCGGTGGCTGGCAGCTCTCAGTCTCTGGTGGTGGCTGGCGGCTCTCCCGCGGCTCACAGTCCCCGGCGGCGGCTGGCGGCTCTGCTCGCGAGCTGAGTTGTGACGGCTGTCACACCCGCGGCTCTCACTCTCTGGCGCTCCCCGCAGCGGCTTCTCCTCATGCCCCCGATCAGCCGTGCTCTCTTCTCCAGTGCATCTCTCTCCACAGCAGCAGCGGGCTCCCCGTCCAGCTCAGTCAGCGGCGGCCCCTTGTCTCCTCCCACCATTCTCTTTTATAGGCACCCTTCGCGCCCTTGCCTCCTCCAATCCCTGGGCTTCTGGGGTTCCCACTCTCCAGAACCGTAGGATCCTCCTGGGTCCCGGTACCCTTCGCCTCAGCCCTCTCCGTAGGCTGTTGCTTGGCAACCGGAGAAGGGGACTTTAACACGGTCAGTGCCTGTCTAGCTGACAGGCAACCTCAGGCAGTGCCTGCTGCGGTTAGGGTCATGATGGGGGTAGTAGTGGGATCCCACACATGGGTAGCACACTTGTATGACTGAGCCCCATGTATAG
Source organism: Pseudophryne corroboree (assembly GCF_028390025.1). Lineage (NCBI taxonomy): Eukaryota > Metazoa > Chordata > Amphibia > Anura > Myobatrachidae > Pseudophryne > Pseudophryne corroboree. The sequence goes on along the minus strand of NC_086446.1, from coordinate 318,074,147 downwards.
GACAGTGCACCTTTTTTATGACGGTGCACTGCCTCCTTATATAATTGTGCTCCCCTAAGTGGGGTCGAGCCCAAGAGATATCTGTGGACAGGGCCCCAGGATTTCTGTTGCCGGCCCTACTTCCAGGTAACTTTTTCTGGTAGCAGCCAAATCAGCTAAAGTCAATTTTCTAGATTTCTTAAAAACTCTGGATTCCTGTATTAAAATAACAAATATACCCTACTCAGGAGTAGGGATAAAATATTCACCGTTATTCAATTTTATATGTCATACCTGAATCCAGAAATCTTTAATACGGAGGAATACAATAAACAATGATAAAGGTCTGCTTTGGGAGAACCACATTTAGGACATGCATGAGTTCCACAAATACCAATTCTAGGGAGTTTAAAGGGAGATAAGCAAGCATGGTGATAAATATTTTTTTTTATAGAAGTGTACAACACTTAAAAGGAGAGTCTTAATAGTTAATGGGACAAAATAGTCTAATCATTTCTTCAAACATGTCTTGATATTTTTTTAAATCTAAAGACTTTCCTTCAGAAAATCATAATGAAGAGAAATAGCCCTATGGGGAATAGGGGAACCAGAAAGCAAAATAAGAAAGATGTTGCAGCAGTCATGGCAGAAATATTATGAGCTACAGACTACAGACATAGTGATGGGTATGGAAAGTGGTGACAACATTATGTTTTGTACATTTGGCCTGGTATGTACAAAGTACAGTAAACTGGGATGAATTGTAAGGTTCTTCAAACCCTACTTTTGCCATGCAGTATATGCCACAACCTCTGCCTAGAGATAAGAAGATGAATCTCACATGTTGCCGAATTTCATAATAGTAGGTATTTAGCATTTCAGGCAGAAAAGCCTGCTTTCAAGAAGTTTTGGCATACATTTTGATATACTTTATCCACAGTTGGTCCGTATGATTGCAAACAGCTATATTTGGTACTGTAGGTGAATGCCTATACAGGAGACGTCTCTGAGCATCAAAAGCAAGAACATGGTTTGAAGAGGGTATTGCAACTTTGGAAATATAATTTTAAAAAGCTAGCCTTTCCCATATATGACCAACACCGATGGCCTCAACCCAAAATCTCCCTGTCAATTGCAGAAATCAGTTTATACCGCTTTCATGTCGCAATGCTGGGAATTGCAATTGGGTCCTTCCCGGGTACAACCCGGCATTGGACCCTTTCAGAGTCAGGTTGCCATCGTGGGTGGGGACAGAGGTGGCATTGGGGGCGGGTGCGTAGGAGGCGCTGGGAGATGAGATCATCTCCATGCCGCCACTGCCTATACTGTGAAAGAGTCCCAAGTCACATTGACCCGGTAACCCGTTCACCCTTCAATATACCAGATCAATACTGGGTTATTTGTGCGGTGTGGAAGGGGTATTAGTAACATTGATGTGATACAGTCAGTTCAGTTTTTTAGGGGGAGATGTACTAAGCCTCGGAGAGATAAAGTAGCAACCAATCAGCTACTAACTATCATGTTAGAGGCTGTATTTTAAAAATTACAGCTAAGAGCTGATTGGCTGTTAGTTTGTCTCTCTCCAAGGCTTAGCACATCTGCCCATTTGCAATTAGATACCAAGATATGAGAAAATTAAAGTGCAGGAAGGGTGGAAATGCCCCAGCTTAAGCCAGAATGAAAGAAACTTTACTAAACTTACATAAAACCTAAACAGCCTTCCAATAGAATCGAGTATACAAATTAGACGTGGTAGAACATTTTCAGTATTGGAGATAAACTACCATTTGCAAAAATTGTCAACATCAGCTCCTCCTACCTGACCCATTGAACTATGGGGGTTACTCCGACCTGATTGCACGCTGCAGTTTTTCGCAGTGCAGCGATCAGGTCACTACTGCGCATGCATATGGACCGCAATGTGCAAGCACCTCGTACGGGTACAAAGCGGATCGTTGCTGGGTGATGGATTTAACGAAGAATCCATTCGCACAGCCGATTGCAAGAAGATTGACAGGAAGAAGGGTGTCAACTGACCATTTTCAGGGAGTGGTTGATAAAACGCAAGTGTGTCCAAGCGTTTGCAGGGCGGGTGTCTGACGTCAATTCCGGGACCGGACAGGCTGAAGTGATCGCAGCGGCTGAGCAAGTTCAGACCTACTCAAAAACTGGACAAACTAAAATACACTCCTCAGTGGGCGGCGACTATGCATTTGCACGGCTGCAAAAAGTAGCTAGCGAGCGATCAACTCGGAATGACCCCCTATATTAGTATTGTAAATCTAAACTAGGGGACAGAAGCGTAACTAGGGTCTTCAGCGCCCAGGGCAAGATGAAGAATGGCACCCCTCCTCCCCAACACACAAATACAAAGTATACTATGTGCGCATGCCGAAAAAGTGGGTGTGGTCACATACCAGAAGAGCGTGACCACACACCGGAAAGGGCATGGCTAATAAAAATGGGCCATGCCAACATTACACGCCCCCTATCTCTCTTCACTCTGGGAATATTCCTTTCTACTCCATATGCGCCTTACCTATATGATGGTCTCTCACAATATGGAACCTCTGAAGAAATGCATCCTCCCTTGGAAGACAGCGTCTTCAGTTGATATTCATTATTCATGAAGGTCACATCACCTGGCAGATGCCTGTTTGTGTAGGAATATTAACACGGTCATTATCATTCAATACCGGTTCAACCAGACTTGTACCCCCCGTGTCACTCCGTTTCTCAAAACTGCTGATGGATCCACAGATGCAGCACTGGATCAAAAATGCTTGCAGGTGGCGTCAACTTATACCTTCTGCTGCATCACCATATCTATGCATCGCTGCTGCTTCAGTGATGCACACTCCATACACATCTGAATCAGGCCCCTGGTACTCTGCTCCTCTTGGGGCATCTTGGTTCCATTGGGTGTCTTATATCATATGGTGTGCAGATGCCCAGTAAGTGAGGACACATCTGTACAGTATGTCTACTTGTATACAATGATTGTGCAGATTGCTCACCTTTAATTAAAAAAACTTTAAACCAATCTATGAGAGGGACAGTTACATTAAAGGGTAAATGCTTAAATAACAATCCTGCGGCTTGTTTAGTAGTCAAAACAGTAGCAGGAGAAAATTATCATGAAGTCAATATTAATTAATCTGAGTCCAATGGCCAATTAATATCAGCTATCTCTAATTTCAGACATTCTCCAGACAAATTATCCTACCCTGCTTGTTTTTTTCCTGAAAGCCAAAACAGCTTTATACTTTACCGTTTAAAAGCTACAGTACCTGCCATTTGCTTATACCTATGATATACCTATAATTATAAATGTTTCTGTACAGTGCTAGTAATGTGGATAATGATACAATTATGTAACTATACTTAAATAAATGATTTATTCAATAGTGTCAAATCACAAATAGACTACTTGATATTTGTTTGGGGAGGCTTTTAACCCCATCACTGTAAATGTTTGGAATTAAGGCCAAACGCATGGGAATATTTAAGAGGAGTTTTTGAGGGAAAGACACAAGTGACATTCTATGCCCCCGTCCTGAAACACAAAATAAGAATATGAAGTCAGTGAGACCCAGAATGATATTATTTGTTCCTAGGCTACAGCCCAACAAATAAGTGGTGTAAATGAAAATACATTACATTTTAAATCAGGTTAATATAATTACCCAACATCCAATGATGCACTTTTGGAAGCAGTTTTTGGTGAGTACAAAGACATTTAAGTAGAAAACAATAAGTGGTCATACACTGCCTACTTAGGTAAGTAAGTTTAATCTACATTGTAATTAGGGCCTTATGCAGGTTTGATAGCAAACCAAAAAAGTAAGCAATTGGGCAAAACCATATTGCTCTGCAGGTGGGGCAGATGTAACAGATTAGATATTGGTGTGGTGTGTCAAACTGAAATTTAAATTCAAGTGTAGAAATTAAGAAGTCAGTATTTACCCTGCACAGAAACAATATAACCAACCCAAATCTAACTCTCTCTGCACATGTTACATCTGCCCCACCTGCAGTGCAACATGGTTTTGCCAAACTACAGATGTAGCCACCTTTATCTTGAGTGGCTGAGGCGTTTGTCCCGATCAAGCATATGCAGCGTAGGGAGGCGCGCCTAGTCACAGAGAGGCGTACCTAATCGCACGGAGGCAGACAGAGCGTTTGGTGTTACCTTTACGTGTAATACCTGCGATCAGCCACCAGATGTTGCTTTTTACAATCACCACTGAGCATGCGTGTGGTCTCCCGTAAAATACAATACTGAAATATATAATAAAGACTACTTTACTAAGGCGTCTCATTACGCTGCATACAGTAAATACTCATTACGCTGCATTATTTAATACAGTACTGTATATACGACACAGACGCAAATAGTACAGCATACAGTATATGATCCATCTACAATACTTTATGAATACTGTATGTGAGCGTCCAAGTCCCGCAGACAAAACATAAAACCAGTAGTGTACACTGTCGCAAATGGATGTGTGTTAGAAGTTCACTATTGCCTCTCAAGATTAGGAATTTTGTACAGTATGTTATCGTCCTAATCCCGTAGCCATTACAGCATAATCAAAACCAATGGATTTATACATTTGTCTGCGGCGAAGTGGTGAAGTGTTTCGCTTCCTATACTCAGAGTCCCGGGTTCGATTCCTTAAGTACGAATGCATGTTAGTTTTTTTCAGACACTTTATTATTATTTTTATTCACATAAACCAGGGCAAAGCTGCATGAGCGGTTCTACTGTTAAGGTTCTATGCTCCGTACAGTACACATACAATTCTGTAGCTGGGCAGACTCAATAGAAATGGCTACCACCTATGACTCCTTGCCCCACAGAGGCCCTAGGCTACGGAGCAAGTAATAGTCCAGATTGTACAGACTATGGGGCAATGCTGAAGGAGCGTCACAATCCCCTAGCCAAAATACACAGGGGCGATGGGGATAAGCTACTGTAGGATTGCATACAGTATTACGGTACACCAGACTCAATCGCATAGCACACTGTCAAAATGACCACTACCCCTGAACCCCCACCTCGTGGCAGGCAGCAGTCGGGTATGGAGTGAGAAATGGCATAAGTTGTGCAGGCTACGGGGCGATGCTGAAGGAGCGTCACAATCCCCTAGCCAAAATACACAGAGATAAGCGAGGTCTATGCACATTACAGTACGTTACACCGGGCTCGATCGCATAGCAAACTGACAAAACACAAGTTTTACATAAAGCAGGCCAAAGCTGCAGGAGAGTTTCTACTGTAAAGGTTCTATGCACCGTACGGTACACATACAATTCAATAGCAGGGCAGACTCAATTGAAATGGCTACCGCCTGTGACTCCTACAGTAGCTCCTAGGAGGCACTCAGCTATGGAGCAAGTAACAGCACAGATTTTGCAGGCTATGGGGCAATGCTGAAGGAGCGTCACAATCCCCTAGCTACAATACACAGGGGCGATAGGGATAATCGAGTGGCTGGAGGGGGTGTCCCCTTGATTTAAGGGGTCCCCACTCCTCCAGGGTACCCCGGCCAGGGGTGACTAGTTGGGTATTTAATTCCATGGCCGCAGGGACCGGTATAAAAGTGTCCCCCGGCTGTGCATTATCTGTCCAGCTAGTGGAGCTCGGTGCTGGTTAAAAAAATAGGTGGAACCCCTATGCTTTTTGTCCCCCAAGCTGCAGGAGAGTTTATACTGTAAAGGTTCTATGCACCGTACGGTACACATACAATTCTATAGCAGGGCAGACTCAATTGAAATGGCTACCGCCTGTGACTCCTAGCTCCTAGGAGGCACTCAGCTATGGAGCAAATAACAGCACAGATTTTGCAGGCTACGGGGCAATGCTGAAGGAGCGTCACAATCCCCTAGCTACAATACACAGGGGCGATAGAGATAATCGAGTTGGTTTATGCCTTAGAGGACTCGGACGCTCGCATTTGTAAAGCACGGTATTTTCCACCGCCTCCTGCTAGCCTATTGCCCTTCCCCCCTGGGAGCCTGCACAGATCATGCAGTAGACAGGGAGGGAATTCAGGTCATGTGCAATACACAAACGCCGAATATCTACTGTATAGTACTGTTTTGCTCACTTAGTAGCGTCAGAATACACTCATTTCTACTCATTGCCGTTGTGCAGTTGCATTTAGCGTAAAGAATCGCTCCTGCAGATGTACTTTGATTTATGTGAAACCTGTGTGCATCCTTCCATTGGATGTATTAGAGAGAAAATTTTTTTTTTTTAAATGAATGTCACGGGAACACATAAAAAAAATGGTTGGCATTTCCTTCCCATTGGTGTTGGTTTACAGTATGCCGTAGTGGACTCAGACGCTCATGTAATTGCATTTCAAAGGCACAGTACAGTATTTCCCATCGTCTCCCCCTACCCCCATCGCCCTTCCCCCCTGGGAGCCTGCACAGGGAGGGAATTCAGGTTATGTGCAATACACAAACGCTGAAGATCTACAGTACTGTTTTGCTCAGTTAGTAGCGTCAGAATACCCTCATTTCATTCCCGCTGTTTAGTTGCATTTAGCGTAAAGAATCGCTCCTGCAGATGTACTCTGATTTATATGTAACTTGTGTGCACCTTTCCATTGACTGTCTTACAATGTAGATAAAATAATACAGTGTATTATTACAATAAAAAAAAAAAAAAAGAAGGCACATCACGTCTCAAACCCTGGACCCCTAGCGTGGGAGGTGGGAGCCTTCACCCCTAGCCCATGACGCCTCATGAGAGACTCCCAATTTCATGTGTGAAAGTACTGCAAACAGCGCCCGGCCCCCACCCCATTGGTGTTGGTTTATGCCTTAGAGGACTCGGACGCTCGCATTTGTAAAGCACGGTATTTTCCACCGCCTCCTGCTAGCTACTGTAGCCCTCCATTCCCAGACGCTCATGTATTTTAAAAGCACGGTGTTTATACATTGTCCTGTACATTCTTCCTTTTACACAATTACTGTAGTTGCGTCTCCATACACATACAGTACTCCATACTTTTTCCACCGCCTCCCGTTACGCCTACAGTATTGCCAGAGCTATAGATCAATCCGCCGCTATACTGTACGATCGAAAGTACTGGATTAGTGGAGCATTAGCCACACAGTGGTGGAGATGTGAAATGCATGATAAGTATCTAGATCGCCTCAACGCGCCTACCTGTGATTAAACTCAGCTATCGCCTTAGCGTGACTAAACGCCCGTCTCGGCGGAGAAACAGTCAAGATAAAGGTGGCTACATCTGTACTAACTTTTTTGTTTGCTAATAAACCTGAATAACCCCCTTAGTCAGCAGGAAAAAGTAGTCTTATCAAGTAGCCTCCAGAATGAAGTGTGTTTCAATTACTAGTTATCCAGGGATGTGGTTATGTGACTGCCAGTCGAGAGATCGCCGGTCACTATACCAACGCCGGAATCCTGCCCAGTGGAAAGCCCGGCAGTCAGACAGGCATGTCGACTGACAGGGACTATTCCCACTCTTGTCCACGAAACCCACAGAGTGGGAATAGAACCTGTGGCAAGCGCAGTGAGCCACTGAGCCCGAGACGTTGCCCTTGACCCCTCCCCCTCCGGCAATCTAAATGCCTGGATCCCGGCGTCGGTATGGTGACCAGCAGTATCCCAACTGGCAGTCACCCATACCCAACTTATTATCAGTTTTGCATATCACTTACTGGTAAAGTCACATGTTTGTCTGCTAACGGGAAGCCATCAGTTAGATATATGGGGAGATGTACTAAGCCTTGGAGAGTGATAAAATGGAGAGAGATAAACTACCAGCCATTCAGTTCCTAACTGCTATGTTACAGGCTGTGTTTGAAAAATGACAGGAACTGATCGGTTAGTAGTTTATCTCTCTCCACCTTATCTCTCTCCAAGGATTGATACATATCACCGTATGGGACAGATGTACCAAGCCTTGGAGAGAGATAAAGTTGAGAGAGATAAAGTACCAGCGAATAAGCTCCTAATTGCCATTTTACAGAACAGTGTTTGAAAAATTACAGTTTTGACAAGAGTCGATTGGGTAATACCAGGTGTTAAAGTTGGTTGGAATGGGGCGTAACTGCGTTCCATCACTTCTAACCGAAGTTCCACCTCCACCTGGCCACCAACAACTAATGCATCAGGTCCCGGATGTAGTTTAAAGTTGGCAGCGGCCGCCAGCCAATCCCAGCTCACGGCTGCAGTGTTAATCAAAAGAAGGGGCAGCCTTTTCAAAATCTGGCGTGAGCCAATTATGGCTTGCGGACCGCTAGCCTATGACAAGCTGCCAAGCGGCAGTTTCTCATTGGCTTGCGGTCCACGAGCCGTGATTGGTGCGCAATCGGCACCATATTCAAATAGCGACCCATTTTTTTGAATAGCAGGCGGTCTGCGCCCACTGCTGCTGCCAACTTTACACCGCAGCTGGGACCTGATGCTCCAAGCTCTGTCTCCAGTACTGGGGTTGAGAAGAAGGGGGGATGAGAGAAGCAGGGGACCCGATGTTCCAGGCTGTCACAATGCAGGATGGTGAGATGGGGGAAGGTATGTGAGAAGCAGGCGATGAGAGGTTCAAGTAGTGAGAGAAGTTTGAGGTAGGTGGTGAGGTGGGGGAGTGAGAGAAGCAGAGGAATGAGATAGGTGAGTGAGAGGCACAGGGGGGGAGACGTGGGGGTGAGAGAAGCAGGGGGTGAGATAGATGAGTGAGAGGAACAGGGGGTGAGATGGGGGAGTGAGAGGAGCAGGGGATGAGATGGGAGAGAGAGAGGCGCAGAGGTTGAAAGTAGAGATGTGCACTTGAAATTTTTCGGGTTTTGTGTTTTGGTTTTGGGTTCGGTTCCGCGGCCGTGTTTTGGGTTCGACCGCGTTTTGGCAAAACCTCACCAAATTTTTTTTGTCGGATTCGGGTGTGTTTTGGATTCGGGTGTTTTTTTCAAAAAACACTAAAAAACAGCTTAAATCATAGAATTTGGGGGTCATTTTGATCCCAAAGTATTATTAACCTCAAAAACCATAATTTCCACTCATTTTCAGTCTATTCTGAATACCTCACACCTCACAATATTATTTTTAGTCCTAAAATTTGCACCGAGGTCGCTGGATGACTAAGCTAAGCGACCCTAGTGGCCGACACAAACACCTGGCCCATCTAGGAGTGGCACTGCAGTGTCACGCAGGATGGCCCTTCCAAAAAACCCTCCCCAAACAGCACATGACGCAAAGAAAAAAAGAGGCGCAATGAGGTAGCTGTGTGAGTAAGATAAGCGACCCTAGTGGCCGACACAAACACCTGGCCCATCTAGGAGTGGCACTGCAGTGTCACGCAGGATGGCCCTTCCAAAAAACCCTCCCCAAACAGCACATGACGCAAAGAAAAAAAGAGGCGCAATGAGGTAGCTGTGTGAGTAAGATAAGCGACCCTAGTGGCCGACACAAACACCTGGCCCATCTAGGAGTGGCACTGCAGTGTCACGCAGGATGTCCCTTCCAAAAAACCCTCCCCAAACAGCACATGACGCAAAGAAAAAAAGAGGCGCAATGAGGTAGCTGTGTGAGTAAGATAAGCGACCCTAGTGGCCGACACAAACACCGGGCCCATCTAGGAGTAGCACTGCAGTGTCACGCAGGATGGCCCTTCCAAAAAATACTCCCCAAACAGCACATGACGCAAAGAAAAATTAAAGAAAAAAGAGGTGCAAGATGGAATTGTCCTTGGGCCCTCCCACCCACCCTTATGTTGTATAAACAGGACATGCACACTTTAACCAACCCATCATTTCAGTGACAGGGTCTGCCACACGACTGTGACTGAAATGACGGGTTGGTTTGGACCCCCACCAAAAAAGAAGCAATTAATCTCTCCTTGCACAAACTGGCTCTACAGAGGCAAGATGTCCACCTCATCATCATCCTCCGATATATCACCGTGTACATCCCCCTCCTCACAGATTATCAATTCGTCCCCACTGGAATCCACCATCTCAGCTCCCTGTGTACTTTATGGAGGCAATTGCTGCTGGTCAATGTCTCCACGGAGGAATTGATTATAATTCATTTTAATGAACATCATCTTCTCCACATTTTCTGGATGTAACCTCGTACGCCGATTGCTGACAAGGTGAGCGGCGGCACTAAACACTCTTTCGGAGTACACACTTGTGGGAGGGCAACTTAGGTAGAATAAAGCCAGTTTGTGCAAGGGCCTCCAAATTGCCTCTTTTTCCTGCCAGTATAAGTACGGACTGTGTGACGTGCCTACTTGGATGCGGTCACTCATATAATCCTCCACCATTCTTTCAATGGTGAGATAATCATATGCAGTGACAGTAGACGACATGTCCGTAATCGTTGTCAGGTCCTTCAGTCCGGACCAGATGTCAGCATCAGCAGTCGCTCCAGACTGCCCTGCATCACCGCCAGCGGGTGGGCTCGGAATTCTGAGCCTTTTCCTCGCACCCCCAGTTGCGGGAGAATGTGAAGGAGGAGATGTTGACAGGTCGCGTTCCGCTTGACTTGACAATTTTCTCACCAGCAGGTCTTTGAACCCCAGCAGACTTGTGTCTGCCGGAAAGAGAGATCCAAGGTAGGCTTTAAATCTAGGATCGAGCATGGTGGCCAAAATGTAGTGCTCTGATTTCAACAGATTGACCACCCGTGAATCCTTGTTAAGCGAATTAAGGGCTCCATCCACAAGTCCCACATGCCTAGCGGAATCGCTCTGTGTTAGCTCCTCCTTCAATGTCTCCAGCTTCTTCTGCAAAAGCCTGATGAGGGGAATGACCTGACTCAGGCTGGCAGTGTCTGAACTGACTTCACGTGTGGCAAGTTCAAAGGGCATCAGAACCTTGCACAATGTTGAAATCATTCTCCACTGCGCTTGAGACAGGTGCATTCCACCTCCTATATCGTGCTGAATTGTATAGGCTTGAATGGCCTTTTGCTGCTCCTCCAACCTCTGAAGCATATAGAGGGTTGAATTCCACCTCGTTACCACTTCTTGCTTCAGATGATGGCAGGGCAGGTTCAGTTGTTTTTGGTGGTGCTCCAGTCTTCTGTACGTGGTGCCTGTACGCCGAAAGTGTCCCGCAATTCTTCTGGCCACCGACAGCATCTCTTGCACACCCCTGTCGTTTTTTTAAAAATTCTGCACCACCAAATTCAAGGTATGTGCGAAACATGGGACGTGCTGGAATTTGCCCAGATTTAATGCACACACAATATTGCTGGCGTTGTCCGATGCCACAAATCCACAGGAGAGTCCAATTGGGGTAAGCCATTCCGCGATGATCTTCCTCAGTTGCCGTAAGAGGTTTTCAGTTGTGTGCGTATTCTGGAAAGCGGTGATACAAAGCGTAGCCTGCCTAGGAAAGAGTTGGCGTTTGCGAGATGCTGCTACTGGTGCCGCCGCTGCTGTTCTTGCGGCGGGAGTCCATACATCTACCCAGTGGGCTGTCACAGTCATATAGTCCTGACCCTGCCCTGCTCCACTTGTCCACATGTCCGTGGTTAAGTGGACATTGGGTACAACTGCATTTTTTAGGACACTGGTGAGTCTTTTTCTGACGTCCGTGTACATTCTCGGTATCGCCTGCCTAGAGAAGTGGAACCTAGATGGTATTTGGTAACGGGGGCACACTACCTCAAGAAATTGTCTAGTTCCCTGTGAACTAACGGCGGATACCGGACGCACGTCTAACACCAACATAGTTGTCAAGGCCTCAGTTATCCGCTTTGCAGTAGGATGACTGCTGTGATATTTCATCTTCCTCGCAAAGGACTGTTGGACAGTCAATTGCTTACTGGAAGTAGTACAAGTGGGCTTACGACTTCCCCTCTGGGATGACGATCGACTCCCAGCAGCAACAACAGCAGCGCCAGCAGCAGTAGGCATTACACTCAAGGATGCATCGGAGGAATCCCAGGCAGGAGAGGACTCGTCAGAATTGCCAGTGACATGGCCTGCAGGACTATTGGCATTCCTGGGTAAGGAGGAAATTGACACTGAGGGAGTTGGTGGGGTGGTGGAAGGGATTTACTGGTCAGTGGACTGCTTCCGCTGTCACCCAAAGTTTTTGAACTTGTCACTGACTTATTATGAATGCGCTGCAGGTGACGTATAAGGGAGGATGTTCCGAGGTGGTTAACGTCCTTACCCCTACTTATTACAGCTTGACAAAGGCAACACACGGCTTGACACCTGTTGTCCGTATTTCTGTTGAAATACTTCCACACCGAAGAGCTGATTTTTTTGGTATTTTCACCAGGCATGTCAATGGCCATATTCCTCCCACGGACAACAGGTGTCTCCCCGGGTGCCTGACTTAAACAAACCACCTCACCATCAGAATCCTCCTGGTCAATTTCCTCCCCAGCGCCAGCAACACCCATATCCTTCTCATCCTGGTGTACTTCAACACTGACATCTTCAATCTGACTATCAGGAACTGGACTGCGGGTGCTCCTTCCAGCACTTGCAGGGGGCGTGCAAATGGTGGAAGGCGCATGCTCTTCACGTCCAGTGTTGGGAAGGTCAGGCATCGCAACCGACACAATTGGACTCTCCTTGTGGATTTGGGATTTCGAAGAACGCACAGTTCTTTGCGGTGCTTTTGCCAGCTTGAGTCTTTTCATTTTTCTAGCGAGAGGCTGAGTGCTTCCATCCTCATGTGAAGCTGAACCACTAGCCATGAACATAGGCCAGGGCCTCAGCCGTTCCTTGCCACTCCGTGTGGTAAATGGCATATTGGCAAGTTTACGCTTCTCCTCCGACAATTTTATTTTAGATTTTGGAGTCCTTTTTTTACTGATATTTGGTGTTTTGGATTTTGCAGGCTCTGTACTATGACATTGGGCATCGGCCTTGGCAGACGACGTTGCTGGCATTTCATCGTCTCGGCCATGACTAGTGGCAGCAGCTTCAGCACGAGGTGGAAGTGGATCTTGATCTTTCCCTAATTTTGGAACCTCAACATTTTTGTTCTCCATATTTTAATAGGCACAACTAAAAGGCACCTCAGGTAAACAATGGAGATGGATGGATACTAGTATACTTATGGATGGACTGCCGAGTGCCGACACAGAGGTAGCTACAGCCGTGGACTACCGTACTGTGTCTGCTGATAATATAGACTGGATGATAATGAGATGAAATCAATATATATGTATATATAGTATCACTAGTACTGCAGCCGGACAGGTATATATATTTATTATGTAATGACTGATGACGGACCTGCTGGACACTGTCAGCTCAGCAGCACCGCAGACTGCTACAGTAAGCTACTATAGTAGTATGTATAAAGAAGAAAGAAAAAAAAAACCACGGGTAGGTGGTATACAATTATGGATAGACTGCCGAGTGCCGACACAGAGGTAGCTACAGCCGTGGACTACCGTACTGTGTCTGCTGATAATATAGACTGGATGATAATGAGATGAAATCAATATATATGTATATATAATATCACTAGTACTGCAGCCGGACAGGTATATATATTTATTATGTAATGACTGATGACGGACCTGCTGGACACTGTCAGCTCAGCAGCACCGCAGACTGCTACAGTAAGCTACTATAGTAGTATGTATAAAGAAGAAAGAAAAAAAAAAACCACGGGTAGGTGGTATACAATTATGGATGGACTGCCGAGTGCCGACACAGAGGTAGCTAGAGCCGTGGACTACCGTACTGTGTCTGCTGATAATATAGACTGGATGATAATGAGATGAAATCAATATATATGTATATATAATATCACTAGTACTGCAGCCGGACAGGTATATATTATATATTTATTATGTAATGACTGATGACGGACCTGCTGGACACTGTCAGCTCAGCAGCACCGCAGACTGCTACAGTAAGCTACTATAGTAGTATGTATAAAGAAGAAAGAAAAAAAAAAAACCACGGGTAGGTGGTATACAATTATGGATGGACTGCCGAGTGCCGACACAGAGGTAGCTACAGCCGTGGACTAACGTACTGTGTCTGCTGATTATATAGACTGGATGATAATGAGATGAAATCAATATATATGTATATATAATATCACTAGTACTGCAGCCGGACAGGTATATATATTTATTATGTAATGACTGATGACGGACCTGCTGGACACTGTCAGCTCAGCAGCACCGCAGACTGCTACAGTAAGCTACTATAGTAGTATGTATAAAGAAGAAAGAAAAAAAAAAAACACGGGTAGGTGCTAGGTGGTATACAATATTATATATATATTATATACAATTATATATATATATATATATATATATATATATATTAAACTCATAAACTGGTGGTGATTATTAAACTGGTGGTCAGGTCACTGGTCACACTATCAGCAACTTGCAAGTAGTACTCCTGAGTCCTAAGCAGACAATCACAATATATATTATACTGGTGGTCAGTGTGGTCACAAACAATGGCAGTGTGGCTGGCACTCTGGCAGCAAAAGTTGCACTGTACGTTATATGTACTCCTGAGTCCTGAGTCCTGCTCTCAGACTCTAACTGCTCCCCACTGTCAGTGTCTCCCCCACAAGTCAGATAATACAGTCACACTATCTCTATCACTTCAGCAAGTACTAGTAGTAGTAGTACTCCTCCTAATGCTCCCCAAAATTACTACTGTGTCTCTCTCTGTCTCACTCTCTTCTCGAATCTCTATAAACGGAGAGGACGCCAGCCACGTCCTCTCCCTATGAATCTCAATGCACGTGTGAAAATGGCGGCGACGCGCGGCTCCTTATATAGAATCCGAGTCTCGCGAGAATCCGACAGCGTGATGATGACGTTCGGGCGCGCTCGGGTTAACCGAGCAAGGCGGGAAGATCCGAGTCGCTCGGACCCGTGTAAAAAAAACTGAAGTTCGGGCGGGTTCGGATTCCGAGGAACCGAACCCGCTCATCTCTAGTTGAAAGGGTAGCAGGAAGTGAGAGGTGTATGGGGTAAGTAAAGGAGAGAAAGATGCAGGTGATCAGACACAAAGGAAAGTATATAGGGAGTAAGCGTTTCCTAGAATGAAGATATGGACACATGAGGAGAGTGACAAAGGAAACAAGAAAGAAGAAGGGACACATGGAAGACATAGGAGAGGTGAGCAGAAAGGTTGTTCAACATATTCTGTTACACTGTGCATTGCATCTAAAATTAAACATCAAAATCCCTATAGCTTCGGGGGGCACTACGGTGGGCATTGTGTGTGTAAAGGGTACTAGTATGTGGGGCAACGTGAATAATATTGTGCTACTGTGAGGCGTAATTTGAATTGGAGGTAGTACTGTGTGGCCATGTCCCTTCCTTGTTAGGCCACACAATTTTTTACACTGATTCTTTACAATGTATGTGACATAGAGCACACATTTATAGTTTCCAGGGAAGGCGCCGAACACCCTAGCACCAGCCCTATCTCCACCAACGTGGTGACAGGGAAGATGAGTTCCACCACCTTTGCAGGACCACCTTAAGCCCTGGGTGGTATCTCTCTCCACAATACACATTGGGTAGGATGTACTAACCTCTTTTGGTGCATCCCGCCATATATCGCACAGATACTAATCGCATATGTACTAACATATGCAATTAGTAATGCAAAGGGCAACTATCCTGATAAGAGAATCTATATAAAGCACTGCAGCCGTAATTTGGTGCCACTTCACTCTCAGGTACGCTGCTGAATGCTGCTCAATACTCTGTTAAATTGGTTGTGCTGAAACTCAAGGCTCACAAGTGACTGTGCTCTCTAAAGTGACTATATGGGGGTATGCTTCACACTGCTGTATGCTGCGCTCTACTCTGCTTTATTGGCTGTGCTGCGTACAGACTCGAGTGGCTGTGCTTTCTAAAGTAACTGTGTATGCTGTGTATACTGCTGTATCCTGCACTGTACTCTACTGTATTGGCTATGCTGTATCCAGACTCACAACTGGCTGTACTCTGTATAGTAACTGTGTATAGGGATATGCTACATGCTGCTGTATACTGTGCTGTACTTTGCTGAATTGGATGTGCTGTGTCCAGACTCACAAGTGGCTGTGCTCTGCATAGTGACTGTCTATAGGGGCATGCTGCACACTGCTGTATACTCTGCTGTATTGGCTGTGCTGTGTCCATAGACTGCAGACTCACAAGCGGCTGTGCTCTGTATAGTGACTGTACAGAGGCATGCTGCTGTATGCCGCACTATACTCTGCTGTAAATTGTACTGTGTGGTGTACTTTACCTTAGTGTGCTTTGTTAACGTGCATCTATAAGCCCCGCAGTTTGAACTGAGCTGCAAGTTCAAAAGCAGAAACATAATAAATATATATATATATATATATATATATATATATATAGTTAATTTCTATTGTTTGTACTGTTTGGTGCACTTTATCCTAGTGTACTTTGTTCACGTGCATCTATGATCCCTGTGACTCCATGCAGTTTGAACCGAGCTGCAAGTTAAAAAAAAAATGAAAAATCAAATATATATATAATTCTGTTGTTTGTACTGTTTGGTGCACTTTACCCTAGTGTGCTTTGCCACATGCATCTATAATCTGTGTGACTCCATAAAGCTTGAATCGAGCTGCAAGTTCAAAAACAGAAAAATAACAAAAAGATCTATAGATATATTGTTTGTACTTGTTCAAAGCCTTGTGATTCCATACAGTATAAATCATATAGAGAACTATTATTTATACTGTTCTGTGCACTATACCCCAGTACACTGTGGCAATGTTTCATAGATGTGCTATAAATTGCCATGTGTTTGTACCGCTGCTCTGTCGCTTAGCACCTAGCCAGATCGCTGCAGTCTTTGGCCAGTATTGATGAAAACAATATTGTGAGCTATGAGGTGATCAAAATTGACTGTAAATAACTGGAAATAAATGTTATAGAGGTTAATAATACTCGGGAACAAATAAAGACCCAAATTATGTGATTTTAGCCCTTTTTTTACAATTTTGAAAACAAAATGCAAATACATATTCAAAACCAGTCTCAGCGGTTTGGCAAATCCAAATACAAGACTGGATGACAAATCGGAGCCAAATCCAGCAAAAATGGTCCGGCGCACAAGTGACAGCAAAATGAATATCCCAACAAGTATATTTGTATACAAGGCACCATTTACTAATAGGAAACATTCACTTTATCATTTTACAGGAAAAAATATCTGGCATCCAGTGATATATTTTAAGAGTAATTGTAATGCCGCCTCTGTCATTCTTTTTTTCCAATATGCTATGTGCATGCCAGTTTTTTTCCACTTTTAATATGTTGCATTATTAAAAAGTTGCAATGTATGGAAATTATTAGCACAACTTGCTATCCTTAACGATGATGGAAAAGCACTGGATGACATCTGCCTAAGAGATAGATGGAAAGATTATTCTTGCTGATAAGAAACCCATCTAGATTCCTGACAGCTATCAAATATCATGTACACAACACTGCAAAATCCAGTAATCCTTCTAATCTACTGCACCTAACCTGTACCTTATTTAAGTATCTGGCATTGACCAGTCTCTATATTATAACATCTGTCAGTAATCCAGCCTCTATCTTACCTAACATATGCCCATTATTCCAAATTCGCTAAGCTACACTGTCCTCTTTTTACAGACCTACTACTGTAGGTGCCCTTTTATTTTAGAGCACACAGCATTTACCCTCTACCTCATAGCAACCAGCATACACCAGTCTACATAGGCACTGGAACAGGAAGGGCAAGGGGGCAGCTCGCCACCCCAAAAAATTTTTGCGAGGCTCCAGTCAAAGTACTGGGTCACTGGGTGCAGTGCAGCTAGCCATCTACAGTTACTATGGGCAGTGTCCATATGGAGATAATCCTCTTTCCGGCTGCTCCACCTCCTCCTTCCCCTCAGCCCTTCTCCACTTGCCTCAAGGGCCTTACTCCCCCCTGCACCCAGTTTCAACCCCTACAGTGTGTGGCTAGTTAATGTGGGCTGGCCCATCCTCTGAGACAAAACCTGTGCCCTTCTCACCTACCACTTCATATGTTCCTCACCTCTTTCCCCTCAGCTCCCCCTTGTCCTCCTACCCCATTCCCTCATGGCACCCCCTGACCTTCCCCCATTTCTTACTGGGTTAAGCTTAAATGTACCCTGTATAGTCTCATTATCTTCCATGTACAGCCTTAGCCAGAGAATGAGCAATGAATGGAACCTGCTACATAAAGTCACTCACATGTTACAGATATATTTTTGGGGCATATGTATTGTACAAATTTTATAGGAAATCACCCCAAAAATCAGGATATCCTTAAAATGTAAGTAACCCCGAAAGAATTACAAGGGTTCTGCTGCGCATTCCCTGTTTCCCATTACAAGAGTGATGGCATTAGCCATTGTAGTCTATGGGCTACATATTGTACAATTTACTGAGAGGGATAGTCCGGATCCCTCCTTTGTAACAACCACTGGTGCATATGCTGTCTAATAACTGCACATGCGCAGTAGATCTGCAACATAACGTAAAGGGATCCCTGATGCAATCACTTTAGTAAACACGTTGTAGGGATGGGCTATCGGAGTGCCTGTCCCTCAGGATATTTAATACATCTGGGGGAAAATGTATTTCTTATTGCCCAAATAGCAGAAATAAGAAATTCTATGTGTCAAGTCTAAACTCAATAAACAAAAAATCACTGGCATAATTACAGCTTCCTCAACCACTGCAGAAGCGCCAGGCTTGGGGGGGCGCTGCCGCTGTATATGCAGCAGATTCCCATGTGGACTAGCCGTCCACATGTAAATCTGCTAAACACCCCTTCTAAAATGGCCGCCGCATTGGAGGAGACAGATACTTGAAGTCATACTTGACCTCTAGCATCTGACAGGGAGCCAGGAAGTGCCCGGAAGGCTTAGCACAGGCACCAACAAGCATTACACCCCTGGCAACGAGCATTACACGAGCATTACATGAATCAGGATATTTTTTTCCTCCTGTGGTGGCCAATGTCTGAGTGTGCAGGTTGTAAAACTGGGGTATAAGGTAGTCTTTTCCTGCAATGCCACGCCCCTTGTAGTAAGACCCCCACTCCTTACAGTGAGGCTACACTGCCTTATTTTGAGCGTGTGCACCTACTGCACATGCAAATTCTATACTTTTTAAATGCCAATTGGGGGGAGCAGGGAGGTGTGGGGGGGGGGGGGGGGGGGGGGCGGAAACTAGCTGGATTGGTGGAGCAAAATTTTTAGCTACGCCACTGCCCTTAATGCTATATTTTTCTTCTAATACACTATTATCTTTAAGATACTGTAGGAGGATAGATATGTCGATATATAGAATTTTAGGCTGACCATATTATCCCTTTAACCTGGGACACTCATGAATTACACAGGTTCTGTGGCTGCTTAAAACCAGGTGAAATGCAGGCCAGCTACACAACCTGTGTAATTCATGAGTGTCCCAGGTTAAAGGGATAATATGGTTAGCCTAGATAAAATCCAACTGCACCTGAGGGCGGGACATTCAGCAATTTAGGGGTACAAAAAAAAAATTATAACTTGCCCTCACAACCAAAAAAGGTTATGTCGCACCTGCCAGTCTAGCTTACTGTGGCTAGACTGTACCTAATCACCTACATGTTGTCATCCATAGTAGCATCCAGACGTTAAAGTGAGCCAGAATGGGGCGGAACTGCGTTTCGTCAGTTCCAGTTGGAGACGCAACGCAGTTCCACCTCCTCCGGCTCACCTAACCCAGAAGGTGAGCCCAGAGCCGCATGGGAATGTCGGGTGCCTGTTGAGGTTATGTTACCAGCACCTTCAACTCAGTGGCAACCGGAACTCACTGCTGAACTCCGGCTTCCGCTGTGTGCGGTTGTGCGGCGCTATGGGAGAGATGTGATGACGTCTCTCCCATAGATCCGAGGAGCGGGCGGCCAGGTGGAGATAAGCGGTCTGGAAGCAGGAGCGGGGCTGTTGAGTATTGTGGGTCTTTTTGTGTTTTTTTTTTGTGATTGTGTGAAGCGGTGCTACTAGGGGAAAGCTTCTACTGGGGGAATCTATACTGGGGGCATAACTACTGGAGGCAGCTTCTACTGAGGGCATAACTACAGGGGGCAGCTGTACTGGGGGCAGCTTCTACTAGGGACATAAGTACAGGGGGCATCTGTACTGGGGCAGCTTCTACTGGGGGCATAACTACAGGGGAGCATCTGTTCTGGGGGCATAACTACAGGGGGCAGCTTCTACTAGGGGGGCAGCGTCTACTGGGGGCATCTGTACTGGGGGCATAACTACAGGGGGCATCTGTACTACTTGCAGCTTCTACTGGAGGAATAACTACAGAGGGCATCTGTACTGGGGCCATAACTACAGCGGGGCATCTGTACTGGGGCATTACTACAGGGGGCATCTGTACTGGGGCATAACTACAGGGGGCATCTGTATTGGGGACATAACTACAGGGGGCATCTGTACTGGGGGCATAAATAGAAGGGACATCTGTACTGGGGACATAACTACAGGGTGCATCTGTAGTTGGGGCATCTGCACTTGGGGCATCTCTACAGGGGGCATCTCTACAG
Source organism: Pseudophryne corroboree (assembly GCF_028390025.1). NCBI lineage: Eukaryota > Metazoa > Chordata > Amphibia > Anura > Myobatrachidae > Pseudophryne > Pseudophryne corroboree. Next base: position 318,053,610 of record NC_086446.1, on the reverse strand, counting down.
GGGCAGCTCTACTGGGGGAAGCTCTACAGGGGGTATCTGTACTGGGGGCATCTCCACTGCGGCATCTGTACTGGGTGCATAACTACAGGAGACATCTCTACTCTGGGCATCTCTACTGTGGGCATAACTACAGGGGGCATCTCTACAGGGGGCATAACTATGGGGGCATTACTACTGGGGGCAATACTACACGGGGCATTACCACTGGGGCCACTACTAATAAGGGCATTGCATAGGGGTGCACTTAATAAGGTACATCACTCCTGGGGACATAAGGGGCACTACTACTGGGGGCACTGTATAAGGGGCACCAATACCATGGGCTCTACATAAGTGGCACTACAACTGTGGGCACTACCACTACAATGGGCATTGCATTAGGGGCACTACTACTGAGGGCATTATATAAGGGATGCTACTGCTGTAGCCATGTGTATTAGGGGTGCTACTACTGTGGGCATTATGTGTATTAGGGGTGCTACTACTGTGGGCTTTGTGTATAAGGGGCACTAATGTGTGTCATAACATAAATAAGGGACATTACTATGTGGTGTAATGTGAATAAGATTGTGCTACTGTGCGGCGTAATTGAAATGGGGGATACATTTGAGTGACCATGCCCTTTTTGAGACCACACCCCTTTTTGTGACGCAAAATCCCTTTAGGGTTTGGGCGGTGGTGAGGGGGGGGGGAGGGGGGTACCAAAGCCCAGCAGTACACAGGATGTATTAATCCACCTTAATTCATCCAACTAAACAGATGGCAACATGTTCTTCTCCTACATTATAACATGCATTCCACCTTACTTTGCCTAATATTTACCAATCTAGCACTTACCTATGTACTTTTCTATTTTATAGGGTGTAGCAAGTACTGCAGCTTCCAGCACCCAGCATGTACTCTTACATTTTACAGCTCCAAGCAAGTACCCCTAAAGTTATCAGCATGCAACATGTTTATACTCCATCAGTTATGTGACCTTTGTTTTACAGAAACAAATCGCTTTGGAACCACAAACCCTATGTTATCCATTCTATAATCTGAAATATGTATTACATTAAACCCAAGCAATATTAATTTCTTGTATTAAAGTGAAAGATAATTATTCCTTCATTATTTTTAGTCTTCCATCTTAACTACTTATTGTATTGTGTACCTGGTAAGTAAAGGTCAGTCGTTGTTCTGTGGCAATATAAACAGAATAGACAAGGTGAATCTGCTTGTCAAGGGTAAAAAATAAACAGAAAAACAAGTCTTCTCTACTGGGGTAAAATACATGATGAGTTCAGAAAACATGAGATACAAACATACTGGTCCAGACATGCAGTGTATGCACTGCATGTCTGGTCCTGTAGAATATGTACATCAGGCATTTGTCCCATCCATTTACCCCCATGTTATTAAGGGGTCTATTTACTAAAGCCTTAGATGGAGATAAAGTGGACGGAGATAAGTACCAGTCAACCAGCTCCTGTCATTTTTCAAACAAAGCCTGTGACATGGTAGTTAGGAGCTGATTGGCTGGTACTTTTTCTCCATGCACTTTATCTCCATCTAAGGCAGGGGTGGGGAACCTTTTTTCTACCAAGGGCCATTTGGATACTTATAAAAACCTTCAGGGGCCATACAAAAATTATCAATGTAAAAATGATCCTGCCCCCCAGTAGTTCTGCCCCTTAGAATTAAAATGGTACGTGATACACATATGCCCCCAATAGTGCAGTGCCAGATACACATGCCAGTGCAGTGCCAGATACACAAATTCCGCCACAGTGCCAGATACACAAATGCCCCACAGTGCCAAATATCCAATACCCCCATAGTGCCAGATATACAAATGCCCCCACAGTGCCAGATCCACTTATTCCTCACAGTGCCAGATCCACAAATGCCCCCACGGTGCCAGATCCACAAATGCCCCCACAGTGCTAGATACACAAATGCCCCCACAGTGCCAGATCCACAAATGCCCCTACAGTGCCAGATCCACAAATGCCCCCACAGTGACAGATCTACAAATGCCCCCACAGTGCCAGCTGCGGCTCCTGATTAGGCTGCCAGTCCACGAGCTCTGATTGACTCACAGACCGGCGGCTGGTTTGAGATCCTACCCGCCGCTGCCGCCGGACTGAGCGGCTGCGTGTCTCACTGAGGGTGGGCCGGAACAAATGGCTTTGCAGGCCTTATACGGCCCGCGGGCCGGAGGTTCCCCACCCCTGATCTAAGGCTTAGTAAATAGACCCCTATGTGTCGTATTGCTTGTGAAGTACATACAATATTTCCTATAAGATTTAGATAAAAATTTGAATAGGCTTAACTAATATAACGCTACCAACTCCCCATGTTGCATATGAAACAAATACTAAAACACACACACAAAAAAAAAATAATAAGAAGAAGAATATGTGCGCACAATAAAAAAAAACATCAGTTATGAATTTTCCATCAGCAAACCAGAAGCAATTAGGTAGCTCTGCAACCAGCATCATTAGAGTGCAGTTACACTAGAGATGTGCGGCTGGCACTTTTCGTGTTTTGTGTTTTGGTTTTGGTTCTAATTACACTTTCATGTTTTGGTTTTGGATCTGGATGATTATTGAAAAAAATAAAAGAATTTGGGGGTAATTTTGATCCTACGGTATTATTAACCTCATTAACAATCATTTCCACTAGTTTCCAGTCTATTCTAAACACCTCACACCTCACAATATTGTTTTTAGGCCAAAAGGTTGCACCAAGGTTGCTGGATGACTAAGCTAAGCGACAAAAGTGGACAACATAAACACCTGGCCCATCTAGGCATGGCATTGCAGTGGCAGACAGGAGGGCAGATATAAAAAAAGGCCCCAAACAGCACATCATGCAAAGAAGAAAAAGAATTGCAATGAGGTAGTTGTATGACTAAGCCAAGCGACACAAACAATTGGCCCATCTAGGCGTGGCACTGCAGTGGCAGACAGCAGGGCAGATATAAAAAAAAAGGCCCCTTACTGCACATGATGCTAAGATGAAAAAAGGTGCACCGAGGTTGCTGGACGACTAAGCCAAGCTACACAAACAATTGGCCCATCTAGGCGTGGCACTGCAGTGGCTGAATATCGAGAGTGGGCCGCAATTGTTCGGTCCACAGACAGCTTCTCCAGCACGCTCCAGTCACTTTTAAATAAATCTGCAATTGGTGGACTTATACGGCAGTACCCCAGGACTAATTCAGCAGTACCCCTGGACTCATACGGCAATGTCACACAGGATAGCACTATTCAAAAACTAGGCCCCAAACAGCACCTCATGCAAAGATGTCGAAAAGGGGCAATGAGGTAGCAGTATGACTAAGCCAAGCGACACAAACAATTCCAACTGAAATTATACGTCCAAATCACTGGAATTAATTGGCAAGATCACTGTAGTAATTAAATGTACAAATCACTGGAATTAATTGGCAAACTCACTGTAAATATACGTCCAAATCACTGGAATTAAATGACAAAATCTCGGTATCGCCTGCCTAGTGAAGTTGATTATAGATGGGATTTGTTACCGGGGACACAATACCTCCATAAATTTTCTAAATCCCACTGCACTAATGGCGGATACCGGACGCACGTCTAACACCAACATAAATGTCAAGGCCTCAGTTATGAGGGCTTCCATCATCATGTGAAGCTGAACCACTAGTCATGAACATAGGCCAGGGCCTCAGCTGTTCCTTGCCACTCTGTGTCGTAAATGGCATATTGGCAAGTTTACGTTTCTCCTCATACCATTTAAATTTCTTTTTTGGGTCTTTTTACTGAACTTTGGCTTTTTGGATTTTACATGCCCTCTACTATAACAATGGGCATCGGCCTTGGCAGACTACATTGATGGCATTTCATCATCTATGTCAGAGCTAGTGGCAGCAGCTTCAGCACTAGGAGGAAGTGGTTCTTGATCTTTCCCTATTTTAGCCTCCAAATTTTTGTTCTCCATTATTTTTTGGGAGTTATATGAGACAATATGCGGCACAGGAATGACTGGAGGCCAGGACACTACCACTGGTCTGGTGCAGCACAACACAGCAACACTGTAAGGGACTTGTTGTTGTTGTTATTATTATATGGCAACAGTGGACATATAGCAGCGGCGTATACCACTGTGATTGCCTGGTCACTGAAATGACTGATGGCAAGGACACTACCAATGGTCTGATACAGCACAACACAGCAACACTGTAAAGGACTTGTTACTATTATTATTAGAATACTGTAGCAGTAGACATATAGCAGCAGCAGCGTATAACACTGTGACTGCCTCGTCACTGGAATGACTGATGGCCAGGATACTACCACTGGTCTGATGCAGCACAACACAGCAACACTGTAAGGGACTTATACAGCTACACTGGATATATGACAGCAGAGGACACCACCACTGTGACTGGTCACTGGACTGATGCTGCACAAGACACTTCCCCTGGTCTAATGCAGGACAACACAGCACCACCTAAAGGGACTTATACAGCTACACTGGATGCATGGCAGCAGTGGACACCACCACTGTGACTGGTCACTGGACTGATGCTGCACAAGAGAGACACTACCCCTGGTCTGATGCAAGATAACACAGCAAAAATGCAAGGGACTTATACAGCAGCCAGCAGCACTGGGTACATATAGCAGCAGAGGACACCAACACTGACTGGCTGGACTGATGCAGCACAATACACTGACTACACTGAACTGGACTGAGCTGCACAACACAGCACACAACTCGCCACCCCACTTTCCCGCCCACACAGACACTGAGGACACGTCCTCTCAATACACTCTCCGAGACTGGAGTGAAAATGGCCGCGACGCGCGGCTCCTTATATGCAATCTAAATCCTGCGAGAATCCGACAGCGGGATGATGACGTTTTGCCTCGTTCGGGTTTCCGAGTCAGGCGGGAAAACACGAGCCTGACCCTCAGGTAGGGAGGTTCGGTAGGGTTCGGATCTCAGGGATCCGAACCGGCTCATCTCTAATTTGCACCATCTCTAAGGTGCTCTCAGTTGATACTACTTTTAAGACTTATTTAGGTTTCTACCTGCCGTCTGTGTCAATATGTAATGACACAAACACATCTTTACTGTTTCCAGCAAACATTAGGCCTTTACTTCTCTTCCCCATCATGCTTCTTCAGTTCTAAGGAGTTGTGTCAGGTTTGCAGAAATATGCATACCCACTGAGCATGTGTAGAGCCAATGTGCATATTAGAGATGTGCGGCGGACACTTTCGGGTTTTGTGTTTTAGTTTTGGATCTGGATCCCCACTCGCGTTTTGGATCTGGATTGGTTGTGTCAAAACCACACTTTTGGGTTTTGGTTTTGGATCTGGATGATTTTTGAACAAAAACATAAAACAGCTAAAATCACAGAATGTTGGGGGTAATTTTGATCCTACGGTATTATTAACCTCAATAACATTAATTTCCACACATTTCCAGTCTATTCTGAACACCTCACACCTCACAATATTGTTTTTAGGCCAAAAGGTTGCACCGAGGTCGCTGGATGACTAGGCTAAGCAACACAAGTGGGTGGCACAAACACCTGGCCCATCTAGGAGTGGCACTGAAGTGGCAGACAGGATGGCAGTTTTAAAAACTAGGCCCCAAAGAGCACATCATGCAAAGAAAAAATAAGAGGTGCAAGATGGAATTGTCCTTATGTTGTATAAACAGGACATGCATACTTTAACAAACCAATAATTTGAGCGACAGGGTCTGCCACACGACTGTGGCTGAAATGATTTGTTTGGACCCCCACAAAAAAAGAAGCAATTAATCCCCCAACCAAAATAGAAGCAATTCATCTCTCCTTGCACAACTGGCTCTACAGAGGCAATATGTCATCCTTATCCTCATCCTCCGATTCCTCACCCCTTTCAGTGTGTACATCCTCCTCTTCACAGAGTATTAATTTGTCCCCACTGGATAATCCACCATCACAGGTCCCTGTATACTTTCTGGAGGCAGTTGTGGTGAATGTCTTCCTGGAGGAATTTATCATTCATTTTGATGAACATCATCTTCTCCACATTTTGTGGAAGTAACCTCCTACGCCGGTCGCTGACAAGGTTACCGGCTGCACTAAACACTCTTTCGGAGTACACACTGAAGGGGGGGCAACTTAGGAAAAAAAAGCCAGTTTGTGCAAGGGCCTCTAAATGGCCTCTTTTTTCCTGCCAGTATACGTACGGGCTGTCTGACATGCCTACTTGGATGCTGTCACTCATATAATCCTTCACCATTCTTTCAATGGTGACAGCATCATATGCAGTGACAGGTAGACATGTCAGTAATCGTTGGTAGATCCTTCAGTCCGGACCAGATGTCAACACTTATTCCTGACTGCCTGCATCACTGCCAGTGGGTGGGCTAGGAAATGTTATCCTTTTCCTCGCAGCCCCAGTTGCGGGAGAAAATTAAGGAGGAGCTGTTGATGGGTCATGTTCCACGTGAATTGACAATTTTCTCATCAGCAGGTCTTTTAAACTCTGCAGACTTGTGTCTGCTGGAAAGAGAGAAGCAACGTAGGCTTTAAACCTAGGATCGAGCATGGTGGCCAGAATGTAGTGTTCTGATTTCAACAGATTGACCACCCTTGAATCCTGGCAAAGCGAATGAAGGGCTCCATCCACAAGTCCCACATACTTAGCGGAATCGCTCCATCTTAGCTCCTCAATTTGTCCAGCTGCTTCTGCAAAAGCCTGATGAGGGGAATGATCTGACTCAAGCTGGCAGTGTCTGAATTGACTTCACGTGTGGCAAGTTCGAAGGGTTGGAGAACCTTGCACAAGACGGAAATCATTCTCCACTGCGCTTGAGTCAGATGCATTCCTCCTCCTTTGCCTATATCGTAGGTGGATGTATAGGTTTGAATGGCCTTTTGCTGCTCCTCCATCCTCTGAAGCATATAGAGTGTTGAATTCCACCTCGTTACCACCTCTTGCTTCAGGTGATGGCAGGGCAGGTTCAGGGGTGTTTGCTGGCACTCCAGTCTTCGGCACGCATTGGCTGAATGTTGAAAGTGGCCCGCAATTTTTCGGGCCACCGACACCATCTCCTGCATGCTCCTGCAATTTTTCAAAAAATTCTGCACCACCAAATTAATTAATTTTGTGCAAAACATGGGACGTGCTGTAATTTGCCCAGATGTAATGCATGCACAATATTGGTGGCATTGTCCGATATCACAAATCCCCAGGAGAGTCTAAGTGGGGTAAGTCATTGTGTGATGATGACCCTCATTTTCCATAAGAGGTTGTCAGCGGTGTGCCTCTTACGGAAACCGGTGATACACAGCGTAGCCTGACTAGGAACTAGTTGGCGTTTGTGAGATGCTGTTACTGGTGCCATTGCTGTTGTTGCTGCGGGGGGAAATACATTTACCCAGTGGGCTGTCACAGTCATTTAGTCCAGGAATCACTTGCCTAGTGAAGTGGAATCTAGATGGGATATGGTACCGGGGACACAGTATGTCCATCAACTGTCTAAATCCCACTGCACTAATGGCAGATATCGAACACACATCTAACACCAGCATAGTTGTTATAGCCTTAGTAATCCGCTTAGAACAGGAAGACTGCTGTCATACTGTATTTCATCTTCCTCGCAAAGGACTGTTGGACAGTGAATTGCTTAGTTGAAGTAGTACAAGTGGTCTTCCGACTTCCCCTCTGGGATGACGATCGACTCCCAGCAGCAACAACAGCAGCGGCAGCAGCAGCAGTAGGCGTACCACTCAAGGATCTTCCGGAGGAATCCCGGTTAGGAGAGGACTCCTCAGTAATGCCAGTGACATAGCCTGTAGGACTACTTCCGTTCCTAAATGAGAAGGAAATTGACGTTGAGGGAGTTGGTGGTGTGGCTTGGAGGACCTTATGTACAAGAGGAAGAAGAGATTTAGGTGTCAGTGGACTGCTTACGCTCTTATCCAAAATTTCACAACTTGACACTGACTTCTGATGAATGCTCAGCAGGTGACGTATAAGGGAGAATGTTCCTAGGTGGTTTGCGTCCTTACCCCTACTAATTACAGATTGACAGAGGCAAAACACGGTTTGATACCTGTTGTCTGGATTTGTGGATAAATAACTCCACACTGAAGAGGTGGCTTTTTTGGTATTTTGCCCAGGCATCACAATGGGCTTCTTTATCCCACGGACAACAGGTGTCTCCACCGGTGCCTGATTTAAACAAACCACATCACCCTCAGAATCCTCATTGTCAGCTTCCACCTCAGTGCCAGCTACACCAATATCCTCCTCATTCTGGTGTACGTCTACAGTGACATTCTTAATATCAGCAACTGGACTGTGGGTGCTCCTTCCAGCACTTGCAGGGGCCGTGCAAATGGTGGTAGGAGCCTCCTCTTTTCATACAGTCTTGGGAAGGTCAGGCTTAGACATCGCAACTGCGGACACACTTGGACTGTTCTTGGAGATTTGTGATGTCTCTGAATGCACAGTTGTTTTTTCCTGTGCTTTAACAAGCATAATTTTTTTAATTTTTTGAGAGGGAGGAGGGCTTCCATCCTCATGAGAAACTGAGCCACCAGTCATGAACATAGGCCAAGGCTTTAGCCTTTCCTTGTCACTTTGTGTCGTGAATGGCATATTGCCAATTTTACGTGTCTCGTCAGATAATTTCTTTTTTTTTCTGATTATTCATTTTTGCTTCTTGGATTTTACAAGCCCTCTATAACATTGGGCATCAGCCTTAGCAGATGACGTTGATGGAATTGCATCGTCAATGTCATGACTGCTGGCAGCAGCTGCTTCAGCACTAGTACTAGGGACTGGAAGTGGTTCCTGATCTTCTACTACTTTTTCCTCCAAATTGTTGTTCTCCATTTCAAAGGACAGCCCAACTTTATTATTACAGTACACAGAACTGTGCCCCTTTATTTTCACAGCACCCCTGTATTCAAACAGCATACAGGACCAGTGTACTTTTATTTTAACAACTGCACCCTTGAATTTTTACAGCATATAAAGCCAGTATAATGTTATTTTAACAGCAGCACCCCTATATTTTTACAGCATACAGGACCAGTGTGCTTTGAATTTTTAACAACTGCACCCTTGAATTTTTTTACAGCATACAGGGCCAGTGTAATGTTATTTTAACAGTAGCACCCCTATATTTTTAGAGTATACAGGACCAGTGTGCTTTTAATTTTTAACAACTGCACCCCTGAATTTTTACAGCATACAGGACTAGTGTACTTTTAATTTTTAACTGCACCCCTGAATTTTTACAGCATACAGGACCAGTGAAATGTTATTTTAGCAGCAGTAACCCTATATTTTACAGCATACAGGAGCAGTGTGCTTTAAATTTTGAACAACTGCACCCCTGAATTTTTACAGCATACAGGGCCAGTGTAATGTTATTTTAACAGCATCACCTCTATATTTTACAGCATACAGGAAGACAGTGCCCCTGCCCACTGTACAACACAGTGACAGCCAGGTCAGCAACACCCAGGTACAGCTGCAGCACCCATAACAGCACATGAAACACCAGTGACAGCCAGGACAGCACCCCTAACACAGCACAGGTACACCACAGTGACTGCAGCAGCACCTCTACAGAGCACACACTAAGCCTACCCAACCCCACCACCCACAGAGAGACAGAGGTCTGTCTCCATCACTCTCCAAGTCCGGAGAGAAAATGGCGGTGATGCGCATCTCTTTATATGGAAACCAAAACCCACAAGAATCGATAGCGGGATTATGACGTTTTGCCTCATTCTGGGATCCGAGTCTGGTGGGAAGTCCCGAGCCGGGCTCGGATACTGGCTCGGAGCGAGACATCCCGGGGGGTTTGGTTCTCAGGGAACCAAACCCGCTCATCTGTAGTGCATATTTGACACTATGCACTAGCATAACGCAAACTCAGTATCAGGCCTTGGTGCATGTTGCTGTATTGGGAACTTCTTAAAGATCAGTTGCATTTGGTGCCTTACTGTATATACACTCCATGCACTTCATTTAAATAAAAAAAAATAAAAAACATGAGTAATGTTAATTAGCGAATGTAATAAAGTAAAGGTCATCCCCATATGAAATTCCATTAGTGTACTTCCGACCTCAAATAATGATTAAAGTAGCTAATTGTTAATTAAATGTAATTATGCCCCGCATACAAATAAAAAAAGAAATTGCTAAAATATAACTTCTCTATATATAAAAATGTAAAAGCCCTTACTCACTCTCTCACTAATCATCACAAATTCTCTTATTTCCTGATATGTTTGGAAGAATTTAATAAACTACAAAAATGGTTCTGTCACTTTTTACCTTATCTGCTACGGGTGCTCCTCGGGTAACGCCAAGAACCATGGATTAATATTTACTTACATTGAGATGTCTCAAATGTACATCTCTAGAGATTTACCAAATTTTTAACACTCATTTATATTTGCAACCCTGAAAATCAGAAACTCCCCTGCGAAGAACGGGTAGCATAGCTAGTATAGTATATTAAAAGAGAACACACTAAAAAATAAACAATGATGCAATTACACAATAGAAAATTAAATAATGACATACATAAGTAGATAGGTGAACACCTCAACAGACCCCTTCGATAGCCGAAATAAAGACAATAATGTATCTAGGGAGTCATAATTTTATATTCTGTGGTGTCCAAGTTATAACGTTAATGAACAAAATGGTGAAGATATTAAGGTAATATAATAGCACTTTAATTTGGATATTGATATCAAAATATTAATTAGACTTATTAAATTGTCACTCATTGACAAAGACTTGATAGTTTGATAGTACTGAATAAACAGCTTTTAGATGATACTAGGCCTGTTTGTGAGGGTAGTGGAGTCAGTAGGGACATTTAGTGACTGATAATGTAAAGAACCATTATATTAGTAGTATTGTCTCTGATAAGAATAGAATGAGTAAAGGCTTACATTGAAAGTTTACTCCACCACTTCTGCTTTTTGTGTTAAGTTGATACAATTACTGCACCTGGTATTCCAAGGTAGTCTCCTATCCAAGTACTGACCAACCCTGACACTACTTAGCTTCCAAGATCAGATGAGATTGGGCGAAGCCAGTGAAGTGTAATAGTACTGGTAAAATCCCCACAGATGAGAGAGTGTGGTTATCAACAGTTGAGTCTTCCGCACAACACAGGATTTTTCTAATATCTTGTCATGGCCTACACTAATTCTATTAACTGGATAGCATGTTTACTGGCATCTACCTGATTTCAGCAATCCATGTTGGAAGGTTTTTATATTCATAATACAGTACAAAAACGAGTGTTATGGTAGGCTTACCATGGTTAACACTCTTTCTGTGAGATACATTGGGTTCCAAAGAGAAGCATCGGGGGTGTAGAGTGGATCTTGATCCAGAGACACCAACAGGCTAAAGCTTTAGGCTGTCTAAGGATGCACTGGGGCCTCCTCTATAACCCCGCCTCCATGCACTGAGAGCTCAGTTTCGTTAACCAGTCCAATGCAGGAGCAGGCAAGAGAGAAGGCAGATGTTAGTCACATAGAACCACATTCTCACGACAGCAGAAGGTACCATTGGCTAATGCCATACAAAACCATAGAAGCTAGGTGCGTCAGGGTGGGCGCCCTGTGGAATCCAATGTACAGATGGAGCCACATTTATCTTACCTTCTTTGCTGTGCCTAGGCACACCATGGTTTATTAGCATAAACCCTTCATCTATTGTTCTCAGCTGCAATACAATACAGAGAGAACAATACATCAGGGGATTAAGTCTGGCTCAGTTAATCCTGACCTGGCTCAGTTAATTCTATTAAATGCCAAGATAAACATGGCTCCATCTGTACCTCGCAGAAAGAGTGTTAACCATGGTAAGTCTACCATAATACTTCTTTTCTGCAGCAGGGTACATTGGTTTCCACAGGGAAACATCAGGGATGTCCTAAAGCAGTTCCTCAAGGGAGGGGATGTGCATCAGCGGATATGAGAATCCGGTGTCCAAAGGAAGCATCCTGGGAGGCGAATGTATCAAAGGCATAGAACCTAAGAAACGTGCTCACCGAGGACCACGTGGCCGCCTTACACAATTGTTCTGCAGACGCGCCACGGTGGGCCGCCCAAGAAGGTCCAACAGACTGAGTAGAATGGGATTTAATAGCAGCAGGAGCTGGGAGTCTAGCCTGCACATAAGCTTGTGTAATCACCATTCTAATCCATCCGGCCAATGTTTGCTTATTCGCAGGCCAGCCACGTTTGTGGAAACCAAACAGGACAAAAAGGGCATCTGACCTCCTGATAGAGGCAGTTCTTTCCACAAAGATATGGAGAGCCCTAACCACATCCAAAGAACGTTCTTTGGGAGACAAGTCTGAAAGATAAAGGCTGGAACCACAATCTCTTGGTTAAGGTGAAAAGATGACCCCACCTTAGGTAAATAACCCGGTTGAGTTAATTGAACTGCCCGGTCACGGTGAAATATCAAAAAGGGTGGATAACAGGACAAGGCTCCCAAGTCCGACACCATTTTGCAGAGGCAATAGCCAGCAAGAACAGGACCTTGGCCGTGAGCCATTTAAGATCCAGCGACTCAAGAGGTTCAAATGGAGACTCTTGCAGGGCCTTCAGTACAACAGTCAGATCCCATGGAGCCACCGTAGGGACATAGGGAGGCTGAATCCAAAGGGCACCCTGAGTGAAAGTTTGAACGTCAGGTATAGATGCAATTTCTCTCTGAAACCATACCGATAAGGCAGATATGTGAACCTTGAGGGAGGCCAGACGAAGACCTAAGTCACGGCCTCGTTACAGAAAACCAGAATTCTGGAAGTTCTGAACCTAGAGACATCATAATTCTTATCAGCACACCAGGTGACATTTCCAAACCCTGTAATAAATCTGGGCAGAGGCCAGTTTGTTGGCTTTCCTCATAGTTTGGATAACCGTCTCAAAAAAACCTTTGGCCCTCAGAAGTGATGCTTCAAGAGCCACTCCATCAAAGCCAGTCTGGCCAGGTCTGGGTAGACACAAGGGCCCTGTACGAGGAGGTCTGGCCGCTGAAGAAGTAGAAGGAGACAGCCTGTCGACAGATCCTGTAGGTCTGAGAACCAATGCCATCTGGGCCACGCTGGAGCGATTAGAAGTAGTGATTCTTATTCTTGTTTGAACTTTTGTAGAACACTGGGCAGACGTGACACTGGAGGGAACACTTAGGGCAGCCGAAAATTCCATGGAATTGCCAGTGCATCTACGAATGCTGTCTGAGTATCCCTGGTCCGAGATCCGAAGACCGGAACCTTGTAATTGTGTCGAGAGGCCATCAGGTCTACGTCTGGTATGCCCCACCTGTCCACTATGAATTGAAAGACTTCTAGATGAAGACTGCGCTCTCCGGTGTGAACATCCTGTCGACTGAGGAAGTCCCCTTCCCAGTTCAGGACGCCCGGAATGAACACTGCCGATATTGCTACAAAATAACAAATTATTTAAAAACTAGCGCTGCTTAAAAGTATTAAAACTCAAGGAAAATACTTAGAAATGAAAAGCTTTGTCCATATCGGCAGTCAGGTGGTCCCACGTAATGGGAAAGACACATTAAAATTCTATTTTGCTTTCCCATAAAGATATCTTTAACCAGTGGAGACCAGGTAGTCGCTCGTCAGAAAAGATAAACCTTAGGAGTGACACTTACATTATTGTTCTGTCACAAATGCATCAAAAGGTATCTTTCTAATCCCCAAACGCTGCAGACAGGAGGCAGGCAGACCTGCGTACTTTAAAAACACACAACAATTTATTCATCCAACATAATAAGCATAGATGCCGCAACAGACGTCCTGCCATGGGTAGATGGTCCGTCACAATGATAACTTCTAATATACAACGATATTTCTGGCAGATGCCGTTCCGCCCAACAAAGGATTTTTGACATTTCCATCATTGACATGCAGCTTCAAGTGCCGTCTTGATGGTTCATGTATGTCACCGGTGGTGAATTTTCCCACTTGGTACATAACTCTGCAGGGAGAGGACAGCGAGCCAAGGCCCGTTTAGACAGAGGGAATTTCTTTCCTGGAGTAGACCGGGGTTCCCGCCTGATGTCCACTAAATGGTCAGAATGGGGTAACAGATTTTTAACCACCTTTTGCCATTTAAACATATCCGTTTTCTTAGCCACAGTATTGGAATCCTCATCATCAGAGATTTGTAGGATTTGCTTAATAGCAACCACTAGGGCAGGAACATCAATCTGCAGTGGAGATGACAGGTCCGTATGCTCCCCCTAGGGACAATTTGTGGTAGTAGTGGCACAGGTGGTCCCTTAGGAGAACTCAGTGGGTTAGTGAACGCAGCCCAGGGTGGCTCCTGAGTAGGCACAGGAGTTGCGGACTGACTAGAGGATATCTGGGAAACACTGAGAGTGAAACCACACAGCAGATACAGGCACACACAGTCACAGCAGATACAGGCACACACAGTCACAGGCAATGCAGAAATTATTATCACAATAAAGCTGCACTGGACTGGTATATATATATATATATATATATATATATACTAGGTGATTCACCGTGCCCTACGGGAGCTCTTCACACCGTCGCAAGGGGCTACGTCCCCTTAACCCCTGCAGATCCTTTGGGGGGCAATATTTGTATTATATGGAGTATTACCTTCAAGCATAATGTTGTTAGTGGTTAAATATTTTACGGTCAAAGGGCATGCAATGGTCAAGGGGGCTTAGGCCCTTGCACCTAGTATGTTAATAATATGTTATATGTACATAATATAGGTATAAAGACAATGGCCCTCATTCCGAGTCGTTCGCTCTGTAATTTTCATCGCATCGCAGTGAAATTCCGCTTAGTACGCATGCGCAATAATCGCACTGCGACTGCGCCAAGTCATTTTACCATGAAGATAGTATTTTTACTCACGGCTTTTTCTTCGCTCCGGCGATCGTAGTGTGATTGACAGGAAATGGGTGTTACTGGGCGGAAACACAGCGTTTTAGGGGCGTGTGGATAAAAACGCTACCGTTTCCGGAAAAAACGCAGGAGTGGCCGGAGAAACGGGGGAGTGTCTGGGCGGACGCTGGGTGTGTTTATGACGTCAAACCAGGAACGACAAGCACTGAACTGATCGCAGATACCGAGTAAGTCTGAAGCTACTCTGAAACTGCTAAGTAGTTTGTAATCGCAATATTGCGAATACATCGGTCGCAATTTTAAGAAGCTAAGATACACTCCCAGTAGGCGTAGGCTTAGCGTGAGCAACTCTGCTAAATTCGCCTTGCGAGCGATCAACTCGGAATGAGGGCCAATGTTTGGTAAATACCACATGCACAGTGTGTATGTTGGGAGATTATTTCTCATATATATATATCACTATACAACCCTTTCCCCTATATAACATCACATACACAGTGTGCGCACTGGGGACTTATCCCTCATAACAGTATATGGTATTAGCCTCTCACCAGACTCTCACTCTGCACCAGAAACAGCAACCACCATGTTCCTTCCTAGCTGCGCAAGGCATGCCGGGAGTTGTAGTCTCCCCACAGCACTGCCATGACGTCACGGTGATGCACACCCTCCGCAGTCTATCGTGACAGATACACATATGTGCCATAGTGCCATATATGCCCCACAGTGCCAGTTATACATATGCCCAACAGTGCCAGATATGCCCTACAATGGCAGAAATACATATGCCCCACAGTGCCAGTTATACATATCCCACACAGTGCCAGATATGCCCCATAGTGCCAGTTACACATATACCCCACAATGTCAGATATACATATGCCCCACAATGCCAGATATACATATGCCCCCAGTGCCAGATATGCCCTACAATGCCAGTTATACATATGCCCCCCCCCACACCTCCCACCGCCCCCCCGATGCTGTGTCAGGGTCGGGGGATGGAGAGGAGAGCGGAGTGCGGGCCCATCCCTCAGTGCTGCTCAGTCAGACTCTGGTGGTCTCCAGCCACGTGCATCTTCTCAACTGAGCACCAGTTCATTAGCCAATCAGAGCTCGCGGACTGGCAGCTACGACTCCTGATTGGCTGCCGGTCAGCGAGCTCTGATTGGCTAACGAACCGTTGCTCAGTTGGGAAGATACATGCCGCGGACTGAACAGCACTGAGGTACGGGACCGCACTGCGCTTTCCTCTACTCTCCTTCCCTGACACAGCAGCGTGCTGGCAAGGTGAGGAGGAGCACATTGGCGGCTTTAACTGTAGTAGCCACTTACGGCGGCTATGGAGTGTGAGTGGCAGCCCGCGGGTACGGCGTATGGGCAGCTAGATTCTTAACGGTATGGCTCCTAGCCATGCCCAACGTTAGCAAATGAGTCATAGAGTCAAGGATCTGGACAAATATATATATATATATATATATATATATATATACAAATATATCACAGTGCAGTCAGTGACCGGAGGATATATCAGAATACTCGTACAGAATATTGTAGAAACAGTACACTCCTTCTCAACTAACGCTGCCTGTATAAAGACATGTAGGATACTTAAGTGTTTGTAAAGTCTCAGTGCTGTATACAGATGGCTTTACAAGGTAGACCTTGCCCTGCAGTACCGGAGACCAGCCGCAGCTATGCTCAGAAGATGGCGCCCAGTGTCTCAGTCAGGGAGTGAGGGAGAGTGTGAGGCAGCTCCAGGGTGGGAAATCTGCAAAGAGATTGCGCACTGGGCCAGGGGAGGGGCTACAGGTCAAGCGCCACCTCCTGTATGCTGGACTTCCACTGCCGGTACTACAGGGCCTTATTAAATAGGACGTTAGTACACCCGACCTGTACTCTTACACCCTAGCGGTCTAGTGGGGTCCCTGCTCGGTGACAGTGTCCACGCCAGCACCGCGACCTGTCTCCCTAGGTCACGGACGAAACGCGATTTAATGATGGGTCCCCCCTGGGGGACCCTCTTACCTCCTCCCCGTAGCACCCATGGAAACCAGGAGAGCAGTCTGCAACTGTGTGCCTAAGCTGGGATGCCTCTGCTGCAAGTATCCGGGAACTGAGCTCCGGGAGTATGCAACGACGCTTGGGAGGTGATGGAGCTGCAAGCTGACATACAGCTCTAGCAGCTCAGAGAAGAAATCTTCTTTCAGAAAGCTTTTTCAGGGCTGCCCAGTGTAGTTAGGTGACCTGCTGCTGCAGGCACCAACTCAAAACTGAGCTCTCAGTGCCTGGGCAGGGTTATACAGGAGGCCCCAATGCATCCTGGGACATCCTAAAGTTATAGCCTGTTGGTGCCTCTGGATCAAGATCTACTCTACAACACCGATGTTTCCCTGTGGAAACCAATGTTCCCTGCTGCAGAAATAAATTTCAGTGCCTGTAACCCATTCCTTTGTCCTTGCACCTTTTTACCATCTCCTCCTTGCAAGGCTTTGGAAATAGCAAAGATTCATCTTCTCTTACTAAAATGTCACATCAAGCAAAAAAGGCTTTGCAGCCAGATTCTGCAAACATCTTTGGTATAAAAGCTTTTCGTAAACACAATCACATCTTCTAGCTCTGTACTTGTCTTGATATAGAGCTGGGTTATAATCAATCTGGAAAACAAAATCAAAATCAAATTCTCCTCCCAACAGAATCTACAGTAAAACATATCTTTGGACAGAAAGCAGAAATAGCATCTTTGGAAAGTATTGAAAATCAACTGATGAGTTCTGTAGTTCACATATAGCAGTTGACAGGGATCTGTCTGTCATCCGCTATTAACTCAAGAGCCTCAAAGAATAACATGAGGACCTTGGTCACATACAGTAGCAACATGCCACAATTTTATGATCCTCTTTGACCATAGCAATTTATCATATCATTCTTCCTAATGCCTATGACACTAAACTTATGATGGTCATTGCGACAGGTGAGATACTGTACAACAGCCCAGAGAGCATTCTGTTTGAGCTATCTGGTCATTCAGAAGAATAGGAATCACAATGCACTTATTTTGAGGACAATCATTATGTATTGAATAAGGAGGCAGACAACAATGATAATTCTCTTATAGTATGTGAAAATATTATTTTATTAATATATTTGGGGGGAAATGATTGTTTCATTTTATTAACAGGGCAATATTATTTAATAATTTCATATTTATGTTAAAGGAGCAGTATTCATTATTCTTATGACTTGTTTAAAAATCTATTTCGATTTTCTGTTTATATAAATGGTGCGCACATCATTAAATAATGTGCTGGTGCATGTGATTGTCTAGTGCATGTACAGCTTCAGGAAAATGGCGCCTAGTGATGCAAGATAAGTCAGTTCAACAAATAAATGCAATGACCCACGGGCAAGTGTGCACTACCCACCTTGCACTCATTATAAATATGACTAAAGACTCTGGGGTATATGCAATTAGCGGCGAATCGCGGCAAATTATCGCCGTTTTTTAATTCGACACAATTCGACCGTCCAATTTCGGCAAGTGGTTGCCGAAATTCACCATATTCAATGGAAAACGGATTCGACAGTCCCGCGGGCGAAAAACGGACGATTTGCCGGATTTTGCCGTGATTTTAAAAAACGGGGAAAAACGGGAAAAACCCGGAAAAAAATGGCGTGGGGTCCCCCCTCCAATGCATAACCAGCCTCGGGCTCTTTGAGCTGGTCCTGGTTCTAAAAATGCGTGGAAAAAATTGACTGGGAT
Organism: Pseudophryne corroboree; assembly: GCF_028390025.1. NCBI lineage: Eukaryota > Metazoa > Chordata > Amphibia > Anura > Myobatrachidae > Pseudophryne > Pseudophryne corroboree. The sequence continues at coordinate 318,034,913 of NC_086446.1, read as the reverse complement.
CCCCCGTATTTTTAAAACCAGCACCGGGCTCTGCGCCTGGTGCTGGTGCAAAAAATACGGGGGACAAAAAGAGTAGGGGTCCCCTGTATTTTATACACCAGCATCGGGCTCCACTAGCTGGACAGATAATGCCACAGCCGGGGGTCACTTTTATACAGCGCCCTGCGGCCGTGGCATTAAATATCCAACTAGTCACCCCTGGCCGGGGTACCCTGGGGGAGTGGGGACCCCTTCAATCAAGGGGTCCCCCCCCAGCCACCCAAGGGCCAGGGGTGAAGCCCGAGGCTGTCCCCCCCATCCAAGGGCTGCGGATGGGAGGCTGATAGCCTTGAGAAAATGTAAAGAATATTGTTTTTTCCTGTAGTACTACAAGTCCCAGCAAGCCTCCCCGCAAGCTGGTACTTAGAGAACCACAAGTACCAGCATGCGGGAGAAAAACGGGCCCGCTGGTACCTGTAGTTCTACTGGAAAAAAAATATCCAAATAAAAACAGGAGACACACACCTTGATAGTAAAACTTTATTACACAACTGCCGACACACACATACTTACCTATGTTGACCCGCCGACTGCCACAGTCTCCGACGATCCGGGGTACCTGTGAAAAAAATTAGACTCACCTCAATCCAGTGTCCGGGAGATAATCCACGTACTTGTTAAAAAAAGAAAACGAACACCCGTACCAGCGGACTGAAAGGGGTCCCATGTTTACACATCAGACCCCTTTCCCCGAATGTGCCGAGACCCCACGTGACTCCTGTCACTGAGGTCCCTTCAGCCAATCAGGAAGCGCTACTTCCGTGGCGCTCACCTGATTGGCTGTGCGCGTGTGACCTCAGACAGCGCATCGCACAGCTCCCTCCATTACTTTCAATGGTGGGAACTTTGCCGTCAGCGGCGGGGTTACCCGCGGTCAGCCGCTGACCGCGGGTGACCCCACCACTAACCGCAAAGTTCCCACCATTGAATATAATGGAGAGGCTTTGCGATGCGCTGTCTGAGCTCAGACGCACACAGAGCCAATCAGCAGAGTGCAAGGACGTTGCACTCACTGATTGGCTGAAGAGACACTTCTGTGACAGCTGTCATGGGGGTGTCTGCATTCGTGGAAAGGGGTCTCATGTGTCAACATGGGACCCCTTTCAGTCCGCTGGTACGGGTGTTCGTTTTGTTGTTTTGACAAGTACGTGGATTTATCTCTGGACCCTGGATCAGGTGAGTATAATTATCTTTTATTTTCAGGTACCCGTGGATTCTACTTGGAGAAGAGGACTGACTGCTTCATGTCAACATAGGTAAGTATGTGTGTGTCGGCAGTGTGTAATAAAGTTGTACTTGTCACGGTGTGTGTCTCCTGTTTTTATTTGGGTATTTTTTCCCAGTAGTACTACAGGTACCAGTGGGCTCGTTTTTCGCCCGCATGCTGGTACTTGTGGTTCTCCAAGTACCAGCTTGCGGGGGAGGCTTGCTGGGACTTGTAGTACTACTGGAAAAAACAATATTCTTTCAATTTTGACAAGGCTATCAGCCCCCCATCCGCAGCCCTTGGATGGTGGGGACAGCCTCGGGCTTCACCCCTGGCCCTTGGGTGGCTGGGGGGGACCCCTTGATTGAAGGGGTCCCCACTCCCCCAGGGTACCCCAGCCAGGGGTGACTAGTTGGATATTTAATGCCACGGCCGCAAGGCACTGTATAAAAGTGACCCCCGGCTGTGGCATATTATCTGTCCAGCAAGTGGAGCCCGATGCTGGTGTAAAAAATACGGGGGACCCCTACTCTTTTTGTCCCCCGTATTTTTTGCACCAGCACCAGGCGCAGAGCCCGGTGCTGGTTTTAAAAATACGGGGGATCCCCTGTCAATTTTTCCCCCGCATTTTTAGAACCAGGACCAGCTCGAACCTTTGAACCTTTGGAGGGGGGACCCCACGCCACTTTTTTTTCTGAATTTTACCATTCCATCTAAAAAAATAAAAATAAAAACAAAATATTATTTTAAAAAATATATAAATAATACTTGTGCCTCCAAAAAAGACAAACCAAGTACCTAATCCCTTCTAATATAAATAGATATGCTATTATCAATAAAAAAAACACAAAAAAAACATGTTTTAAATTTTTTTTATTAATTTCACCCACCAAAGTGTGGCAGATTGAAAATGTCGAATTTACTGTCTAAAACCACTGTTGTCGAATTTCCAAACTTCAATTGAATATACTTTGGTCGAATTGCAGCACTTGTATCATTGCAGAAAAGTCGAATTTGACAAAAGTCGAATTTCAAAAAGTCGAATTTTGAAAGTCCGTTTTTTTGACGGAAAGTACTGAATTGCATTGACGATTTTTTTTTTTGGGCGAAAAAGTCCCGAAATTCGACAATTTCAGGAATTCGACCGCAATTGCATATACCCCTCTGTCTACATCATTTTAATTGCAAGTGGTGCTTCCCAATTCACAGGGAATGTACTGCTGTTTGCTATAATGGGGCAAAACTTTCCAAGCATGGCATTCTCCCAGAGCACTCACTTCCTGCGCCTAAATCCAAATCTCTTCCCCCTCAATACTTTGACTACTGTAGCTTCCTAAGCAGTGCTGTGAAAATATCAATGTGTTTTTCACTTGTATCTTGGAAGCTTTTCTACAACTTCCCCTGGGAGTTGATACTGTTTTTTGATTCAAACCTTCGTGGACTCACCGTTAATCAGTTGGACTCTCTGAGGACTCACAAACCTTTTAGAGGTCATTTACCTGAGCCTGAACCTTCATCACTTAGGGGAATTTCATATCGCTAGCACACGGATTCAGTCAGTCCTCTGACATTAATAACTTTTACAGTCAGTATGCCCTAAGAAACTGTCTGTTGAGCAATAAAATTGTCTTTCTTGTAGTAGTTACTGCTTTTCAGCTTATATTACAATTGTTAATTGCAAATGTAATTCTTTTCAAGTTTCATAAAATGTTTATTTGGTTATATAGCATTATGGTACTGTAGTAACTTGTAATGTTGTTTACCCACTGACCCTAATCCCCTGCTGCCCCACACCCTCCCATTTAATCAACTGATTTCTCTGCTCCCACTATAAGGCAACCTGGTTTTGCCTAGTAATGATTGCTGCTTTAAAAAAACAAAGGATTTCTCCCGGAATCTCAGAGATCCGGCCATCTTGCACTGTATTACATCCGGCCCCATGTCTAACTGTAGACTTGCAACTCCAGATCTGCATACAGTCTAATGCACCAAGTTTCTGTATATTTTATTTTGCATTTTACAAATGTAACTTCAACACAGCTTGGGCCATGGTCATCTTCATCGTGGTATACCTCCACTGTGGTATATCTTGATGTGTTTCTGTGTTTCTGGGTAAGGGCTCACATCTGACCAATTCTTTCCTCTGTCAGAGTCACAATCATCAGCCGCTCCACAGGGGGTCCTGCAAAAGAGACCAATAATATCGTGATGGTGACTTGTGAGTTTTGGGCAATGGTGCTGTCATGTATGAGCAGTTGCGCACCAAATTCTACGTCACCACCCAAGTGGGAATAAAACCTGTAGTGATCTAAACTTGCCACAGGGCCCGATGCGTGGCGAGCGCAGTGTGCTCAGGAGGGAACTCGCTGTGCTCATGGCCAGAATGCCAGCTGCCGGGATACTGACAGCCAGCTTCCCGACAGACGGTATTTCATATGTATTCCACTGTGATATCCTCAAAGGATAGAAATTAAATGGCACATACAATAGTGTAATATTGTAGACACTTATTTAATGCCAGAAGAAAACATTATGAAATATTCATACATAAAGTGAATAAACTATATATCATATACACATGCACAAAACAAGAAATAGTCTTTTGCAAGAAAAATGGTTCCAAGGTGTTGAGTAGAGAAGTGGAGATTCAAAGAACAAACTCCAAACCAGTTTAAGCCCTGAAGAAAGAATAGCGCGATGTTCTTAAACATCGGTTACATGGTGGAATGCTTTAATACATTGTTTGTGTTAACCGAGACCCTGAATTGTGCTTATTTTTGTCCTCTGTTGGAGAAATTGGATGTCTACACTGGAAGTTTACTAGTAGGCACCAGGCCACTTTTGTCATTTGTACAGAGTACAGTATATATTTATTATATATCTACGCGTACATACTTTTTTCTATATTTTTTTTTTAGAAATATAGCACTTTAAACCAGGGGCAGCCCACCCTGGTCCTCAAGAGCTACCAACAGTTCACGTTTTCCAGGTCTCCTCACAGAATCACAAGTGAAGTAATTAGCTCCAACTGTGGATCTTTTAAAATGTGTCAGTTAGTAATGACTACACCTGTGCAGCTGCTAGGTGAGCTGGAAAACGTGAACTGTTGGTAGCTCTCGAGGACCAGGGTTGGCTACCAGTCCAGTGATGTGCGGTGGGGTGAGGCAGAGCCTTTCCTATCATACTAACGTTTGTGCTGGAGTTTTGACAGTATAAAGTATATGAAAAATACAAAGAATTTGTTTGAAATAACTTCTTTGTATTACTCTAATCATTTTTATAGGCAAAACTTTGGATTAAAGAGTCTATGTTAGGTGAGGCAGTGCCTTCGCTGCCTATCTTTTCCGCACATCTCTAATCAAAACTCACCAAATTTCCAGGAGTTTTTAATGCTGCACCTGTGTATAATGACCATATATTGCATGTAAATCTGGCTCTGGTACTAGCCAGTGCCTCCTGAGCCATTTACCTCACTGCACGTCCCTGGCTACCACTGCTTTAAACTAATTTGGAAGGCATGTTTAGAAGAAGCCAACTGACAAAGTTCATTTTTGAAAGACATATCTTCCATGAGATGAGATGTCAACTGACATTGAGTCAGAAAATGGCATATTCATGGTGACAGAGCCACATTAAAAACTACTGAGATAGACTTATTATAGAAAGTATTACAACTAAAAAAGTTGTGTGGGAAGTGCAGCAAAATTAGGTCTGATAGGAACTGATGCTTAAAATAGTTTCTGCAGCTAAGTACTATGCACTCCTGCTGAATATTTCAGACATAATATTTCAGTCAAAGTGAAACAAAGTTAAACAAGCCATACTGTATTTCTATTAGTGATGTGCACCGGAAATTTTTCGGGTTTGTGTTTTGGTTTTGGATTCGGTTCCGCGGCCGTGTTTTGGATTCGGACGCGTTTTGGCAAAACATCCCTGAAAATTTTTTGTTGGATTCGGGTGTGTTTAGGATTCGGGTGTTTTTTTACAAAAAAACCCTCAAAAAAAGCTTAAATCATAGAATTTTGAGGTCATTTTGATCCCATAGTATTATTAACCTCAATAACCATAATTTCCACTCATTTCCAGTCTATTCTGAACACCTCACACCTCACAATATTATTTTTAGTCCTAAAATTTGCACCGAGGTCGCTGGATGGCTAAGCTAAGCGACCCAAGTGGCCGACACAAACACCTGGCCCATCTAGGAGTGGCACTGCAGTGTCAGACAGGATGGCAGATTTAAAAAATAGTCCCTAAAGAGCACATGATGCAAAGAAAAAAAGAGGTGCAATGAGGTAGCTGTGTGACTAAGCTAAGCGACCCAAGTGGCCGACACAAACACCTGACCCATCTAGGAGTGGCACTGCAGTGTCAGACAGGATGGCAGATTTAAAAAATAGTCCCCAAACAGCACATGATGCAAAGAAAAAAAGAGGTGCGATGAGGTAGCTGTGTGACTAAGCTAAGCGACCCAAGTGGCAGACACAAACACCTGGCCCATCTAGGAGTGGCACTGCAGTTTTCTAGCGAGAGGATGAGTGCTTCCATCCTCATGTGAATCTGAACCACTAGCCATGAACATAGGCCAGGTTCCTTGCCACTCCGTGTTGTAAATGGCATATTGGCAAGTTTACGCTTCTCATCAGACGCTTTTAAGTTTTGGGTCATTTTACTGAACTTTTGTAGTATACTTGATGACACAGAGGTAGAGCAGTGGACTACTGTACCGTACTGCTATATATATACCGGTGGTCAGCAAAATTCTGCACTGTCCTTCTACTATATACTGCGCACAACTAAAATGCAGCACAGGTATGGATGCATAGTATACTTGACGACACAGAGGTAGAGCAGTGGACTACTGTACCGTACTGCTACATATATACTGGTGGTCAGCAAAATTCTGCACTGTCCTCCTACTATATACTGCGCCTAACTAAAATGCAGCACAGGTATGGATGCATAGTATACTTGACGACACAGAGGTAGAGCAGTGGACTACTGTACCGTACTGCTATATATATAATTGTGGTCAGCAAAATTCTGCACTGTCCTCCTACTATATACTGCGCACAACTAAAATGCAGCACAGGTATGGATGCATAGTATACTTGACGACACAGAGGTAGAGCAGTGGACTACTGTACCATACTGCTATATATATACTGGTGGTCAGCAAAATTCTGCACTGTCCTCCTACTATATACTGCGCACAACTAAAATGCAGCACAGGTATGGATGCATAGTATACTTGACGACACAGAGGTAGAGCAGTGGACTACTGTACCGTACTGCTATATATATACTGGTGGTCAGCAAAATTCTGCACTGTCCTCCTACTATATACTGCGCACAACTAAATTGCAGCACAGGTATGGATGCATAGTATACTTGACGACACAGAGGTAGAGCAGTGGACTACTGTACCGTACTGCTATATTTATGCTGGTGGCCAGCAAAATTCTGCACTGTCCTCCTACTATATACTGCACACAACTAAAATGCAGCACAGGTATGGATGCATAGTATACTTGATGACACAGAGGTAGAGCAGTGGACTACTGTACCATACTGCTATATATATACTGGTGGTCAGCAAAATTCTGCACTGTCCTGCTATATACTGGGCACAACTAAAATGCAGCACAGGTATGGATGCATAGTATACTTGACGACACAGAGGTAGAGCAGTGGACTACTGTACTGTACTGCTATATATATACTGGTGGTTAGCAAAATTCTGCACTGTCCTCCTACTATATACTGCGCACAACTAAAATGCAGCACAGGTATGGATGCATAGTATACTTGACGACACAGAGGTAGAGCAGTGGACTACTGTACCGTACTGCTATATATATACTGGTGGTCAGCAAAATTCTGCACTGTCCTCCTACTATATACTGCGCACAACTAAAATGCAGCACAGGTATGGATGCATAGTATACTTGACGACACAGAGGTAGAGCAGTGGACTACTGTACCGTACTGCTATATATATACTGGTGGTCAGCAAAATTCTGCACTGTCCTCCTACTATATACTGCGCACAACTAAAATGCAGCACAGGTATGGATGCATAGTATACTTGACGACACAGAGGTAGAGCAGTGGACTACTGTACCATACCGCTATATATATACTGGTGGTCAGTAAAATTCTGCACTGTCCTCCTACTGTATACTGCGCACAACTAAAATGCAGCACAGGTATGGATGCATAGTATACTTGACGACACAGAGGTAGAGCAGTGGACTACTGTACCGTACTGCTATATATATACTGGTGGTCAGCAAAATTCTGCACTGTCCTCCTACTATATACTGCGCACAACTAAATTGCAGCACAGGTATGGATGCATAGTATACTTGACGACACAGAGGTAGAGCAGTGGACTACTGTACCGTACTGCTATATATATGCTGGTGGTCAGCAAAATTCTGCACTGTCCTCCTACTATATATTGCACACAACTAAAATGCAGCACAGGTATGGATGCATAGTATACTTGACGACACAGAGGTAGAGCAGTGGACTACTGTACTGTACTGCTATATATATACTGGTGGTCAGCAAAATTCTGCACTGTCCTCCTGCTATATACTGCGCACAACTAAAATGCAGCACAGGTATGGATGCATAGTATACTTGACGACACAGAGGTAGAGCAGTGGACTACTGTACCGTACTGCTATATATATAATTGTGGTCAGCAAAATTCTGCGCTGTCCTCCTACTATATACTGTGCACAACTAAAATGCAGCACAGGTATGGATGCATAGTATACTTGACGACACAGAGGTAGAGCAGTGGACTACTGTACCATACTGCTATATATATACTGGTGGTCAGCAAAATTCTGCACTGTCCTCCTACTATATACTGCGCACAACTAAAATGCAGCACAGGTATGGATGCATAGTATACTTGACGACACAGAGGTAGAGCAGTGGACTACTGTACCGTACTGCTATATATATACTGGTGGTCAGCAAAATTCTGCACTGTCCTCCTACTATATACTGCGCACAACTAAAATGCAGCAAAGGTATGGATGCATAGTATACTTGACGACACAGAGGTAGAGCAGTTTACTACTGTACCATACCGCTATATATATACTGGTGGTCAGTAAAATTCTGCACTGTCCTCCTACTATATACTGCGCACAACTAAAATGCAGCACAGGTATGGATGCATAGTATACTTGACGACACAGAGGTAGAGCAGTGGACTACTGTACCGTACTGCTATATATATACTGGTGGTCAGCAAAATTCTGCACTGTCCTCCTACTATATACTGCGCACAACTAAATTGCAGCACAGGTATGGATGCATAGTATACTTGACGACACAGAGGTAGAGCAGTGGACTACTGTACCGTACTGCTATATATATGCTGGTGGTCAGCAAAATTCTGTGCTGTCCTCCTACTATATACTGCGCACAACTAAAATGCAGCACAGGTATGGATGCATAGTATACTTGACGACACAAAGGTAGAGCAGTGGACTACTGTACCATACTGCTATATATATACTGGTGGTCAGCAAAATTCTGCACTGTCCTCCTACTATATACTGCGCACAACTAAAATGCAGCACAGGTATGGATGCATAGTATACTTGACGACACAGAGGTAGAGCAGTGGACTACTGTACCGTACTGCTATATATATATACTGGTGGTCAGCAAAATTCTGCACTGTCCTCCTACTATATACTGCGCACAACTAAAATGCAGCACAGGTATGGATGCATGGTATACTTGACGACACAGAGGTAGAGCAGTGGACTACTGTACCGTACTGCTATATATATACTGGTGATCAGCAAAATTCTGCACTGTCCTCCTACTATATACTGCGCACAACTAAAATGCAGCACAGGGATGGATGCATAGTATACTTGACGACACAGAGGTAGAGCAGTGGACTACTGTACCGTACTGCTATATATATACTGGTGGTCAGCAAAATCCTGCACTGTCCTCCTACTATATACTGCGCACAACTAAAATGCAGCACAGGTATGGATGCATAGTATACTTGACGACACAGAGGTAGAGCAGTGGACTACTGTACCGTACTGCTATATATATATACTGGTGGTCACAGCAAAATTCTGCACTGTCCTCCTACTATATACTACAATGCAGCACAGATATGGAGCGTTTTTCAGGCAGAGACCATAGATATTTTCAGCACACTGAGCACAGATATTTGCAAGCACACTGTGCACAGATATTTGCAGCACACTGAGCACAGATATTTGCAGCACACTGAACACAGAAACTGAGAGAACGCAGCCACGTCCTCTCGCTATCATCTCCAAAGCACGAGTGAATATGGCGGCGACGCGCGGCTCCTTATATAGAATACGAATCTCGCGAGAATACGACAGCGGGATGATGACGTTCGGGCGCACTCGGGTTAACCGAGCAAGGCGGGAAGATCCGAGGATGTCTCGGAACCGTGTAAAATGTGTGAAGTTCGGGGGGGGTTCGGATCCCGAGGAACCGAACCTGCACATCACTAATTTCTATATCTAAATTTATATTTGTATATTTCTACAAATTCACAATATGAAAACAAAACATTTGTCGCATGCAAACGACTGTGCATCCTTTCTGTCAATACTTTAAAACACATACTTTGGCAGGAATAGCAAATTCCAAATGTTTCCACTGCTAGCGCGCGCAAGTTAGTGAGGCAACAGCAGCCATTTACGGTAGCTTGTAACTGCACAAAACTACTCATAGCCCCATAGATCTGCAAGCATAAATGTGCAAATTCCGGCTGAGAGCTTTATTCAGGCTGGATCACCACTGAGACTGAAATTCATTAGTCTCAGAACTGCTGCTGCTAAAAATCGCATGCGAAGAGCTGCCATGAAAGGTAAAAGACGCTGACCGATTTGATCGCAACTCTGTGTATGCAGTAGAAGAATTGCGATCCATACGCAGAAACTAAGGCCCTCATTCTGAGTTGTTCGCTCGCTAGCTGCTTTTAGCAGCCGTGCAAACGCTAAGCCGCCGCCCTCTGGGAGTGTATCTTAGCTTAGCAGAAGTGCGAACGAAAGGATCGCAGAGCGGCTACAAAAAAAGATTGTGCAGTTTCTGAGCAGCTCGAGACCTACTCCTAGCTTGCGATCACTTCAGACTGTTTAGTTCCTGTTTTGACGTCACGAACACGCCCTGCGTTCAGCCAGTCACGCCTACATTTCACCAGTCACGCCTGCATTTTTATCTGGCACGCCTGTGTTTTTTCACTCACTCCCTGAAAACGGTCAGTTGACACCCAGAAACACCCACTTCCTGTCAATCACTCTGCAGCCAGCAGTGCGACTGAAAAGAGTCGCTAGACCTTTTGTAAAACTACTTCGGATGTTGTGAAAGTACGTTGCGCATGCGCATTGCGCCGCATACGCATGCGCAGAATTGCCGATTTTTTTTTGCCTGATCATTGCGCTGCGAACGAAAGCAGCTAGCGATCAACTCGGAATGACCACCTAAGTACCATCGACAATTGTGGTTGACCCATGCCTACTCAGAATAATGAGAATGCAGTCAAACTGGTGCCATGTTTTTAGTCGCAATCAATTGCAATTGACGTCAGATACATGCCCCGACATATCTGCATTATTTCAACCATTTCCCGCAAATACCATGTAACCTCCCGCAAAGGGACACTTCCTGGCAATCGATATGCGATCGCTGATTGCTGGCCCTGTGATTGCATTCGCATTACGCCCATTGCGCATGTGCGATGCAGTCGCAGCGCATGTACACTCGTCCGATAATCAGCTGCTTTGCAATTTTACAAAATTGCAACTGAAGCTGAAAAAGGCTCTGAGAGCGGGCCGTGAGGGGTGCCAGGTGCGGTGCTGTTGCTGGAGTTTCAAAGCTACTGCAATAACAACTCGCACCCTTCACCCACAATAGATGTTGGAAGAAATTTGTTACAAAAAATGGTGTCTGGTGTCTGTTTTATACTTCCAAACTTTTACTATGCAACAGTTTGGAGGATGAGTCTCAAAACCAACAGTGATGTACGGAGCTTTAAAATAGTAAAACCACCAGCAGCTTCACCAAAAATGCTTGCAGTGTAACAAATGTGGGTCTTTTGCAGCATGGAAGGGTGAAGGGTCCCATTAGCTTATACTCACAAAGACATTGACTGAAACATTTTTATATGACTGACACGTTTGATCATGTCTGTAGTAACTTGTGAATAATAGTGATGAGCGGGTTCGGATCCTCGGAATCCGACCCGCCCGAACTTCACCTTTTTTTTACACGGGTCCGAGCGACTCGGATCCTCCCGCCTTGCTCGGTTAACCCGAGCGCGCCCGAACGTCATCATCCCGCTGTCGGATTCTCGCGAGACTCGGATTCTATATAAGGAGCCGCGCGTCGCCGCCATTTTCACACGTGCATTGAGATTGATAGGGAGAGGACGTGGCTGGCGTCCTCTCCGTTATAGTAAAACACAGAGTGACTTAGTTAGTTATAATTGTGGGGAGGATTGGGGACGGGGAGCAGCTGTTAGGGAGTACAGTGCAGGGTTTTGATTATACCACCAGTGAGTTTAATCCTTTGTTTCTCTGCCTGAAAAAAACGCTCTGACCACCATATCTGTGCTCACTCAGTGTGCTGCACTACTGCATGATATATCTGTGCTGAGTGCACTGCTCTGCTCACACTGCCTAATTGTGGGGACTGGGGAGCAGTTATAGCAGGAGTACAGTGCACAGTTTTGCTGACAGTGACCACCAGTCCAGTATACGTTTGTCTGCCTGAAAAACACTCCTGTGTTTTTTTTTTCTTCATACTAGTTTAGCAGTCTGCTGACAGTGTCCACCAGGTCCGTTATACAGTATATTATATATATAAGCAGCAGTACGGTAGGCCACGGCTGTACCTACCTCTGTGTCGTCAGTGCACTCGTCGTCCATATGTAATATAATACTATACTATCCATCCATCTACATTGTATACCTGTGGTGTTTTTTTTTTCTTCATCCTAGTTTAGCAGTCTGCTGACAGTGTCCACCAGGTCCGTTATACAGTATATTATATATATAAGCAGCAGTACGGTAGGCCACGGCTGTACCTACCTCTGTGTCGTCAGTGCACTCATCGTCCATAAGTAATATAATATAATACTATACTATCCATCCATCTACATTGTATACCTGTGTTGTTGTTTTTTTCTTCATCCTAGTTTAGCAGTCTGCTGATAGTGTCCACCAGGTCCGTTATACAGTATATTATATATATATAAGCAGCAGTACGGTAGGCCACGGCTGTACCTACCTCTGTGTCGTCACTCGTCGTCCATAAGTAATATAATACTATACTATCCATCCATCTACATTGTATACCTGTGGTGTTTTTTTTTTCATCACACTAGTTTAGCAGTCTGCTGACAGTGTCCACCAGGTCCGTTATACAGTATATTATATATATAAGCAGCAGTACGGTAGGCCACGGCTGTACCTACCTCTGTGTCGTCAGTGCACTCGTCGTCCATAAGTAATATAATACTATACTATCCATCCATCTACATTGTATACCTGTGTTGTTTTTTTTTTTCTTCATCCTAGTTTAGCAGTCTGCTGACAGTGTCCACCAGGTCCGTTATACAGTATATTATATATATAAGCAGCAGTATGGTAGGCCACGGCTGTACCTACCTCTGTGTCGTCAGTGCACTCGTCGTCCATAAGTAATATAATACTATACTATCCATCCATCTACATTGTATACCTGTGTTGTTGTTTTTTTCTTCATCCTAGTTTAGCAGTCTGCTGACAGTGTCCACCAGGTCCGTTATACAGTATATTATATACTAGGTGCTTCATCGCACCCTACGGGCGCTCTTCACACCATCGCAAGGGGCTACGCCCCCTTAACCCTTTCATGCCTTTCTGGGGTTCAATATTTGTATTATATAAAGTATTACCTGCATTCCTTTGTTAGTGGTTAAATATTGCACAATGAAAGGGCGTGCGATGGTGAAGGAGGCGCAGCTCCTTGCGACGGCGTGAACAGCACCTGCAGGGCACGATGTACAGAATGTAGCGGGTGCGGGGGAGACTGCAGATGGTGTCTGTAGATGCTGCAGGAGGAGGGGGGGCAGAAGTGGGGGTGGGGCCCGGATGGGGAAGAGTCGGGAGGTGCTGCGGGTGGGGGAGGGGCAAGGAGTGGGGGATGCAGATTGGGGAGGGGTCCGGAGGCACTGCAGGTGGGGGAGGGGCAGGGGTGCCATGGGTGGGAGAGGGGCAGGTGTGGGGATGTTGTGGATGGGTGAAGTGTTCCGGAGGTGCTGTGGGATGGGAAGGGGCGGAAGTGCTGGGGGTGGGGTAGGGGTCCGCAGGCGCCATGGGTAGGGGAGGGGCAGGTACGGGTGGTGCGGCGCATAGGGAAGGAGGTCCGGAGGTGCTGCTGGTGGTGGAGGGGCAGGTGCGGTGGTGCCATTGGTGGGGGAGGGGTGGGTGAGGGGGGGACCGCGGATAGAGGAGGGTGTCTGCAGATGCTGCGGGTTGAGGGGGGCAGGTGTGGGGGGAGACATATAAAGGGGGTGGATGGTGGAGGGGGCCTGGAGGTGCTGTGGGTGGTGAAGGGGTAGAGGAGTGGGAGCCGCGGGTGGTGTAGGGGGTCTGGAGGCACAGCGTGTGGGGGAGGGGTGGAGGGGAAGGTGCGGAGGTGTGGTGCATTGGGGAGAGGTCTGGAGGTGCTGCGGGTATTGTACCTGCCAAAAAGGTAGTTGGAGGGTATGCAGTAACAGGGCCAGGACAGGGGTGACAGGGTCAGAACAGGGTTGACGGGGCCAGGACAGGGGTGACAGGGTCAGAAAAGGGGTGACGGGGCCAGGACAGGGGCGACGGGGCCAGGACAGAAATGACAGGGACAGGATAGGGGTGACAGGCCAGGGTAGGGGTGGCAGGAATAGGACAGGGGTGACAGGGCCAGTATAGGGTTGACAGGGCAAGCACAGGGGTAACAGGGCCAGCATAAGGGTGACAGGGCCAGCATAAGGGTGACAGGGCCAGCATAAGGGTGAAAGGGCCAGGACAAGGGTGAAAGGGCCAGGATAAGGGTGACAGGGCCAGGATAAGGGTGAAAGGGCCAGGATAAGGGTGGCAGGGCAAGGCCAGGGGTGACAGGGACATGACAGAACACAGGGCACGGGAGAGATTGGTATTAGGGACAAAACAGTGGTGACAGACAGATGTGTCTTACCGGAGTCACTGCTGCTGGCTGCTGCTGTTCCACTCCAACCTGTTGGGATCTGCTGCTGGTGGAGACTTGGCATGGCTGACTCTCTTAGGCTGGAGTCCTGCTTCCTCTGCCCGTCCGCATCCCTCCCCCCCTCCTCAGTCACACACCGCAGACCTCGCGCAGCTGCCGGGCACTGTGGTAAGGGGAGACTGGGAGTGACTGGTTAGCCCCCAGGAGATGCTGCGGCTGGAGGGAGGAGGGGGTCGGAGCCTGCAAGCAGCTCGGACTTCTGCGGCGTTACCCGCCGGCTAAAGTGTGTGAAGGAGCTGGGCGCACCTCACTGTCGGTGGCAGCGCTGCAGCTAGCGGTGGGGTTGCCGGGGCTGGAGATAACAGAGGCCGTACGGAACCTGCACAGCGGCAGGTGCCCCACAAAACTGCAGCTAAGAAGCGTGGAGTGTGCCAGAAAGTGACGCTCCTCTGCGCCAGAGAGGGGGGGGGGTCAAGCACACAGTGAGCCGGTGCCCGTCTGTCTGTACGGCATACCCCCTCACACACCCCCATTCCTCCCAAATGTCCCGATTTTTGCGGGACAGTCCCATTTTTTTGGGTCTGTCCCGCTGTCCCACCCGCGGGTCGCAGTGTCCCGCGGTAATGGGGGGGTCAGTTGGAAAGCTCCTGTACTCGCTGTTCTGCTTAGCAGAGCAGCGGTGAATAGTGGAGACAGAGGGAGAGGGGGCATCAGGGGGTATGGATTAAGGGGGGGTTCCAGCAGCAGAGCCGGATTAAGGGGGGGGGTGCAGGGGGTACGTACCGTTGGCCCCACAGTTTTAGGGGGCCCCCCGGCTCGAGTAGCTCTGCCCCAGCTCAGAACCCCCCCCCCGTCCTGCTAGCAACAACGGCAGCATTGTGCTACTGTCAGCACACGCTGCTGCGTGTTGGCAGGTCTGTGGTGTTGCAGGGAGGTAGCAGTCTCCCTGCTTTCTTCTGCCTGTGCGGGTGTGTAGGTGGGAGCGACCACCTCCTCTGGATTTACCCCTAGCTGAGGGGCCAAAATTCCATTTAAAAAAAACAAACAAAAAAAAAAAACGGGATTTGCGTAAGGGGGCGTGGCCTCGCGTCCCGCGATTAGGCCACGCCCCCAACCCACAGCAGGCACAGCAATGAGATAGGGCTCCCCTGTCTCAAGTGCCTTGGCCCCCCCGGACTCATAATCAGCCCCTGGGGGCATGCCAGCAGCTCACAGATCGCTGGGCATGCCCCCTCATTGACGAAAACAGGGCCCTCCTGTGAAGCCACGCCCCCTTTTCGCTGAGTGTGTGTCCCTCCTTCTGTCTGAAGAAAGCTCCTGCAGAAAGCTGGGAGGTATGCACCCCTGCCTGTGCCATGCCCATACTATCTGTTTCTGCTCCTAGTCTACTGTAGATTTGGCCAGATCTGTGACTCATTTGACTAACTCCGCCCACTGGTGTGACTCCGCCCAGCGTTAGCAAATGAATCACAAAGTCACAGATCTGGGCTATTATATAGGAGATATAAGCAGCAGTACGGTAGGCCACGGCTGTACCTACCTCTGTGTCGTCACTCGTCGTCCATAAGTAATATAATACTATACTATCCATCCATCTACATTGTATACCTGTGGTGTTTTTTTTTCTTCATACTAGTTTAGCAGTCTGCTGACAGTGTCCACCAGGTCCGTCATACAGTATATTATATATATAAGCAGCAGTACGGTAGGCCACGGCTGTACCTACCTCTGTGTCGTCAGTGCACTCGTCGTCCATAAGTAATATAATACTATACTATCCATCCATCTACATTCTATACCTGTGTTGTTGTTTTTTTCTTCATCCTAGTTTAGCAGTCTGCTGACAGTGTCCACCAGGTCAGTTATACAGTATATTATATATATAAGCAGCAGTACGGTAGGCCACGGCTGTACCTACCTCTGTGTCGTCAGTGCACTCGTCGTCCATAAGTAATATAATACTATACTATCCATCCATCTACATTGTATACCTGTGTTGTTGTTTTTTTCTGCATCCTAGTTTAGCAGTCTGCTGACAGTGTCCACCAGGTCCGTTATACAGTATATTATATATATAAGCAGCAGTACGGTAGGCCACGGCTGTACCTACCTCTGTGTTGTCACTCGTCGTCCATAAGTAATATAATACTATACTATCCATCCATCTACATTGTATACCTGTGTTGTTGTTTTTTTCTTCATCCCAGTTTAGCAGTCTGCTGACAGTGTCCACCAGGTCCGTTATACAGTATATTATATATATAAGCAGCAGTACGGTAGGCCAGGGCTGTACCTACCTCTGTGTCGTCACTCGTCATCCATAAGTAGTATAATACTATACTATCCATCCATCTACATTGTATACCTGTGGTGTTTTTTAGTTGTGCGCAAAATATGGAGAACAAAAATGTGGAGGGTAAAAAAATAGGGAAAGATCAAGATCCACTTCCACCTCGTGCTGAAGCTGCTGCCACTAGTCATGGCCGAGACGATGAAATGCCATCAACGTCGTCTGCCAAGGCCGATGCCCAATGTCATAGTACAGAGCATGTAAAATCCAAAACACAAAAGATCAGTAAAAAAATGACCCAAAAATCAAAATTAAAAGCGTCTGAGGAGAAGCATAAACTTGCCAATATGCCATTTACGACACGGAGTGGCAAGGAACGGCTGAGGCCCTGGCCTATGTTCATGGCTAGTGGTTCAGCTTCACATGAGGATGGAAGCACTCATCCTCTCGCTAGAAAAAAGAAAAGACTTGCGGCAAAAGCACAGCAAGGAACTGTGCGTTCTTCGAAATCCCAAATCCCAAAGGAGAGTCCAATTGTGTCGGTTGCGATGCCTGACCTTCCCAACACTGGACGGGAAGAGCTTGCGCCTTCCACCATTTGCACGCCCCCTGCAAGTGTTGAAAGGAGCACCAGCAGTCCAGTTCCTGATAGTGAAATTGAAGATGTCAGTGTTGAAGTACGCCAGGATGAGGATATGGGTGTTGCTGGCGCTGGGGAGGAAATTGACAAGGAGGATTCTGATGGTGAGGTGGTTTGTTTAAGTCAGGCACCCGGGGAGACACCTGTTGTCCGTGGGAGGAATATGGCCATTGACATGCCTGGTGAAAATACCAAAAAAATCAGTGTGGAAGTATTTCAACAGAAATGCGGACAACAGGTGTCAAGCCGTGTGTTGCCTTTGTCAAGCTGTAATAAGCAGGGGTAAGGACGTTAACCACCTCGGAACATCCTCCCTTATACGTCACCTGCAGCGCATTCATAATAAGTCAGTGACAAGTTCAAAAACTTTGGGCGACAGTGGAAGCAGTCCACTGACCAGTAAATCCCTTCCTCTTGTAACCAAGCTCGCGCAAACCACACCACCAACTCCCTCAGTGTCAATTTCCTCCTTACCCAGGAAAGCCAATAGTCCTGCAGGCCATGTCACTGGCAAGTCTGACGAGTCCTCTCCTGCCTGGGATTCCTCCGATGCATCCTTGAGTGTAACGCCTACTGCTGCTGGCGCTGCTGTTGTTGCTGCTGGGAGTCGATCGTCATCCCAGAGGGGAAGTCGGAAGACCACTTGTACTACTTCCAGTAAGCAATTGACTGTCCAACAGTCCTTTGCGAGGAAGATGAAATATCACAGCAGTTATCCTGTTGCAAAGCGGAATAACTGAGGCCTTGACAACTATGTTGGTGTTAGACGTGCGTCCGGTATCCGCCGTTAGTTCACAGGGAACTAGACAATTTCTTGAGGTAGTGTGCCCCCGTTACCAAATACCATCTAGGTTCCACTTCTCTAGGCAGGCGATACCGAGAATGTACACGGACGTCCGAAAAAGACTCACCAGTGTCCTAAAAAATGCAGTTGTACCCAATGTCCACTTAACCACGGACATGTAGACAAGTGGAGCAGGGCAGACTCAGGACTACATGACTGTGACAGCCCACTGGGTAGATGTATTGCCTCCCGCTGCAAGAACAGCAGCGGCGGCACCAGTAGCAGCATCTCGCAAACGCCAACTCGTTCCTAGGCAGGCTACGCTTTGTATCACCGCTTTCCAGAATAGGCACACAGCTGGAAACCTCTTACGGCAACTGAGGTAGATCATCGCAGAATGGCTTACCCCAATTGGACTCTCCTGGGGATTTGTGACATCGGACAACGCCAGCAATATTGTGAGTGCATTACATCTGGGCAAATTCCAGCACGTCCCATGTTTTGCACATACCTTGAATTTGGTGGTGCAGAATTATTTAAAAAACGACAGGGGCGTGCAAGAGATGCTGTCGGTGGCCAGAAGAATTGCGGGCCACTTTCGGCGTACAGGCACCGCGTACAGAAGACTGGAGCACCACCAAAAACACCTGAACCTGCCCTGCCATCATCTGAAGCAAGAGGTGGTAACGAGGTGGAATTCAACCCTCTATATGCTTCAGAGGATGGAGGAGCAGCAAAAGGCCATTCAAGCCTATACATCTGGCCATGATATAGGCAAAGGAGGTGGAATGCACCTGTCTCAAGCGCAGTGGAGAATGATTTCAATGTTGTGCAAGGTTCTGCAACCTTTTGAACTTGCCACACGTGAAGTCAGTTCAGACACTGCCAGCCTGAGTCAGATCATTCCCCTCATCAGGCTTTTGCAGAAGAAGCTGGAGGCATTGAAGGAGGAGCTAAAACAGAGCAATTCCGCTAGGCATGTGGGACTTGTGGATGGAGCCCTTCATTCGCTTAACCAGGATTCACGTGTGGTCAATCTGTTGAAATCAGAGCACTACATTTTGGCCACCGTGCTCGATCCTAGATTTAAAACCTACCTTGGATCTCTCTTTATGGCAGACACAAGTCTGCAGAGGTTCAAAGACCTGCTGGTGACAAAATTGTCAAGTCAAGCGGAACGCGACCCGTCAACATCTCCTCCTTCACATTCTCCCGCAACTGGGGCTGCGAGGAAAAGGCTACGAATTCCGAGCCCACCCGCTGGCGGTGATGCAGGGAAGTCTGGAGCGACTGCTGATGCTGACATCTGGTCCGGACTGAAGGACCTGCCAACGATTACTGACAAGTCGTCTACTGTCACTGCATATGATTCTCTCACCATTGAAAGAATGGTGGAGGATTATATGAGTGACCGCATCCAAGTAGGCACGTCAGACAGTCCGTACGTATACTGGCAGGAAAAAGAGGCAATTTGGAGGCCCTTGCACAAACTGGCTTTATTCTACCTAAGTTGCCCTCCCTCCAGTGTGTACTCCGAAAGAGTGTTTAGTGCCGCCGCTCACCTTGTCAGCAATCGGCGTACGAGGTTACTTCCAGAAAATGTGGAGAAGATGATGTTCATGAAAATAAATTATAATCAATTCCTCCATGGAGACATTCACCAGCAGCAATTGCCTCCAGAAAGTACACGGGGACCTGAGATGGTGGATTCCAGTGGGGACGAATTAATAATCTGTGAGGAGGGGGATGTACACAGTGAAAGGGGTGATGAATCGGACTATGATGATGAGGTGGACATCTTGCCTCCGTAGAGCCAGTTTGTGCAAGGAGAGATTGATTGCTTCTTTTTTGGTGGGGGCCCAAACCAACCAGTCATTTCAGTCACAGTCGTGTGGCAGACCCTGTCGCTGAAATGATGGGTTCGTTAAAGTGTGCATGTCCTGTTTTTACAACATAAGGGTGGGTGGGAGGGCCCAAGGACAATTCCATCTTGCACCTCTTTTTTCTTTCATTTTTCTTTGCGTCATGTGCTGTTTGTGGAGTATTTTTTTGAAGGGCCATCCTGCGTGACACTGCAGTGCCACTCCTAGATGGGCCAGGTGTTTGTGTCGGCCACTAGGGTCGCTTAGCTTATTCACACAGCTACCTCACTGCGCCTCTTTTTTTCTTTGCGTCATGTGCTGTTTGGGGAGTATTTTTTTGAAGGGCCATCCTGCTTGACACTGCAGTACCACTCCTAGATGGGCCAGGTGTTTGTGTCGGCCACTAAGGTCGCTTAGCTTAGCCATCCAGCGACCTCGGTACAGATTTTAGGACTAAAAATAATATTGTGAGGTGTGAGGTGTTCAGAATAGACTGAAAATTAGTGGAAATTATGGTTATTGAGGTTAATAATACTATGGGGTAAATTTACTAAGATTCGTATTTTCCCGTTTGAGGTCAAAGTTCAATCACGAATGACATCGAAAGTGTAAAACTGCAACTTTTTGAATTGATTACGTCTAATTTACTAAGCTGCCGTATTTAGCCTTTTCGGGTTTTCCGATGTCGATGTCATTCGGTTTTTTTTTGTGTTTTTTACGGCAGTGATTAGCAAAACACTGCCGACTTTTTAAAAATGAATCTCGGCCGGATCTGTGTGATCCGTGCTGGGGTTCATTTTTTTTTTTTTTTTAAATTAAACAGTGTAAAATAAAAATAAAAATTGCGTGGGGTCCCCCCTCCTAAGCATAACCAGCCTCGGGCTCTTTGAGCCGATCCTGGTTGCAGAAATATGGGGGGAAAAATGACAGGGGTTCCCCCATATTTAAGCAACCAGCATCGGGCTCTGCGCCTGGTCCTGGTTCCAAAAATACGGGGGACAAAAAGAGTAGGGGTCCCCCGTATTTTTAAAACCAGCACCGGGCTCCACTAGCTGGACAGATAATGCCACAGCCGGGGGTCACTTTTATATAGTGCCCTGCGGCCGTGGCATCAAAAATCCAACTAGTCACCCCTGGCCGGGGTACCCTGGGGGAGTGGGGACCCCTTCAATCAAGGGGTCCCCCCCCCCAGCCACCCAAGGGCCAGGGGTGAAGCCCGAGGCTGTCCCCCCCATCCAATGGGCTGCGGATGGGGGGGCTGATAGCCTTTGTTGTAAATGAAAAGATATTGTTTTTAGTAGCAGTACTACAAGTCCCAGCAAGCCTCCCCCGCATGCTGGTACTTGGAGAACCACAAGTACCAGCATGCGGCGGAAAAACGGGCCCGCTGGTACCTGTAGTACTATTACTAAAAAAATACCCAAATAAACACAAGACACACACACCGTGAAAGTAAAGATTTATTACATACATCCACACAAACATACATACATACTTACCTTATGTTCACATGAGGGTCTGTCCTCTTCTCCAGTAGAATCCAAGGGGTATGGGACTCCTTTCCCCGAATGCCAGAAACCCACTCTGACTGATGTCTAAGTGGGTTTCTTAGCACCCTCCTGATCGGCTGTGTGCTCCTGTACTGTCTGACAGGCGGCACACAGCAGTGTTACAATGTAGCGCCTATGCGCTCCATTGTAACCAATAGTGGGAACTTTCTGCTCAGCGGTGACGTCACTTTAGGTCAACCGCAGGGCAGAAAGTTCCCACCATTGGTTACAATGGAGCGCATAGGCGCTACATTGTAACACTGCCGTGTGCCGCCTGTCAGACAGTACAGGAGCACACAGCCGATCAGGAGGGTGCTACAACGTAGCGCTCCCTGATTGGCTGAAGAAACCCACTTAGACATCAGTCAGAGTGGGTTTCTGGCATTCGGGGAAAGGAGTCCCATGTGCAAACATGGGGCCCCTTTCAGTTCGTGGCTCGGCTTTCCGTTTTGTTATTTTATTCAAGTACGTGGATTACAAATGGTTGCCCCGAGGACCCTGGGACCCGGGATCTGGTGAGTAGAATTTATTCAACAGGTACCCCTTGGATTCTACTGGAGAAGAGGACAGACCCTCGTGTGAACATAAGGTAAGTATGTATGTATGTTTGTGTGGATGTATGTAATAAATCTTTACTTTCACGGTGTGTGTGTCTTGTGTTTATTTGGGTATTTTTTTAGTAATAGTACTACAGGTACCAGCGGGCCCGTTTTTCCGCCGCATGCTGGTACTTGTGGTTCTCCAAGTACCAGCATGCGGGGGAGGCTTGCTGGGACTTGTAGTACTGCTACTAAAAACAATATCTTTTCATTTACAACAAAGGCTATCAGCCCCCCCATCCGCAGCCCATTGGATGGGGGGGACAGCCTCGGGCTTCACCCCTGGCCCTTGGGTGGCTGGGGGGGGGGACCCCTTGATTGAAGGGGTCCCCACTCCCCCAGGGTACCCCGGCCAGGGGTGACTAGTTGGATTTTTGATGCCACGGCCGCAGGGCACTATATAAAAGTGACCCCCGGCTGTGGCATTATCTGTCCAGCTAGTGGAGCCCGGTGCTGGTTTTAAAAATACGGGGGACCCCTACTCTTTTTGTCCCCCGTATTTTTGGAACCAGGACCAGGCGCAGAGCCCGATGCTGGTTGCTTAAATATGGGGGAACCCCTGTCATTTTTTTCCCCATATTTCTGCAACCAGGATCGGCTCAAAGAGCCCGAGGCTGGTTATGCTTAGGAGGGGGGACCCCACGCAATTTTTTTTGAGCAAATAATCACTTTCCCACCCCTTCCCACTGATATACATGCACGGATCTCATGGATCCATGCATGCCTATACAATCACGGTAAAAAAAAGCAGGTCTGTTTTTTTAAAGCACTTTTTTACGAGTTGTAATTTTTCACGGCAGTGTTTGGTTTTTTTTTGCTTTGCACTTCTTAGTAAATTACCGAGATTCATACTTAAACAGCCGCGTTTTGACCGATGGTGTATTCATTCGTAATTTTTTTGTTGGACTTCCAAAAAATTACGAATGCCCTCATCACTGCCGTGATTATTGCTTAGTAAATTACCGAGATGACACTTTGATGAAAAAACGGCATCTCGGTCAAAATCGGGACCTTAGTAAATTTACCCCTATGGGATCAAAATGACCCCCAAATTTTATGATTTAAGCTGTTTTTTAGGGTTTTTTAGGGTCCCGCCGCCATTTTCACTCGTGCATTGGAAATGTTAGGGAGAGGACGTGGCTGGCGCCTTTCCATGTATTGTTGATACAAATATTTGTGCTTGCTTTACTTATTGCTTAATTGTGGGGACTGGGGAGCAGCTGTATATTAATATAGGAGGAGTCAGGGCCGGCGCTTCCATTAGGCAGCTTTAGGCAGCTGCCTATGGGCGCCGGGACCTGAGGGGGCGGTACGCTGAGGCTGCCAGGAGCATTTTGGTCATTTTGACAGTAAGCCGCCCCCTCCCTCTCCCCCCACTCGGCCCTGTAGCCATGCATTAGCAGCAGCAGGGCACCCAGCGGCATGGACACACATAGCAGCGCTGCGGGTAGTCCTGCAACGCTGCTAAGCTGACTGACAGGCAGTTGATGCACTACCCACGTCCCGGGATCCACCAGTGATTCTTTTTTAATTCACCACCGCACCGCTGTGCAGGGGAGCAGAGAGGTGGTTTCCCCCTCGCCCGGTCCCGTGTCCCCTCTCTGCAGGGCCGGCTCCATGCTGCTTGATGCTTTTTTGTTTGTTTTAAAGGGGTGTGGCCACACCTCCGTGATTAGGCCACGCCCCCAAGTATGCCAGGTCTTCGACGGTCTGTCTGTGGCTCTGCTGCCTGGCATGCCTGCTCTTTCAGAGACTGGCTCTTGTGATTTAAGCTGGAGGTAACTACTGTGGTAGAGTATCTGTGTGTCTCAGTATGAGTGTCTGAGTGTCTGTGTGTGTGTGTGTGTGTGTGTCTCAATATCAGTGTGTGTGTGTGTGTGTGTGTGTGTGTGTCTTAATATCAGTGTGTGTGTCTCAGTATGAGTGTGTGTGTGTGTGTGTGTCTCAGCATCACTTTGTGTGTCTCAGTGTGTGTGTGTGTGTGTGTGTGTGTGTGTGTGTGTGTTTCTCAATATTAGTGTGTGTGTCTCCAGTATGAGTGTGTGTGTGTGTGTGTGTGTGTGTGTGTCTCAGCATCACTGTGTGTGTCTCAGTATGAGTGTGTGTGTGTGTGTGTGTGTGTGTGTGTGTGTGCCTCTACCTCAGTATGAGTGTCAGTGTGTGTGCCTATGCCTCAATATAAGTGTCAGTGTGTGTCTCAGTATGAGTGTGTGTGCCTCAGTATGTGTGTGTGCCTCTGCCTCAGTATAAGTGTGTACCTCAGTATGAGTGTGTGTGTCTCAGTATGATGGTATGTGTGCCTCTGCCTCAGTATGAGTGTCTGTGTGTGTGTGTGTGTGTGTGTGTGTCTCAGTATCACTGTGTGTCTCGGTATGAGTGTGTGTGTGTGTGTGTGTGTGTGTGTGCCTCTGCCTCAGTATGAGTGTCAGTGTGTGTGTGTGTGTGTCTCGGTATGAGTGTGTGTGTGCCTCTGCCTCAGTATGAGTGTATGTGTGTGTGTGTCTCAGTATGAGTGTGTGTGCCTTTGCCCCAGTATTGGTGTGGTGCCCCACTGCCGTGAAGATGATAATTGTGCACCACGGTAGTAAATATAGTGGTATTGTTGTCACCCACTGGGCAGTGAATTTATTGTATCTAAATTTATTGTATTTATTGTATTGAATTTATTGTATCTAAAAATCTGTGCTGCATGAACAATAGTCTGGGGGGACCCGCACATGAGGGATATGGAGAGAGACTGACCCTGCACAAGAATAAAACTGTTGGGTCCCGGCGGAAGGATACGGGGACTCGGGGAAAGGAGGTGAAGGGGAGTGAGGACTGGGCAGTTGGCAGTTGAGCAACGGAAGAGAGAGGGTCTGAGCTAACGAAGCAGGGGAAGCGCTGTAAGGCTACGGAGCTTGAGGACAGGGTTTGGTCTCCCTTCGCGATCAGCAACTCTCACCCGGTGTTTGGCACCCAGCAGCAGTAGCGATGTGAGCTCTCCCTCGGCAGCAGTGAGCGGAAAATCCACGCCGGCGGGACCCGGGACGCAAGCCTCCAGCGGCGGTGGTGAGGAGCTGAGCTGAGGCGGCTGGCAGTGACGCAGAGATCCGGAGGGAGAGGAGAGGAGCGGCCTGTTGGTGAGTGACGGCCAGGGAGGCGGAGCCATCTATAATAAAAAGAAACAAAGAGTCAGCCACAACTGAGAGTATAGGAACGGTACCTTAACTTTATTAATCCTACAACTCCACGCAGGCACACCACACAGAAAGTCAAGCTACCTGCAAATAGCAATAAGTGCACTTATTAAACAGACTGAAAAGTAGTAAAAGACACACTGCAGTGTAATTCAGCATTGATTCAACACGTTCATATAGTAGTCCGGAGGCAGCAATCGACACAACTAGTAAGCATCGATAGGAGAGAAGATCGTATCGCAGTTAAGAGCTATCACATTTCCGTCAGGAATCAAGCCTCTGCTACCCTACTATGCTAACAAAAAAGAGAGGGAGTCAGTGTAATACGTCCTAAAGTCAGGAGAATGAACTGAATCCGTCAAGTTACATAGATGTGCATGTCCACCCAGTGAGAGAGGAATACCAGTGACTTGGTAATGGAGTGACTAATAAATACCTTCATTAAGGCACTCACAGTCATTTAGAGTAACAGGGCGTTTTACAGATCTCAACAGTAAATTCTGAACGAGAGACTATAGCTTGGACGGGAATTAATTGTGATAGATCCACTGAGGGACGTCACCCATATTAGAGTGGTAACTGTATTCGTCCATCGTTAAGGACAAGTTCAATTAACATGATAAAAGTAGTACCCAATTGAACTGCATATTGAAGTCAGACTTGGGGAGTACCGGGGATGTGATACATGTACTAATCTTACAAAGTTGTAGTACGTACATTTAACCAGCAATACTGGTCTGTTAGAGTTTTACCAAATGTTTTATGCTTGTATTCACTTATAACCGGCATGTTATTAGAGAAAGTTGGGTATCCATTTATTTACAGGCGGAATTGACAGCACGGAGTAGTGTAATAAACACGGTTACTAACTGTAAAGTTAATTATTCTGTTGACAATGAAACCGTATTGTGATGGTTTATCGAATTAATACTTATTTAACTTACCAGGAATTTCTTAAGCACCATTGCTATATCAATAAATTGAAATTAATTCTAAGCAACTAAAGGCAACGGTTATTTCTTAGGAGTTGTCCGACACACCTCTCAGCAAAGTTCTATACTGCTAAAGGTCCAGGCGGCAGGAATAAAAAGGTAACTCAACCAATCATCATATCCGTCCAAACCCGATACTTACCTGGTTTGTCACATTGTGGCGTCACGAACAGGATTCGTACAAGAGTCAGGGTTAGTCCCCGTGGAATCAAACGAAATGTCTCAAGGAGACGACCAGGCCCAATCAGGTGCAGGAGAAACATCTGACCGGGAAGGGCCTGCTATGCCTGCATCCGCCCCTATTACCATGCCATACTATTTTGGCGCACCTTGGCTCCTCACGTTTTCGGGAGATGATCCTTCCACAAGAGCAAAGGAATTTAGGGACTTCAAGGATCAAATCAAGGCTATGTTCCGGTTGTACCCATTAAATGAATCTCAAAAGATTGAGATAGTCATAGGGCAATTGAAAGGCCTAGCACGACGGGAAGTGAAGTCGTGGACCGCTAGACAAAGGAAAACTGCCAAAGAAATATTAGAGAAAATGGCTAACATGTATGATGCCAAGACACTGTCAGAACTAAAGACGCGTCTCTACGCCAGGAAGCAACAGCCCCGAGAGGGTTTACGTGAATTCGCTGTAGAATTACAAGAAGCGCTACAAGCCATTAAACTGTGCGAACCCACTGAAATTATACCGGAAGACGACACTCTTATAAATCAATTCATAGACGGAATTTATAGCGACCATACGAAGGGCCAAATAAAAATGTTGCAACGCCAAGAACCGACGTGCAGCTTCCAGGAGTTCAAGGAGCTGGCAATCAAGATTTTTGGGGATACGCCCCCGCTCAGACCATCTACTGTAACCTTGGAGGCAGTAGCACAAGGGAACCAGTCGACAGTTACAATTGATGCTCAAGACGTAATGAGAAGGCAGATAGCTGAATTAACCCAGGGAATGACGGAACTGTGTCGGGAGCTTAAAGCTTTGAAGGAAACGCCTAAGTCGCAAGGACAAGAGTGGCAAGGAAAAAGGAGAACACGTTATGTCAATAGAAGAGACGCGGCCTGGACTTCTCGCCGACTATCAACAGATCGATTCGACGACCAAGGCAGGCCGATTTTCCGACGCTGTAAGGAGAGTGGGCATGTGGAACGCAATTGTCAGCAACGGGAGCCTTTAAACCCCGATATCCCGAGGCCAGGGACCACCCCTCGGGAGAACCCTCCACAGTAGGTCCCGCACCTCGAGAGTGGTGGCCTCAGTATGTGGGTCCATGCCCATCGATAGAAATTAAGATCAATGGGGTTGCCATGACAGCGCTTTTAGATACAGGGTCTCAGGTTACCACTATCCAATGGAATGAGTTTGCTCGACACTGGGGAGAAGAGGATATGACCACACCACCGCCGGCCTGGTTGAACTTACTAGCCAGCAATGGCCAAGGAATTGAGTGCTGTGGGTATTGGGAAGTGGAAGTGGAAATCAGTCAAGCTCAACTACCAAGACAGGGCTGTCTCGTTACTATGGTGGATGATAAGAACTTTCCACCTGTCATCATTGGAATGAATATTCTTAGGAGTTGCCCTGAAGAATTAGTCACGATATTAAAAAAAGAATCATTCAATCGTACCTGCTTAGCAAAACTAACGTTACAACACGCCATTCGATTCCTCCAGTGCCAGCAACGGTTCGCACCTTCGAATGGGGAAATCGGCACTGTCAGAGTAGCTGAAAAGCGAACTATACTGTTACCGCCAAACTCAGAAAATATCGTGTGGTGTAAGACCAGAATAGGACCCAGAGGAAGAAACTACGAAGCCATAATAGAAAGGAATCAGAGAGGCTGGACTGATTACTTCACGGTGGCTAGAAGTGTAGTAACGGTAAACCAAGGCCGAGTGCCTATACGAGTCTTAAACCCTCATAATCACCCAATTAGATTATATCGGTATCAACCTATTGCACAGATTTTTGAAGTTACGTTCCAAGATATAGTTGGCGTGGATGGTCTGGGGCCCATTGTAGCTCAACAGAGCCTGGCAACAAGCAGCCCTACTGAAAAAGAGGAAGACGGCCCCTGGTGGAAAGAAATAACTATTGGTGATCAAAATACCCCGGAAGAAGAAAAGGTGGGAGCCCTACATCTAGTAAAGAAGAATGAGAAAACCTTCAGTAAAAATCCATCAGATTTCGGGTACGTGGAGGGCATTCGACATCATATTCCGACAGGGAAGGCTGCTCCCGTCCGGGAACGCCATCGCCCTATCCCACCTGCGCTATATCAACCAGTGAAGAGTATGATAGAAGAAATGAAGGCGACTGGAGTGATTAGAGAAAGTCACAGTCCTTGGGCCGCACCCCTGGTACTGGTCAAGAAAAAGGATGGAAGTTTGCGTTTTTGCGTAGACTACAGGAAGTTGAATTCAGTCACACACCGAGATGCCTATCCCCTACCACGAATAGAGGAATCTTTAGCAGCCTTGCGGTCGGCTGCTTATTTTTCCACCCGGGATTTAACTAGTGGGTATTGGCAAGTATCGGTGGCCCCGGAGGACAGAGAAAAAACGGCCTTTACTACCCCAATGGGACTATTTGAATTTGACAGGATGCCCTTTGGATTATGTAACGCTCCCGCCACCTTCCAGCGAGTAATGGAACACTGTTTGGGGTATCGTAACTTCGACATGCTCCTTCTTTACCTCGACGATATTATCGTCTTCTCCAAAAATTATCAAGAGCATTTACAGCATCTGGATGAAGTTTTCGGTCGACTCGCCAATTATGGGTTTAAACTGAAGCCATCTAAGTGCTATTTACTCAAGTTCAAGGTACAATACTTAGGCCATATTGTCAGTGCCAAGGGGGTGGAGCCTGACCCCGAAAAAGTAAGAGCGGTAAGAGACTGGCCTATCCCTACAACGATCCGAGATGTAAGACGCTTCTTGGGATTCGTAGGCTATTATAGAAGGTTTATAGCCAATTTTGCGAAAATTGCCGCTCCACTACACGAACTGTTGAGAAACGATTCAGGAAATGAAATAAGGAGGAATACCATCATCAAGTGGACGAATCGCCAGGATGAAGCATTTGAGAGATTGAAGACATTACTTACAGAAGCCCCACTCCTAGCTTATCCCAACTATGAGATTCCATTTAAAGTGTATACCGATGCAAGTACTCAAGGTTTGGGCGCGGTCTTGGCGCAAGATCAGGAAGGAAAAGAAAGAGTAATTGCTTACGCAAGTAGGGGGCTAAGGAAAACCGAAAGGAATGATGAAAATTACAGTGCCTTCAAACTAGAACTATTAGCACTGATTTGGGCCGTAACAGATAAATTTAAAGATTACCTGGCTGCAACTCCGTGTGTTATCTATACGGATAATAACCCCCTAGCACACCCCCAGACAGCGCGGTTAGGGGCGTTAGAACAGAGATGGATGGCCCGGCTGGAAAACTTCCAATATCGAATCAAATTCAGGAGTGGACGGTCTAATGTTAATGCTGATGCACTATCTCGACTGCCCAAAAGTCCGGAAGAAGAAGTAGAGGATCAATGGAAAGAAGTAGAAATCCCTATGTTCGGACCAGGACCAAGTAAACAACGGGTGGCGGTTATTAACCATACAGAAATCCTCATCTCTGCAGTAACTGATGACATTCTAAGTCAGCATGATATGGATTGGAAAAAGATTCAAGATGGAAGTCCAGTACTGCAACAACTCAAACAAATCATTTCTACAAGAAAAATTCCAAGCAGGACCGAACGACAAGGATAAGATCCCGAGCTCCTTCAGTTACTAAGGCATAGGGATCGCGTTAGTTATGCCCAGGGGATTATGGTCCGCAGCACTATAGACCCAAGAACCCACCAGGCTGTGAATCAGATTATAGTGCCGCAACAACAGAATGATCAGATATTACAAGCCTATCACGACCGTTCTGGGCATTTTGGAGTCAAGAAGACTGAGACAGCCATAAGAAAGAAATTCTTTTGGGTCGGCTTACGGTTGGACATAGAGAAATGGATAGAAAGGTGTTCTGCCTGTGTGGTGAGAAGAGACGTTCAGCCGGGGCAGAAAGCACCATTACATCCCATTTCTAGTCAACGCCCCTTGGACCTCGTAGCCTTGTATCATGTCAAGTTAGGGCCTAGTAATGCCGGATATCAATATGCCCTCATGATTATCGATCATTACTCCAAATTTATTGTAACAGTTCCGGTCCGGGATATCACCGCCAAAACCACAGCAGAAATCTTCTTGAAGAGTTTTGTCCGACCATATGGGTATCCGGAACGCATTTTAACGGATCAAGGCCCCGCGTTCGAATCGTTGCTGTTTACAGAATTGTGCAAAATCTATGGGTGTAGGAAACTTCGGACCACCCCATACCACCCACAAAGTAATGGGTTATGCGAGCGAGCAAACCAGACCCTATTGGAAATGATCCGGTCGATTCCGTTACCCCAAAGACTAAACAGGCCTGCGTTGTTGCCAGAATTGACCTATCTTTATAATAATATGGAACAGGCATCTACTGGGTATACACCATACTACCTTTTGTTCGGAAGGCTGGGAAAACTACCCGCAGATCTTGAGTTAAATACGATCCCGGAAGATGCCCTCGTCCCACAAACCGAATGGGTGACGGAGCATAAACGTCGCATTGAGGAAGCTAAGGAAGTGGTAGAAAGGAAGATGGAAGAAGTACATCGAAGACAGGAGGATTATTACAACAGAGATGCGCTGGCTGAACCATTACAAGTCGGAGATAGGGTCTGGAAAAAGAACACTCAGCGTAAGAACAAATTGGATAATAAATGGGAACTCATACCATATATAGTAATTAACCTTCCCACTCCGGACACCGTTGTCTATGAGATAAAGAAGGAAGAAGGAATTGAAAGTAGAACGATAATGGTACATCGAAATCAGCTCAAGCTATGCGTATCCAAAGCAATATCAGAGGGTGTACAAAGAGAAACCATTCCCGCAATAAAAAGTTGGGAAGATGCAAACCGTTATCCTTTACGAGATCCAGTTGAATTATAACTATTTATGGGTGGGCCCTTTCCATCCAGTAGAGGAGTTGTAGATGCCCTACCGCCTGCAAGCACCCCAGTGAATGAGAACGTCATGGAACCCAAACCGGTTCAGGAAAATGAGGATGAGATCAATATGGAAATAAGCTCAAAAAGGCCGGTTAGAAGCACTAGGGGAGTCAAACCACTCCGGTTTAGACAATTGTAAGTCCACTCTAAGTATGCATGAGATATTGTATCACACTGATTTAAGTCATTAGTATATGCAGTAATTTAGGAAAATTGTAAGACATTTTGTAACTGTTCGGTGGAAAAGTAAGATGCATGAGGACAAGCATCATTTAAGTGGGGCTGAATGTGGTGCCCCACTGCCGTGAAGATGATAATTGTGCACCACGGTAGTAAATATAGTGGTATTGTTGTCACCCACTGGGCAGTGAATTTATTGTATCTAAATTTATTGTATTTATTGTATTGAATTTATTGTATCTAAAAATCTGTGCTGCATGAACAATAGTCTGGGGGGACCCGCACATGGGGGATATGGAGAGAGACTGACCCTGCACAAGAATAAAACTGTTGGGTCCCGGCGGAAGGATACGGGGACTTGGGGAAAGGAGGTGAAGGGGAGTGAGGACTGGGCAGTTGGCAGTTGAGCAACGGAAGAGAGAGGGTCTGAGCTAACGAAGCAGGGGAAGCGCTGTAAGGCTACGGAGCTTGAGGACAGGGTTTGGTCTCCCTTTGCGATCAGCGACTCTCACCCGGTGTTTGGCACCCAGCAGCAGTAGCGATGTGAGCTCTCCCTCGGCAGCAGTGAGCGGAAAATCCACGCCGGCGGGACCCGGGACGCAAGCCTCCAGCGGCGGTGGTGAGGAGCTGAGCTGAGGCGGCTGGCAGTGACGCAGAGATCCGGAGGGAGAGGAGAGGAGCGGCCTGTTGGTGAGTGACGGCCAGGGAGGCGGAGCCATCTATAATAAAAAGAAACAAAGAGTCAGCCACAACTGAGAGTATAGGAAAGGTACCTTAACTTTATTAATCCTACAACTCCACGCAGGCACACCACACAGAAAGTCAAGCTACCTGCAAATAGCAATAAGTGCACTTATTAAACAGACTGAAAAGTAGTAAAAGACACACTGCAGTGTAATTCAGCATTGATTCAACACGTTCATATAGTAGTCCGGAGGCAGCAATCGACACAACTAGTAAGCATCGATAGGAGAGAAGATCGTATCGCAGTTAAGAGCTATCACATTTCCATCAGGAATCAAGCCTCTGCTACCCTACTATGCTAACAACAAAGAGAGGGAGTCAGTGTAATACGTCCTAAAGTCAGGAGAATGAACTGAATCCGTCAAGTTACATAGATGTGCATGTCCACCCAGTGAGAGAGGAATACCAGTGACTTGGTAATGGAGTGACTAATAAATACCTTCATTAAGGCACTCACAGTCATTTAGAGTAACAGGGCGTTTTACAGATCTCAACAGTAAATTCTGAACGAGAGACTATAGCTTGGACGGGAATTAATTGTGATAGATCCACTGAGGGACGTCACCCATATTAGAGTGGTAACTGTATTCGTCCATCGTTAAGGACAAGTTCAATTAACATGATAAAAGTAGTACCCAATTGAACTGCATATTGAAGTCAGACTTGGGGAGTACCGGGGATGTGATACATGTACTAATCTTACAAAGTTGTAGTACGTACATTTAACCAGCAATACTGGTCTGTTAGAGTTTTACCAAATGTTTTATGCTTGTATTCACTTATAACCGGCATGTTATTAGAGAAAGTTGGGTATCCATTTATTTACAGGCGGAATTGACAGCACGGAGTAGTGTAATAAACACGGTTACTAACTGTAAAGTTAATTATTCTGTTGACAATGAAACCGTATTGTGATGGTTTATCGAATTAATACTTATTTAACTTACCAGGAATTTCTTAAGCACCATTGCTATATCAATAAATTGAAATTAATTCTAAGCAACTAAAGGCAACGGTTATTTCTTAGGAGTTGTCCGACACACCTCTCAGCAAAGTTCTATACTGCTAAAGGTCCAGGCGGCAGGAATAAAAAGGTAACTCAACCAATCATCATATCCGTCCAAACCCGTTACTTACCTGGTTTGTCACATTGGTGTCAGCGGGAGTGTGTCTCAGTCTTAGTATGAGTGTATGTGTTCCTCTGCCTCAATATGATTGTCTATGTGTGTGTGTCTCAGTATCACTGTGTGTATGTCTCAGTATGAGTGTGTGTGTGGGCCTCAGTGTGAGTGGTTGTGTGTGTGTACTACAGGGCTCATTGTGATACATCCAGCACCTGTATTGCCATACCTCACACTCTGTTAGTTAAAGAAGTTCCCTGCACACATAGTGTATCACTAGAGGCCTGCAGTTGGGGAGAGTATAGGCAGATTCAGTGGCAGCACCGAGCAGCACTGACAAAAAGTATTTGTCAGTTTGTCATGATCTATTTTTTTGCCATATATTAGTACTGAAATCTAACTGCACACACTAAAAACGTGCTGCCCGACAACGCTCAGAATCCCAATGCCGGAATCCCAAGAGTCAACATACCGAATGTAAGTATGCTGGGGAGGGTTTCAGTTAGGCTGTGGGGGGTATGGGGAGGGGGATAGGGTTAGGAACCAGGGGAGGTTTAGGGTTAGGTTGTAGGAAAGGAGGGTTAGGCTGCAGGTAGGGGAGGGTAGAGGGTTAGCATACTTTCCTACAAGGTGTTGGAATTATAAGCAGCAGGATGCTGCTGTCATTCTTCTGACTACTGGCATCCTAAGTGCCAGGATCCCTTTCCCAACCTGCTGTATTGTGTATTCTCCATACAGCCTGCAACATTTTTTATACGTTATAATCCAATCGGTGGGTTAGTGGCATAGGGTAAGCATTACTGCCTCACAGCACTAAGGTCATGAGTTCAATTCCTGGTCATGGCCTGCATACCCTCCAACATTTTACACAGAAAAATCGGTACAAATCCGAAAAAGGGGCGTGGCCGCGTGTAAAGGGGGCGTGGTCACGCCCCTTTTCCTATACTTTCAATGGAAGTTTGGAGAGGCAAAAATCGGTACAGACCATGAAAAAAAGGTACTGTACCTATTAAAAAGGTACAGTTGGAGGGTATGGGCCTGTCTGTGTGGAGTGTGCATGTTCTTTTTATGTTTGTGTGGGTTTCCTCTGGGTATTCCTGTTTACTCCCAGTCTCCCACACTCCAAAAACATATGTGAAGGTTATGTGGATATGTGTGTGTGTTTGCATTTTAGGGACTTTCACTCCCATTCCAGTGGAACAGGGAGTGATATGAATTCTGATGTTATGTGTACAGCGCTGTGCAAATTAGTGGCACTATATAAGTAAACAATAATAATAATTTTGATACTTTAAGATAGGGCCTTGCGCATATGTTGGAGAAGCCATCACATTTCCCCTTTGTACTTAGCAGGAGCACATTAATTTGCTGTTCTGTCAGTAATAAAGGGGTAAATGCTAATTATGTACTGGGGAGCATAGTGGGTTTTTTTTCCTGTCAGGGCACATGTGTGTGTTTTTTTACCCTGTGGAAGCCAAAGTGTTTTTTTCTTTTTTCCTGAAAGGGTCCAATGTGTTTGTCATTATTTTTCCTGTGGATGCCAATATGTTTTTTTTTTATTTCCTGTGTTGGCCAATGGGGAGGGGCGTGGAGGGGGAGGGAGGCTGAAGTTTTGCCTAGGGTGCTGAGAAATCTTGCACCGGCCCTGGGAGGAGTACAGTGCAGAGTTTTGCTGATCAGTGACCACCAGTTTTATCCGTTTTCTGCATGAAAAAAAACGCTCCTTATCTGTGCTCAGTGTGCTGCATATATCTGTGCTCACACTGCTTAATTGTGGGCACTGGGGAGCAGCTGTATTATATAGCAGGAGTACAGTGCAGAGTTTTGCTGACAGTGACCACCAGTATACGTTGTCTGCCTGAAAAACACTCCATATCTGTGCTCAGTGTGCTGCTTTATTGTGGGGACTGGGGACCACCAGAATAATATTATATAGGAGGAGTACAGTGCAGAGTTTTGCTGACCAGTGACCACCAGTATACGTTGTCTGCCTGAAAAACACTCCATATCTGTGCTGCATTGTAGACAGTATATAGTAGGAGTACAGTGCATAATTTTGCTGACCACCAGTATATAATATATAGGAGTACCATATAGGAGAAGGCCACTGCTGTACCTACCTCTGTGTCGTCAAGTATACTATCCATCCATACCTGTGGTGCATTTCAGTTTTGCACAGTTTGCTGACCACCAGTATATAATATATAGCATTACGGTACAGTAGGCCACTGCTGTACCTACCTCTGTGTCGTCAAGTATACTATCCATCCATACCTGTGGTGCATTTCAGTTTTGCACAGTTTGCTGACCACCAGTATATAATATATAGCATTACGGTACAGTAGGCCACTGCTGTACCTACCTCTGTGTCATCAAGTATACTATCCATCTACATTCTATACCTGTGGTGCATTTTAGTTTTGCAGTTTGCTGACACAGTGACCACCAGCATATATAGCAGTACGGTACGGAAGGCCACTGCTGTACCTACCTCTGTGTCGTCAAGTATACTATCCATCTACATTCTATACCTGTGGTGCATTTTAGTTTTGAAGTTTGCTGACACAGTGACCACCAGTATATATAGCAGTACGGTACGGAAGGCCACTGCTGTACCTACCTCTGTGTCATCAAGTATACTATCCATCTACATTCTATACCTGTGGTGCATTTCAGTTGTGCAGTTTGCTGACACAGTGACCATCAGTATATATAGCAGTACAGTACGGAAGGCCACTGCTGTACCTAACTCTGTGTCATCAAGTATACTATCCATCTACATTCTATACCTGTGGTGCATTTTAGTTTTGCAGTTTGCTGACACAGTGACCACCAGTATATATAGCAGTACGGTACGGAAGGCCACTGCTGTACCTACCTCTGTGTCGTCAAGTATACTATCCATCTACATTCTATACCTGTGGTGCATTTTAGTTTTGCAGTTTGCTGACACAGTGACCACCAGCATATATAGCAGTACGGTACGGAAGGCCACTGCTGTACCTACCTCTGTGTCGTCAAGTATACTATCCATCTACATTCTATACCTGTGGTGCATTTTAGTTTTGCAGTTTGCTGACACAGTGACCACCAGTATATATAGCAGTACGGTACGGAAGGCCACTGCTGTACCTACCTCTGTGTTGTCAAGAATACTATCCATCTAGATTCTATACCTGTGGTGCATTTCAGTTGTGCAGTTTGCTGACACAGTGACCACCAGTATATATAGCAGTACGGTACGGAAGGCCACTGCTGTACCTACCTCTGTGTCGTCAAGTATACTATCCATCTAGATTCTATACCTGTGGTGCATTTCAGTTGTGCAGTTTGCTGACACAGTGACCACCAGTATATATAGCAGTACAGTACGGAAGGCCACTGCTGTACGTACCTCTGTGTCGTCAAGTATACTATCCATCTACATTCTATACCTGTGGTGCATTTCAGTTTTGCAGTTTGCTGACACAGTGACCACCAGTATATATAGCAGTACGGTACGGAAGGCCACTGCTGTACCTACCTCTGTGTCGTCAAGTATACTATCCATCTACATTCTATACCTGTGGTGCATTTTAGTTTTGCAGTTTGCTGACACAGTGACCACCAGTATATATAGCAGTACGGTACGGAAGGCCACTGCTGTACCTACCTCTGTGTCGTCAAGTATACTATCCATCTACATTCTATACCTGTGGTGCATTTCAGTTGTGCAGTTTGCTGACACAGTGACCATCAGTATATATAGCAGTACAGTACGGAAGGCCACTGCTGTACCTAACTCTGTGTCATCAAGTATACTATCCATCTACATTCTATACCTGTGGTGCATTTTAGTTTTGCAGTTTGCTGACACAGTGACCACCAGTATATATAGCAGTACGGTACGGAAGGCCACTGCTGTACCTACCTCTGTGTCGTCAAGTATACTATCCATCTACATTCTATACCTGTGGTGCATTTTAGTTTTGCAGTTTGCTGACACAGTGACCACCAGCATATATAGCAGTAGGGTACGGAAGGCCACTGCTGTACCTACCTCTGTGTCGTCAAGTATACTATCCATCTACATTCTATACCTGTGGTGCATTTTAGTTTTGCAGTTTGCTGACACAGTGACCACCAGTATATATAGCAGTACGGTACGGAAGGCCACTGCTGTACCTACCTCTGTGTCGTCAAGAATACTATCCATCTAGATTCTATACCTGTGGTGCATTTCAGTTGTGCAGTTTGCTGACACAGTGACCACCAGTATATATAGCAGTACGGTACGGAAGGCCACTGCTGTACCTACCTCTGTGTCGTCAAGTATACTATCCATCTAGATTCTATACCTGTGGTGCATTTCAGTTGTG
The DNA here is from genome assembly GCF_028390025.1 of Pseudophryne corroboree. NCBI lineage: Eukaryota > Metazoa > Chordata > Amphibia > Anura > Myobatrachidae > Pseudophryne > Pseudophryne corroboree. Next base: position 317,996,994 of record NC_086446.1, on the reverse strand, counting down.
CAGTTTGCTGACACAGTGACCACCAGTATATATAGCAGTACAGTACGGAAGGCCACTGCTGTACGTACCTCTGTGTCGTCAAGTATACTATCCATCTACATTCTATACCTGTGGTGCATTTTAGTTTTGCAGTTTGCTGACACAGTGACCACCAGTATATATAGCAGTACGGTACGGAAGGCCACTGCTGTACCTACCTCTGTGTCGTCAAGTATACTATCCATCTACATTCTATACCTGTGGTGCATTTTAGTTTTGCAGTTTGCTGACACAGTGACCACCAGCATATATAGCAGTACGGTACGGAAGGCCACTGCTGTACCTACCTCTGTGTCGTCAAGTATACTATCCATCTACATTCTGTACCTGTGGTGCATTTTAGTTTTGCAGTTTGCTGACACAGTGACCACCAGTATATATAGCAGTACGGTACGGAAGGCCACTACTGTACCTACTTCTGTGTCGTCAAGTATACTATCCATCTAGATTCTATACCTGTGGTGCATTTTAGTTTTACAGTTTGCTGACACAGTGACCACCAGCATATATAGCAGTACGGTACGGAAGGCCACTGCTGTACCTACCTCTGTGTCGTCAAGTATACTATCCATCTACATTCTATACCTGTGGTGCATTTCAGTTGTGCGCAGTATATTTAGTAGTAGGCCATTGCTATTGATACTGGCATATAATTCCACACATTAAAAAATGGAGAACAAAAATGTGGAGGGTAAAATAGGGAAAGATCAAGATCCACTTCCACCTCGTGCTGAAGCTGCTGCCACTAGTCATGGCCGAGACGATGAAATGCCATCAACGTCATCTGCCAAGGCCGATGCCCAATGTCATAGTAGAGAGCATGTAAAATCAAAAAAACAAAAGTTCAGTAAAATGACCCAAAAATCAAAATTAAAAGCGTCTGAGGAGAAGCGTAAACTTGCCAATATGCCATTTACGACACGGAGTGGCAAGGAACGGCTGAGGCCCTGGCCTATGTTCATGGCTAGTGGTTCAGATTCACATGAGGATGGAAGCACTCATCCTCTCGCTAGAAAAATGAAAAGACTTAAGCTGGCAAAAGCACAGCAAAGAACTGTGCATTTTTCTAAATCACAAATCCCCAAGGAGAGTCCAATTGTGTCGGTTGCGATGCCTGACCTTCCCAACACTGGACAGGAAGAGCTTGCGCCTTCCACCATTTGCACGCCCCCTGCAAGTGCTGGAAGGAGCACCCGCAGTCCAGTTCCTGATAGTCAAATTGAAAATGTCACTGTTGAAGTACACCAGGATGGGGATATGGGTGTTGCTGGTGCTGGGGAGGAAATTGACAAGGAGGATTCTGATGGTGAGGTGGTTTGTTTAAGTCAGGCACCTGGGGAGACACCTGTTGTCCGTGGGACGAATATGGCCATTGACATGCCTGGTCAAAATACAAAAAAAATCAGCTCTTCGGTGTGGAATTATTTCAACACAAATGCGGACAACAGGTATCAAGCCGTGTGTTGCCTTTGTCAAGCTGTAATAAGTAGGGTTAAGGACGTTAACCACCTAGGAACATCCTCCCTTATACGTCACCTGGACCGCATTCATCAGAAGTCAGTGACAAGTTCAAAAACTTTGGGTGACAGCGGAAGGAGTCCACTGACAACTGAATCCCTTCCTCTTGTAACCAAGCTCCTGCAAACCACACCACCAACTCTCTCAGTGTCAATTTCCTCCTTACCCAGGAAAGCCAATAGTCCTGCAGGCCATGTCACTGTCAAGTCTGATGAGTCCTCTCCTGCCTGGGATTCCTCCGATGCATCCTTGAGTGTAACGCCTACTGCTGCTGGCGCTGCTGTTGTTGCTGCTGGGAGTCGATCATCATCCCAGAGGGGAAGTCGGAAGACCACTTGTACTACTTCCAGTAAGCAATTGACTGTCCAACAGTCCTTTGCGAGGAAGATGAAATATCACAGCAGTCATCTTGCTGCAAAGCGGATAACTCAGGCCTTGGCTGCCTGGGCGGTGAGAAACGTGGTTCCGGTATCCACCGTTAATTCAGAGGCAACTAGAGACTTGATTGAGGTACTGTGTCCCCAGTACCAAATACCATCTAGGTTCCATTTCTCTAGGCAGGCGATACCGAAAATGTACACAGACCTCAGAAAAAGAGTCACCAGTGTCCTAAAAAATGCATTTGTACCCAATGTCCACTTAACCACGGACATGTGGACAAGTGGAGCAGGGCAGACTCAGGACTATATGACTGTGACAGCCCACTGGGTAGATGTATTGCCTCCCGCAGCAAGAACAGCAGTGGCGGCACCAGTAGCAGCATCTCGCAAACGCCAACTCGTTCCTAGGCAGGCTACGCTTTGTATCACTGCTTTCCAGAAGAGGCACACAGCTGACAACCTCTTACGGAAACTGAGGAACATCATCGCAGAATGGCTTACCCCAATTGGACTCTCCTGGGGATTTGTGGCATCGGACAACGCCACCAATATTGTGCGTGCATTACATCTGGGCAAATTACAGCACGTCCCATGTTTTGCACATACATTGAAATTGGTGGTGCAGAATTATTTAAAAAACGACAGGGGCGTGCAAGAGATGCTTTCGGTGGCCCGAAGAATTGCGGGCCACTTTCGGCATTCAGCCACCGCGTGCCAAAGACTGGAGCACCACCAAACATTCCTGAACCTGCCCTGCCATCATCTGAAGCAAGAGGTGGTAACGAGGTGGAATTCAACCCTCTATATGCTTCAGAGGATGGAGGAGCAGCAAAAGGCCATTCAAGCCTATACATCTGCCCATGATATAGGCAAAGGAGGGGGAATGCACCTGACTCAAGTGCAGTGGAGAATGATTTCAACGTTGTGCAAGGTTCTGCAACCCTTTGAACTTGCCACACGTGAAGTCAGTTCAGACACTGCCAGCCTGAGTCAGGTCATTCCCCTCATCAGGCTTTTGCAGAAGAAGCTGGAGACATTGAAGGAGGAGCTAAAACAGAGCGATTCCGCTAGGCATGTGGGACTTGTGGATGGAGCCCTTAATTCGCTTAACCAGGATTCACGGGTGGTCAATCTGTTGAAATCAGAGCACTACATTTTGGTCACCGTGCTCGATCCTAGATTTAAAACCTACGTTGGATCTCTCTTTCCGGCAGACACAAGTCTGCAGAGGTTTAAAGACCTGCTGGTGAGAAAATTGTCAAGTCAAGCGGAACGTGACCCGTCAACATCTCCTCCTTCACATTCTCCCGCAACTGGGGGTGCGAGGAAAAGGCTAAGATTTCCGAGCCGACCCGCTGGTGGTGATGCAGGGCAGTCTGGAGCGAGTGCTGACATCTGGTCCGGACTGAAGGACCTGCCAACGATTACTGACATGTCGTCTACTGTCACTGCATATGATTCTCTCACCATTGAAAGAATGGTAGAGGATTATATGAGTGACCGCATCCAAGTAGGCACGTCAGACAGTCCGTACGTATACTGGCAGGAAAAAGAGGCAATTTGGAGGCACTTGCACAAACTGGCTTTATTCTACCTAAGTTGCCCTCCCTCCAGTGTGTACTCCGAAAGAGTGTTTAGTGCCGCCGCTCACCTTGTCAGCAATCGGCATACGAGGTTACTTCCAGAAAATGTGCAGAAGATGATGTTCATCAAAATTAATTATAATCAATTCCTCCGTGGAGACATTCACCAGCAGCAATTGCCTCCAGAAAGTACACAGAGACCTGAGATGGTGGATTCCAGTGGGGACGAATTAATAATCTGTGAGGAGGGGGATGTACACAGTGAAAGGGGTGAGGAATCGGAGGATGATGATGAGGTGGACATCTTGCCTCTGTAGAGCCAGTTTGTGCAAGGAGAGATTGATTGCTTCTTTTTTTGGTGGGGGCCCAAATCAACCAGTCATTTCAGTCACAGTCGTGTGGCAGACCCTGTTGCTGAAATGATGGGTTCGTTAAAGTGTGCATGTCCTGTTTATACAACATAAGGGTGGGTGGGAGGGCCCAAGGACAATTCCATCTTGCACCTCTTTTTTCTTTCAGTTTTCTTTGCATCATGTGCTGTTTGGGGACTATTTTTTTTAAGTGCCATCCAGTCTGACACTGCAATGCCACTCCTAGATGGGCCAGGTGTTTGTGTCGGCCACTTGGGTCGCTTAGCTTAGTCACACAGCTACCTCATTGCGCCTTTCTTTTTCTTTGCATCATGTGCTGTTTGGGGACAATTTTTTTTAATCTGCCATCATGTCTGACACTGCAGTGCCACTCCTAGATGGGCCAGGTGTTTGTGTCGGCCACTTGGGTCGCTTAGCTTAGTCACACAGCTACCTCATTGCGCCTCTTTTTTTCTTTGCATCATGTGCTGTTTGGGGACAATTTTTTTAATCTGCCATCCTGTCTGACACTGCAGTGCCACTCCTAGATGGGCCAGGTGTTTGTGTCGGCCACTTGGGTCGCTTAGCTTAGTCACACAGTGACCTTGGTGCGCCTCTTTTTTTCTTTGCATCATGTGCTGTTTGGGGACAATTTTTTTGAAGTGCCATCCTGCCTGACACTGCAGTGCCACTCCTAGATGGGCCAGGTGTTTGTGTCGGCCACTTGTGTTGCTTAGCTTAGTCACACAGCGACCTCATTGCGCCTCTTATTTTCTTTGCATCATGTGCTGTTTGGGGACTATTTTTTTGAAGTGCCATCCTGTCTGACGCTGCAATGCCACTCCTAGATGGGCCAGGTGTTTGTGTCGGCCACTTGTGTCGCTTAACTTAGTCACACAGCTACCTCATTGCGCCTCTTTTTTTCTTTGCATCATGTGCTGTTTGGGGACAATTTTTTTAATCTGCCATCCTGTCTGACACTGCAGTGCCACTCCTAGATGGGCCAGGTGTTTGTGTCGGCCACTTGGGTCGCTTAGCTTAGTCACACAGCGACCTTGGTGCGCCTCTTTTTTTCTTTGCATCATGTGCTGTTTGGGGACTATTTTTTTTGAAGTGCCATCCTGCTTGACACTGCAGTGACACTCCTAGATGGGCCAGGTGTTTGTGTCGGCCACTTGTGTTGCTTAGCTTAGTCACACAGCGACCTTGGTGCGTCTCTTTTTTTCTTTGCATCATGTGCTGTTTGGGGACAATTTTTTTGAAGTGCCATCCTGCCTGACACTGCAGTGCCACTCCTAGATGGGCCAGGTGTTTGTGTCGGCCACTTGTGTCGCTTAGCTTAGCCATCCAACGACCTCGGTGCGAATTTTAGGACTAAAAATAATATTGTGAGGTGTTCAGAATAGACTGAAAATGAGTGTAAGTTATGGTTATTGAGGTTAATAATACTATGGGATCAAAATTACCCCCAAATTCTATGATTTAAGCTGTTTTTGAGGGTTTTTTGTAAAAAAAAACGAATCCAAAACACACCCGAATCCGACAAAAAAAATTCAGGGAGGTTTTGCCAAAACGCGTTCGAATCCAAAACACGGCCGCGGAACCGAATCCAAAACCAAAACACAAAACACGAAAAATGTCCGGTGCACATCACTAGTTTAAACTACTGCAATTGGAGGCACAAGTTTGGAAACACTGAAAATGGGGTACAAAATAGGTAGGAAGCACACACAAGGCTTCTCATACAGGATGGAAGCTCATATGGGGGTCTAGCATCAACTTTTGCTTCAGGGTTTAAGTAGTTCATGCTATGGCATTGAATAATGCTGAGCTCAATAGATTTGGCTGTCATAATTATAGGGGCCTCAAGTGAGACTTGTGTTGTGTCTGGGGGACACATTAAAGTGTAGTACATAAGTTATATCCACCCGTATCGGTGGTATTAAACAGCAAATAAGGATCACTAAAGCCAAATTCAGGGAGAAAGCTTGTCTTTATATATACTGAATAGCAGTGGCCATTTTGGTAGCATGGAGTGCAAAAAATGTAACATACAAATCACAATTAGTTTGAATTTTATTCAATAGTACCAGTATCTATTATGTTATTAAAAAGAGGTTCTCATCAAATGTGCTTAATAATGTAAAATCACCAACTGTATTTTATCAGTAAGCAGAGGACCATAGGTCAGTGGTTGCCAAACTATGTGCCGTAGCACCCTGGGGTGCCTTGGGGGACTTGCAGGGGTGCCCTAGGTTGGTGGTCCACAGGGACGTGCAGTCAGGTCATACTCCCTCTCAAACTCTTGAGATTTTATAAAACCAATTTAAAACAATTATAAATACAATTAGAATTATACAAATGTATTGTTATCCTTTTTATAGTTAACACTCACCAGCTTTGTGGAGTACTGGAACTACATGGAGACAAGAGATGCTGCAGCAACAGTTCTGCCTCAGTTCTACAGTCAGATACTGCTTTGCAGAGCTGGGGGCAGGGCTACACCACGAGCAGTAACAGTACACAGAAAGGGAGCTAATAGAGGCACGCCTCTGTGTGTGGGGGTGTGCCTTGTGCACACATGGACACTTGGATGTGCCATGTGACCAGGAAGTGCACTGAAGTTGGAGCTCAGTCAGCAGCAGCAAGAGAAGACAAAAGGAAACAGGTAAGAGACTCAATGGACACTGTAGCTTAGTGTAGTGAGGGGAGAGTTACAGTGAGTAGGGGGTGAGACAGGCTCCCAGTATTCAGACCCACCCCTATGTGTGCCTCCCCAGCCATTCACCTCACTGCACATCACTGGTGGTCCAGGACCATTTCAAATCATGTATGGCCAATGTTATAGGCAAATCCAGTGCTTGTGGCTTCCAATCACAAACAAATGTGGACAAACAGAAGTGAATCCTGTCCCTCACCACATAACTGAACCGGATGACATATAAACACAATTTACTTATTTTCATATATTTTTCTGAATTTATCAATGAGAAACTTTTGGCCAAGGGGGGCCATAATAGTCTAGTGCACAGTGATCCAAAAAAGTTTGGGAACCACTGCTATAGGCTATGAGATGGAAAAATACTCTCATTGGCTGATGGTTATTGAATGCCCTATGTAACTAGTCCAGATGATAGTAGGATCATCTGGACTAGGATCATGTGGATAGTAGGATCATGAGGAAGTTCTTGTTGATGAAATGAGTTAGGTAAGCCCTCATCATCTGGATACTGGCCTGCAGGATCCTATGGTACCAGCCTTCTGGTGGAGCTCCCATCCTGTGGATTAACAGAAGTTGTAGACAATAAATCTGCCTGTGACTGCAAACTTTTAGCAGATAAGCATACTGATTAAGGTTTTTAAAATAATCACATTTTTAAATAGAGACACTACAGTATAAGCAAGAACTACATCCTGACGTACTGTGTGAGAAAGATACCGTGATAGGCATCTAAGCTAGTTTGGGTCCGGTATGCAAATATGCAATTGTGTAAAAGAAACATCCACGAGGAGTTAAAATTCTACATTATGAGTGAGTTCTTTGTTTTTCTCTTTTGTGTATATATTGGGGTAAATTTACTAAGATGGGAGTTCTATTTCAGATGGGATGTTGCCCATAGCAACAAATCAGATTCCAGGTATTATCTTCTAGAAGGTGCTAGATAAATGAGAAGTAGAATCTGATTGTTTGCTATGGGCAACATTCCATCTTAAATAGAATGCTCACATTAATACATTTACCCCATAGTCTGTATGTGTGACTTCTTTCAAGACCCGTCAGTGGCACCATCATTTTTGCATATGTTTAGCTATATGTATGATCTGGGTGGACACCAGGGCAGGAAACTGTATACAAATGTTTTAGTGGAGTGATGGCTTGAATGGATCTGGTTTTCACTCACCGCTGCAATATTTCTGATTTCTCCAATTCCCCTTTTCCCCTCTCTGACCACCACTTGCTCTCTTTCAGCTTATCTATCTCTGATTGGGTGGTCTTCTGTATACCGGCGGTCGGGCTCCCGGCGCTCAGTATACCGGCGCCGGGAGCCCGACCGCCGGCATACCGACACTTATTTTCCCTCGTGGGGGTCCACGACCCCCATAGAGGGAGAATAAAATAGTGTGGCGCGCGTAGCGCGCCACCGTGCCCGTAGCGTGGCGAGCGCAGCGAGCCCGCAAGGGGCTCATTTGCGCTCGCCACACTGTCGGTCAGCCGGCGGTCGGGCTCCCGGCGCCGGTATGCTGGGCGCCGGGAGCCCGACCGCCGGCCAGCCGTAGTGAACCCCTCTGATTCCCCATCTCTCCATCCTAAGGCTACCATCACTAAGCGTCACATTGAGGCTATTGACACCTCATCCCTATCCTCCCTGTTCGACTGACTTCTCTCTCCTACCCTGAACAAGCCACATCCCTCTACAATGCATCTCTTACTGCTGCTCTTGACTCTGTCGCTCCTCCAACTATTTTTCACCCTAGAAAATCAACACCTCAACCCTGGCACACCAAATGCACCAGATTTCTTCAAAAATGCTCAAGCACTGCCGAACGACAGTAGAGGAAATCACGCTCTAAGGCAGACTGCCTCCATTGTAAATTTATGCTCTCATCCTTCAGTGCTGCCCTTTCCCTCACTAAACAATCATTGTGAGGGTACTGGGTTCAAAATCACTCAGTCATGGTGGTAGATGAAAAACCAACAGTGGTTTATTGAACAGAATGGGTTATAAACAGCTCAGCACACTTCTGTGATCCAATTCGACACGACAATTCCCTCCTGGAACTCCCGGCAGAACATTACTTCTTAGCCAGTCTCCTGTCACTCTCTGACCTTCTCTCTCAGATCTCTCTCACCTCCCTTGTTTGCTATTATCAAAACCTTTGTCTTTCCTACAATAAGGCGACACCCCCAGAACAGTTTCAGAGCAAACCTACTTTCACATGCCCAGGCATGTCCCCTAGGCCACAATAGATGTTAACTAAATTAACCTTACTTAATCTGATTGTGTGGCCTGGAATCCATTGTGTGGGGAAGAATGAGGGGGTTGTATGGCCTGACATCGGAGACTGGCTGTATCTACCCAACAGCAAACACACAGATTATCTGAGCAGTCACATGGGGGGGAACATTATTTTACAAACTATAACACAATAACCAATACATTCATATATATACATCGAAAACATAACTGTACCCATGTTACAATAACATCATACAATATAATACAATATTGCCTAGTACATAGCCAAATACAAATCAACAATCAGTGTAGTCCATGGGTCAGACCAGGGCTAGGGAAGTAGCTGTGTGTCTTTTACCACTGTGTGACACAACGCGCCGGCTGTGTTGTCACAATCATACTTCAAAATTCTCATCTCTACCCAGTCTTCCAACCCCCGGTGCCTCTTTGACACTGTGAACTCCCTCTTCTGCCCACTACAACCTACTCTCCCATCCTGCTCTTCACTTTGCCACTTATTTTACATCCAAGATCGACTCCATATGTCAGGAAATCACATCCCACCAGACCAGCAACCAGACACCACCCATCCCTTGTCACCCCTCCCCTTCCCTATCACCAACTCTGACATCATTCTCCCATGTATCTGGTGAGGAATTCATGGCCCTCGTCCATTCCCCACCACCACCTCCCCACTTGACCGTATACCTTCCCACCTCCTCCGCTACCTCTCTCCTTCTGCCTGTTCCCATCTTGCACACCTTCTCAATCTCTCCCTTTCATCAGGCACTGTCCCCTCTGCCTTCAAGCATACTTTTGTCTCCCCTATTCTTTAAAAACCTACACTTGATCCAAACACCCTCTCCAACTATCGACCCATCTCTCTCCTCCCTTTTGCATCCAAACTCCTTGAACATATTGTCTATAACCGCCTAAATGTCTATCTTTCCTCCCACTCACTGCTTGACCGATTCCAGTCTGGTTTCCGCTCTCTCCACTCCACTGAAACTGCCCTCACAAAAGTCTGCAATTACCTCCATGCAGCCAAATCTAAGGGCCACTACTCTCTGCTTATTCTTCTTGACCTCTCTGCTGCTTTTGACACTGTGGACCACCCTCTACTTCTGCAAATCCTACACTCTCCTGGTCTGCGTGATACTGCCCTCTCCTGGCTGTCCTCCTACCTCTCCGATCGTTCCATTTCTGTCTCCTCTCATGACGCTACCTCCCCCCACTTCCTCTAACTGTTGGTGTCTCCCAAGGTTCTGTTCTTGGTCTCTCCTTTTCTCTCTCTATATGTCCTCTTTAGGTGAACTCAGTTCTTTTAACTTCCAATATCACCTCTATGCTAATGACACTGAAATCTACCTTTCCTCCCCTGATCTCTCCCTGACTCTCCTCACTCATACCTCCTACTGTCTCTCTGCTATCTCTTCCTGGATGTCCCAGTGCTTTCTTAAACTAAACATGTCCAAGACTGAGCTGATAATCTTCCAACCCTCCTGCACAACCTCACCTCCCACAATCTCATTATCCATTGATGGCACGACTATCTCCTTTAGCCCCAAAGTACGCTGTCTTGGCGTAATCCTTGACTCCTCCCTCTTCTTCAAACCACATATTCAGCACCTCTCACAAACCTGTCATTTTCATCTCAAAAACATTTCCAGGATCAGACCCTTTCTCACACAGGGTGACACCAAGATCATTATTCACTCACTGATTATTTCCAGGCTGGATTACTGTAATCTCCTCCTAATTAGCCTTCCTGACAATTACCTCTCTCCACTCCAATCTGTCCTCAATGCTGCAGCCCGGCTCATCTTCCTCATCAAACGCACTACATCCACCTCCCCTCTCCTACAAGCCCTGCACTGGCTTCCCTTCCCTTTCAGAATCCAATTCAAACTTCTCTCACTCACTTACAAAGCACACACCCACTCCTGTCCCGCTTACTTCTCTGACCTTATCTCCCTTTACTCTCTCACCTGTCCTCTTCGGTCTGCTAATGCACGTCAACTCTCCTGTCTTCTTATTACTCCCTCGACTGATATCTCCAAGATTTTTCACGTGTTGCTCCCTTATTCTGGAATTCTTTACCTCTCCCCCTCAGACTCTCCACCTCTCTTTACTAGAAATGTGCGGCGGGCACTTTTCGTGTTTTGTGTTTTGGTTTCGGTTCTGGTTCCATCCTCGTGTTCTGGATCTGGATTAGTTTTGCCAAAACCACCCTTTCGGGTTTTGGTTTTGGATCTGGATGATTTTTGAAAAAAAACCCCATAAAAACAGCTAAAATCACAGAATTTGGAGGTAATTTTTATCCTACGGTAATACTAACCTCAATAACATTCATTTCCACTCATTTCCAGTCTATTCTGAACACCTCACAATATTGTTTTTAGGCCAAAAGGTGTCACCGAGGTGGCTGTATGACTAAGCTACAGTAAGTGACACAAGTGTGCGGCACAAACACCTGGCCCATCTAGAAGTTGCACTGCAGTGGCAGACAGGATGGCAGATTTAAAAAATAGGCCCTAAACAGCACATAATGCAAAGAAGTAAAAGAGGTGCAATGAGGTAGCTGTATGACTAAGCTAAGCAACACAAGTGTGAGGCAGAAACACCTGGCACATCTAGGAGTGGCACTGCAGTTGCAGACAGGATGGAACTTAAAAGAACTAGGCCCCAAACAGCACATCATGCAAAGAAGAAAAAGAGGTGCAATGAGGTAGCTGTATAACTAAGCTAAGCAACACAAGTGTGCGACACAAACAACATGGGACGTGCTAGAATTTGCCCAGAAGTAATACACGCACAATATTGGTGGCACAATATTGGTGACACAGGAGAGTGTACCCCTAAACCACACACACACACGGCAAAGCCTGTAAAATTAATTTGGATAATAATAACCCTTTTATTTGGAGCTATTATAATAATATGCAGCACATGCGAGCGTACCCCTACACCACACAGGGCAAACCCTGTAAAAAATTTGGATAATAATATAAGTAATGTATATAAGCCTTTTATTTGGAGTAAATAATATTCAGCACAGGACACCACCACTGGACTTATGGCAGCACAAGACACCACCACTGGACTGATGCAGCACAAGACAGTGTAAAGATACAACAATATTACAGAGAAGAGCTACAACCAATAATACATACGTTTGTTCGCGAGCGCACCCGGATCCAGGACCCAGTCAGTCTTAGCAAGATGACCTTCAGAGAATAGGGACTGAGCCTGGCCAGGAAGACTCTCTTTTATACAATGTGTCCAAATACTGTACAATGGGAAATGTAAGCTCTTCTTTCATAGTTTAAAGGACAGGTCATTTACAGTACATGAGGGGTCATAGGTTGGTTTAAATGAATGGGCGATGCTTGGTCCAGGTGTACTTGCAGGTGTTCGCCACTGGGTTCCCGCCGAATATCAAGCATACAGTATTTACAGTAGTTTGTGAATATTTCAATTCTGCGCATATCTATGCGCAGAAACATGCGATAAACTGCAAATAGCAACCGGAATATAGATCTCAAAATACTGCACATCTGGATACCAAACATTAAGTCCTAACCTTGCTCCATCCCCTCATATCCTGTAACCCTGAATAACTCTACTGTTCTACCTTTTGAGTACATGTAAGTTGCTGGCAAAGTGCGTGGAGACTATGTGTAAATTATGGATTATGTGAATAGAATATTGAATATGTCATTGCGGCTTTTCTGTGCGAATGCGTATGTTACCATATATACTCATACCACGCGCCAATACGCAAGGCTCGTGAACCAGTGCACATAGTGTGCGTGTATGCGCACGCACAGCAAAAACGTGCAAGCACAGAGGCCACTCTGTTTGGTGTTTGCATGTGGTGTGTATGTAATATTTTCGACTTCGACAACAGCACAACTGGACTGAACTTATACGGCAGTACCCCTGGAGTTGTACGGCAGTGTCAGACAGGATGGCACTTTAAAAAACTAGTCACCAAACAGCACATGATGCAATGAAGAAAAAGAGGTGCAAGATGGAATTGTCCTTGGGCCCTCCCACCCACCCTTATGTTGTATAAACAGGACATGCACACTTTAACAAACCAATCATTTCAGCGACAGGGTCTGCCACATGACTGTTGCTGAAATTACTGGTTTGTTTGGGCCCCCACCAAAAAAGAAGCAATCAATATCTCCTTGCACAAACTGGCTCTACAGAGGCAAGATGTCGACCTCATCCAACGATTACTCATCCCTTTCAGTGTGTACATCCTCCTCCTCACAGAGTAATAATTCGTCCCCACTGGAATCCACCATCAAAGGTCCCTGTGTACTTTCTGTAGGCAATTGCTGGTAAAGGTCTTCCCGAAGGAATTTATAATTCATTTTGATGAACATCATCTTCTCCACATTTTGTGGAAGTAACCTCCTACGCCGATCGCTGACAAGGTTACCGGCTGCACTAAACACTCTTTCAGAGTACACACTGGAGGGGGGGCAACTAAGGTAAAATAAAGCCAGTTTGTGCAAGGGTATCCAAATTAGAGATGAGCGGGTTCGGTTCCTCTGAATCCGAACCCGCCCGAACTTCAGGTTTTTTACACGGGTCCGAGCAGGCTCGGATCTTCCCGCCTTGCTCGGCTAACCCGAGCGCGCCCGAACGTCATCATCACGCTGTCGGATTCTCGCGAGGCTCGGATTCTATCGCGAGACTCGGATTCTATATAAGGAGCCGTGCGTCGCCGCCATTTTCACACGTGCATTGAGAGTCATAGGGAGAGGACGTGGCTGGCGTCCTCTCCGTTTAGAGAAGAGAGAGACACAATATTTTGGGGAGCATTATTAGGAGGAGTACTACTATACTGTATACTACTATACTACTTGCTGAAGTGATATTTATACTAGATTAGATAATAGTGTGACTGTAAGTGTATTATCTGACTTGTGGGGGAGACACTGACAGTGGGGAGCAGTTAGAGTCTGAGAGCAGGACTCAGGAGTACATATAACGTACAGTGCACACTTTTGCTGCCAGAGTCAGTGCCACACTGCCATTGTTGTGACCACACTGACCACCAGTATAATAATATATTTTGTGATTGTCTGCTTAGGCCTCGGAGTACTAGTTGCAAGTTGCAACGTGACCTGAAGTGACCACCAGTTTAATAATCAATCACCACCAGTTTAATATATATATATATATATATATATATATATATATAATTGTATATAATATATATATATATATATATAATATTGTATACCACCTACCCGTGGATTTTTTTTTTTTTTTCATTCTTCTTTATACATACTACTATAGTAGCTTACTGTAGCAGTCTGCGGTGCTGTGCTGACCTGACAGTGTCCAGCAGGTCCGTCATCAGTCATTACATAATAAATATATATAGTACCTGTCCGGCTGCAGTACTAGTGATATTATATTGATTTCATCTCATTATCAATAATTTATCATCCAGTCTAGACTCCATATTAGCAGCAGACACAGTACGTTAGTCCACGGCTGTAGCTACCTCTGTGTCGGCACTCGGCAGTCCATCCATAATTGTATACCACCTACCCGTGTTTTTTTTTTTTCTTTCTTCTTTGTACATACTACTATAGAGTATAGTAGCTTACTGTAGCAGTCTGCGGTGCTGCTGAGCTGACAGTGTCCAGCAGGTCCGTCATCAGTCATCATTACCTAATAAATATATTATCTACCTGTCCGGCTGCAGTACTAGTGATATTATATATACATACATATATATATTGATTTCATCTCATTATCAATCATCCAGTCTATATTAGCAGCAGACACAGTACGTTAGTCCACGGCTGTAGATACCTCTGTGTCGGCACTCGGCAGTCCATCCATAATTGTATACCACCTACCCGTGGTTTTTTTTTTTTCTTTCTTCTTTGTACATACTACTATAGTATAGTAGCTTACTGTAGCAGTCTGCGGTGCTGCTGAGCTGACAGTGTCCAGCAGGTCCGTCATCAGTCATCATTACCTAATAAATATATTATCTACCTGTCCGGCTGCAGTACTAGTGATATTATATATACATACATATATATATATTGATTTCATCTCATTATCAATCATCCAGTCTATATTAGCAGCAGACACAGTACGTTAGTCCACGGCTGTAGCTACCTCTGTGTCGGCACTCGGCAGTCCATCCATAATTGTATACCACCTACCCGTGGTTTTTTTTTTTTCTTTCTTCTTTGTACATACTACTATAGTACAGTAGCTTACTGTAGCAGTCTGCGGTGCTGCTGAGCTGACAGTGTCCAGCAGGTCCGTCATCAGTCATCATTACTTAATAAATATATTATCTACCTGTCCGGCTGCAGTACTAGTGATATTATATATACATACATATATATATATTGATTTTATCTCATTATCAATCATCCAGTCTATATTAGCAGCAGACACAGTACGTTAGTCCACGGCTGTAGCTACCTCTGTGTCGGCACTCGGCAGTCCATCCATAATTGTATACCACCTACCCGTGTTTTTTTTTTTTCTTTCTTCTTTGTACATACTACTATAGTATAGTAGCTTACTGTAGCAGTCTGCGGTGCTGCTGAGCTGACAGTGTCCAGCAGGTCCGTCATCAGTCATCATTACCTAATAAATATATTATCTACCTGTCCGGCTGCAGTACTAGTGATATTATATATACATACATATATATATATTGATTTCATCTCATTATCATCCAGTCTATATTAGCAGCAGACACAGTACGGTAGTCCACGGCTGTAGCTACCTCTGTGTCGGCACTCGGCAGTCCATCCATAATTGTATACCACCTACCCGTGGTTTTTTTTTCTTTCTTCTTTGTACATACTACTATAGAGTATAGTAGCTTACTGTAGCAGTCTGCGGTGCTGCTGAGCTGACAGTGTCCAGCAGGTCCGTCATCAGTCATCATTACCTAATAAATATATTATCTACCTGTCCGGCTGCAGTACTAGTGATATTATATATACATACATATATATATTGATTTCATCTCATTATCAATCATCCAGTCTATATTAGCAGCAGACACAGTACGTTAGTCCACGGCTGTAGCTACCTCTGTGTCGGCACTCGGCAGTCCATCCATAATTGTATACCACCTACCCGTGGTTTTTTTTTTTCTTTCTTCTTTGTACATACTACTATAGTATAGTAGCTTACTGTAGCAGTCTGCGGTGCTGCTGAGCTGACAGTGTCCAGCAGGTCCGTCATCAGTCATCATTACCTAATAAATATATTATCTACCTGTCCGGCTGCAGTACTAGTGATATTATATATACATACATATATATATATTGATTTCATCTCATTATCAATCATCCAGTCTATATTAGCAGCAGACACAGTACGTTAGTCCACGGCTGTAGCTACCTCTGTGTCGGCACTCAGCAGTCCATCCATAATTGTATACCACCTACCCGTGTTTTTTTTTTTTTCTTCTTTGTACATACTACTATAGTATAGTAGCTTACTGTAGCAGTCTGCGGTGCTGCTGAGCTGACAGTGTCCAGCAGGTCCGTCATCAGTCATCATTACCTAATAAATATATTATCTACCTGTCCGGCTGCAGTACTAGTGATATTATATATACATACATATATATATATTGATTTCATCTCATTATCATCCAGTCTATATTAGCAGCAGACACAGTACGGTAGTCCACGGCTGTAGCTACCTCTGTGTCGGCACTCGGCAGTCCATCCATAATTGTATACCACCTACCCGTGGTTTTTTTTTTTCTTTCTTCTTTGTACATACTACTATAGTATAGTAGCTTACTGTAGCAGTCTGCGGTGCTGCTGAGCTGACAGTGTCCAGCAGGTCCGTCATCAGTCATCATTACCTAATAAATATATTATCTACCTGTCCGGCTGCAGTACTAGTGATATTATATATACATACATATATATATATTGATTTCATCTCATTATCATCCAGTCTATATTAGCAGCAGACACAGTACGGTAGTCCACGGCTGTAGCTACCTCTGTGTCGGCACTCGGCAGTCCATCCAAAAGTATACTAGTATCCATCCATCTCCATTGTTTACCTGAGGTGCCTTTTAGTTGTGCCTATTAAAATATGGAGAACAAAAATGTTGAGGTTCCAAAATTAGGGAAAGATCAAGATCCACTTCCACCTCGTGCTGAAGCTGCTGCCACTAGTCATGGCCGAGACGATGAAATGCCAGCAACGTCGTCTGCCAAGGCCGATGCCCAATGTCATAGTACAGAGCATGTAAAATCCAAAACACCAAATATCAGTAAAAAAAGGACTTCAAAACCTAAAATAAAATTGTCGGAGGAGAAGCGTAAACTTGCCAATATGCCATTTACCACACGGAGTGGCAAGGAACGGCTGAGGCCCTGGCCTATGTTCATGGCTAGTGGTTCAGCTTCACATGAGGATGGAAGCACTCAGCCTCTCGCTAGAAAACTGAAAAGACTCAAGCTGGCAAAAGCACCGCAAAGAACTGTGCGTTCTTCGAAATCCCAAATCCACAAGGAGAGTCCAATTGTGTCGGTTGCGATGCCTGACCTTCCCAACACTGGACGTGAAGAGCATGCGCCTTCCACCATTTGCACGCCCCCTGCAAGTGCTGGAAGAAGCACCCGCAGTCCAGTTCCTGATAGTCAGATTGAAGATGTCAGTGTTGAAGTACACCAGGATGAGGAGGATATGGGTGTTGCTGGCGCTGGGGAGGAAATTGACCAGGAGGATTCTGATGGTGAGGTGGTTTGTTTAAGTCAGGCACCCGGAAGACACCTGTTGTCCGTGGGAGGAATAGGGCCATTGACATGCCTGGTCAAAATACAAAAAAAATCAGCTCTTCGGTGTGGAAGTATTTCACCAGAAATGCGGACAACATTTGTCAAGCCGTGTGTTGCCTTTGTCAAGCTGTAATAAGTAGGGGTAAGGACGTTAACCACCTCGGAACATCCTCCCTTATACGTCACCTGCAGCGCATTCATAATAAGTCAGTGACAAGTTCAAAAACTTTGGGTGACAGCGGAAGCAGTCCACTGACCAGTAAATCCCTTCCTCTTGTAACCAAGCTCACGCAAACCACCCCACCAACTCCCTCAGTGTCAATTTCCTCCTTACCCAGGAATGCCAATAGTCCTGCAGGCCATGTCACTGGCAATTCTGACGAGTCCTCTCCTGCCTGGGATTCCTCCGATGCATCCTTGAGTGTAATGCCTACTGCTGCTGGCGCTGCTGTTGTTGCTGCTGGGAGTCGATCGTCATCCCAGAGGGGAAGTCGTAAGCCCACTTGTACTACTTCCAGTAAGCAATTGACTGTCCAACAGTCCTTTGCGAGGAAGGTGAAATATCACAGCAGTCATCCTGCTGCAAAGCGGATAACTGAGGCCTTGACAACTATGTTGGTGTTAGACGTGCGTCCGGTATCCGCCGTTAGTTCACAGGGAACTAGACAATTTATTGAGGCAGTGTGCCCCCGTTACCAAATACCATCTAGGTTCCACTTCTCTAGGCAGGCGATACCGAGAATGTACACGGACGTCAGAAAAAGACTCACCAGTGTCCTAAAAAATGCAGTTGTACCCAATGTCCACTTAACCACGGACATGTGGACAAGTGGAGCAGGGCAGGGTCAGGACTATATGACTGTGACAGCCCACTGGGTAGATGTATGGACTCCCGCCGCAAGAACAGCAGCGGCGGCACCAGTAGCAGCATCTCGCAAACGCCAACTCTTTTCTAGGCAGGCTACGCTTTGTATCACCGCTTTCCAGAATACGCACACAGCTGAAAACCTCTTACGGCAACTGAGGAAGATCATCGCGGAATGGCTTACCCCAATTGGACTCTCCTGTGGATTTGTGGCATCGGACAACGCCAGCAATATTGTGTGTGCATTAAATATGGGCAAATTCCAGCACGTCCCATGTTTTGCACATACCTTGAATTTGGTGGTGCAGAATTTTTTATAAAACGACAGGGGCGTGCAAGAGATGCTGTCGGTGGCCAGAAGAATTGCGGGACACTTTCGGCGTACAGGCACCACGTACAGAAGACTGGAGCACCACCAAAAACTACTGAACCTGCCCTGCCATCATCTGAAGCAAGAAGTGGTAACGAGGTGGAATTCAACCCTCTATATGCTTCAGAGGTTGGAGGAGCAGCAAAAGGCCATTCAAGCCTATACAATTGAGCACGATATAGGAGGTGGAATGCACCTGTCTCAAGCGCAGTGGAGAATGATTTCAACGTTGTGCAAGGTTCTGATGCCCTTTGAACTTGCCACACGTGAAGTCAGTTCAGACACTGCCAGCCTGAGTCAGATCATTCCCCTCATCAGGCTTTTGCAGAAGAAGCTGGAGACATTGAAGGAGGAGCTAACACGGAGCGATTCCGCTAGGCATGTGGGACTTGTGGATGGAGCCCTTAATTCGCTTAACAAGGATTCACGGGTGGTCAATCTGTTGAAATCAGAGCACTACATTTTGGCCACCGTGCTCGATCCTAGATTTAAAGCCTACCTTGGATCTCTCTTTCCGGCAGACACAAGTCTGCTGGGGTTCAAAGACCTGCTGGTGACAAAATTGTCAAGTCAAGCGGAACGCGACCTGTCAACATCTCCTCCTTCACATTCTCCCGCAACTGGGGGTGCGAGGAAAAGGCTCAGAATTCCGAGCCCACCCGCTGGCGGTGATGCAGGGCAGTCTGGAGCGACTGCTGATGCTGACATCTGGTCCGGACTGAAGGACCTGACAACGATTACGGACATGTCGTCTACTGTCACTGCATATGATTCTCTCACCATTGAAAGAATGGTGGAGGATTATATGAGTGACCGCATCCAAGTAGGCACGTCACACAGTCCGTACTTATACTGGCAGGAAAAAGAGGCAATTTGGAGGCCCTAGCACAAACTGGCTTTATTCTACCTAAGTTGCCCTCCCACAAGTGTGTACTCCGAAAGAGTGTTTAGTGCCGCCGCTCACCTTGTCAGCAATCGGCGTACGAGGTTACATCCAGAAAATGTGGAGAAGATGATGTTCATTAAAATGAATTATAATCAATTCCTCCGTGGAGACATTGACCAGCAGCAATTGCCTCCACAAAGTACACAGGGAGCTGAGATGGTGGATTCCAGTGGGGACGAATTGATAATCTGTGAGGAGGGGGATGTACACGGTGATATATCGGAGGATGATGATGAGGTGGACATCTTGCCTCTGTAGAGCCAGTTTGTGCAAGGAGAGATTAATTGCTTCTTTTTTGGTGGGGGTCCAAACCAACCCGTCATTTCAGTCACAGTCGTGTGGCAGACCCTGTCACTGAAATGATGGGTTGGTTAAAGTGTGCATGTCCTGTTTATACAACATAAGGGTGGGTGGGAGGGCCCAAGGACAATTCCATCTTGCACCTCTTTTTTCTTTAATTTTTCTTTGCGTCATGTGCTGTTTGTGGAATGTTTTTTGGAAGGGCCATCCTGCGTGACACTGCAGTGCCACTCCTAGATGGGCCCGGTGTTTGTGTCGGCCACTAGGGTCGCTTATCTTACTCACACAGCTACCTCATTGCGCCTCTTTTTTTCTTTGCGTCATGTGCTGTTTGGGGAGGGTTTTTTGGAAGGGCCATCCTGCGTGACACTGCAGTGCCACTCCTAGATGGGCACGGTGTTTGTGTCGGCCACTAGGGTCGCTTATCTTACTCACACAGCTACCTCATTGCGCCTCTTTTTTTCTTTGCGTCATGTGCTGTTTGGGGAGGGTTTTTTGGAAGGGCCATCCTGCGTGACACTGCAGTGCCACTCCTAGATGGGCACGGTGTTTGTGTCGGCCACTAGGGTCGCTTATCTTACTCACACAGCTACCTCATTGCGCCTCTTTTTTTCTTTGCGTCATGTGCTGTTTGGGGAGGGTTTTTTGGAAGGGCCATCCTGCGTGACACTGCAGTGCCACTCCTAGATGGGCCCGGTGTTTGTGTCGGCCACTAGGGTCGCTTATCTTACTCACACAGCTACCTCATTGCGCCTCTTTTTTTCTTTGCGTCATGTGCTGTTTGGGGAGGGTTTTTTGGAAGGGCCATCCTGCGTGACACTGCAGTGCCACTCCTAGATGGGCACGGTGTTTGTGTCGGCCACTAGGGTCGCTTATCTTACTCACACAGCTACCTCATTGCGCCTCTTTTTTTCTTTGCGTCATGTGCTATTTGGGGAGGGTTTTTTGGAAGGGCCATCCTGCGTGACACTGCAGTGCCACTCCAAGATGGGCCCGGTGTTTGTGTCGGCCACTAGGGTCGCTTATCTTACTCACACAGCTACCTCATTGCGCCTCTTTTTTTCTTTGCGTCATGTGCTGTTTGGGGAGGGTTTTTTGGAAGGGCCATCCTGCGTGACACTGCAGTGCCACTCCTAGATGGGCACGGTGTTTGTGTCGGCCACTAGGGTCGCTTATCTTACTCACACAGCTACCTCATTGCGCCTCTTTTTTTCTTTGCGTCATGTGCTGTTTGGGGAGGGTTTTTTGGAAGGGCCATCCTGCGTGACACTGCAGTGCCACTCCTAGATGGGCCCGGTGTTTGTGTCGGCCACTAGGGTTGCTTATCTTACTCACACAGCTACCTCATTGCGCCTCTTTTTTTCTTTGCGTCATGTGCTGTTTGGGGAGGGTTTTTTGGAAGGCCATCCTGCGTGACACTGCAGTGCCACTCCTAGATGGGCCCGGTGTTTGTGTCGGCCACTAGGGTCGCTTATCTTACTCACACAGCTACCTCATTGCGCCTCTTTTTTTCTTTGCGTCATGTGCTGTTTGGGGAGTGTTTTTTGGAAGGGCCATCCTGCGTGACACTGCAGTGCCACTCCTAGATGGGCACGGTGTTTGTGTCGGCCACTAGGTTCGCTTAGCTTAGTCATCCAGCGACCTAGGTGCAAATTTTAGGACTAAAAATAATATTGTGAGGTGTGAGGTATTCAGAATAGACTGAAAATTAGTGGAAATTATGGTTTTTGAGGTTAATAATACTTTGGGATCAAAATGACCCCCAAATTCTATGATTTAAGCTGTTTTTTAGTGTTTTTAAAAAAAAAACACCCGAATCCAAAACACACCCGAATCCGACAAAAAAAATTCGGTGAGGTTTTGCCAAAACGCGGTCGAACCCAAAACACGGCCGCGGAACCGAACCCAAAACCAAAACACAAAACCCGAAAAATTTCAAGTGCACATCTCTAAATTCCAAATTGCCTTTTTTTCCTGCCAGTATACATACGGACTGTCTGACATGCCTACTTGGATGCTGTCACTCATATAATCCTCCACCATTCTTTCAATGGTGACAGAATCATATGCAGTGACAGTAGACATGTCAGTAATCGTTGGCAGGTCCTTTAGTCCGGACCAGATGTCAGCACTCGCTCCTGACTGCCCTGCATCACCGCCAGCGGGTGGGCTAGGAAATATTATCCTTTTCCTCACAGCCCCAGTTGCGGGAGAAAATGAAGGAGGAGATGTTGAAGGGTCATGTTCCGCTTGAGTTAACAATTATCTCATCAGCAGGTCTTTGTACCTCTGCAGACTTGTGTCTACTGCAAAGAGATTCAACGTAGGCTTTAAACCTAGGATTGAGCACAGTGGCTAAAATGTAGTGCTCTGATTTCAACAGATTGACCACCCTTGAATCCTTGCAAAGCGAATGAAGGGCTCCATCCACAAGTCCCACATACTTAGTGGAATCGCTCCGAATGATCTGACTCAAGCTGGTAGTGTCTGAACTGACTTCACGTGTGGCAAGTTCGAAGGGTTGGGGAACCTTGCACAAGATGAAAGTCATTCTCCACTGCGCTTGAGTCGGGTGCATTCCCCCTCCTTTACCTATATCGTAGGTGGATATGTAGGCTTGAATGGCCTTTTGTTGCTTCTCCATCATCTGAAGAATATAGAGTGTTGAATTCCACCTCGTTACCACCTCTTGCTTCAGGTGATGGCAGGGCAGGTTCAGGAGTGTTTGAGGGCAGTCCAGTCTTCTGCACGTGGTGGCTGAATGCCGAAAGTGGCTCGCAATTTTTCGGGCCACCGACAGCATCTCCTGCACGCCCCTGTCATTTTTCAAAAAATTCTGCACTACCAAATTAATTGTATGTCCAAAACATGGGACGTGCCAGAATTTGCCCAGATGTAATGCACGCACAATATTGGTGGCATTGTATGATATCACAAATCCCCAGGAGAGTCTAATTGGGGTAAGCCATTGTGCGTTGATGTCCCTCAGTTTCCGTAAGAGGTTGTCAGTGGTGTGCCTGTTACGGTAAGCGGTGATACATAGCGTAGACTGCCTAGGAACGAGTTGGCATTTGCGAGATGCTGCTACTGGTGCCGCTGCTGTTGTTGCTACAGGAGGCCATACATCTACCCAGTGGGCTGTTACAGTCATATGGTCCTTAGTCTGCCCTGTTCCACTTGTCCACATGTCCGTGGTTAAGTGGACAGTAGGTACAACTGCATCTTTTAGGACACTGAGGACACTTTTTCTGACGTATCTATACATTCTCGGTATCGCCTGCCTAGTGAAGTGGAACCTAGATGGGATTTGGTAACGGGGAAACACTACCTCAAACAATTATCTAAGTCCCACTGTACTAATGGCGGATACCGGATGCACATCTAACACCAATATAGCTGTCAAGGCCTCAGTTGTCCGCTTTGCAACAGGAACTGTTGGACAGTCAGTTGCTTAGTTGAAGTAGTACAAGTGGTCTTCCGACTTCCCCTCTGGGATGACGATCGCCTCCCAGCAGCAACAACAGCAGCAGCAGCAACAGCAGCAGTAGGCGTACCACTCAAGGATCCTTTGGAGGAATCCTGGTTAGGAGAGGACACTTCAGTCTTGCCAGTGACATGGCCTGCAGGACTACTGACCTTCCTGACTGAGGAGGAAGTATACGTTGAGGGAGTTGGTGGTGTGGCTTGCAGGAGCTTGGGTACAAGAGGAAGAAGAGATTTAGGTGTCAGTGGACTGCTTACGCTCTTATCCAAAGTTTCACAACTTGACACTTCTGATGAATGTGCTGCAGGTGACGTATAAGGGAGGATGTTCCTAGGTGGTTAACGTCCTTACCCCTACTTATTACAGATTGACAGAGGCAACACATGGCTTGACACCTGCTGTCCGGATTTGTGGAGAAATAATTCCACACCAAAGAGGTGGCTTTTTTGGTATTTTGCCCAGGCTTCACAATGGGCTTATTCATCCCACGGACAACAGGTGTCTTCCCTGGTGCCTGACTTAAACAAACCACATCACCATCAGAATCCTCCTCGTCAACTTCCTCCTCTGCGCCAGCAACACCCATATCCTCATCCTGGTGTACTTCAACAGTGACATCTTCAATTTGAATATCAGAAACTGGACTGTGGGTTCTCCTTCCAGCAGAAGGCGTGCAAATGGTGGAAGTAGCCACCTCTTACCGTCCAGTGTTGGGAAGGTCAGGCATTGCAACCACCGACACACTTGGACTCTTCTTAGGGATTTGTGATACCATCTTAGAACACACAGTTCTTTGCTGTGCTTTTGCCAGCTTAACTCTTATAATTTCTCTAGCGGGAGGATGAGGGCTTCTATCGTCATGTGAAGCCGAACCACTAGTCATGAACATAGGCCAGGGCCTTAGCCGTTCCTTGCCACTCCGTGTCGTAAATGGCATATTTGCAAGTTTACGTTTCTTCTCAGACCATTTAAATTTCTTTTTTTGGGTCATTTTACTGAACTTTTGCTTTTTGGAATTGACATGCCTTTTCTATGACATTGGGCATCGGCCTTGGCAGACGACGTTGATGGCGTTTCATCGTCTATGTCATGACTAGTGGCAGCAGCTTCAGCACTAGGAGGAAGTGGTTCTTGATCTTTCTCTATTTTATCCTCCAAATTTTTCTGGAGTTATATAACACAATATGGGGCACAGGAAAGCGTACCCCTACACTACACAGGGCAAACCCCCCAAAAATCATATTTGGATTAAATATTAATAACCCCTTTATTTGGAGTAAATAATATACAGCACAGGACACTACCACTGGTCTGATGCATGACAACACAGCGACACTATAAGGGACTTATTATACAGCAGCACTGGACATATGGCAGCAGAGGACACCACCACTGTGACTGGTCACTGGACTGACTGATGCACAGGACACTACCACTGGTCTGATGCAGGACAACACAGTGACACTGTAAGGGACTTATTATACAGCAGCACTGGACATATGGCAGCAGAAGACACCACTGTGACTGGTCACTGGAATGACTGATGCACAGGACACTACCACTGGTCTGATGCAGGACAACACAGTGACACTGTAAGGGACTTATTATACAGCAGCACTGGACATATGGCAGCAGAGAACACCACCACTGACTGGTCACTGGAATGACTGATGCACAGGACACTACCACTGGATTGATGCAGGACAACACAGCGACACTGTAAGGGACTTTTTATACAGCAGCACTGGACAAATGGCAGCAGAGGACACCACCAATGTGACTGGTCACTGGACTGACTGATACACAGGACACTACCACTGGTCTGATGCAGGACAACACAGCAACACTGTAAGGGACTTATTATACAGCAGCACTGGACAAATGGCAGCAGAGGACACCACCACTGTGACTGGTCACTGGACTGACTGATGCACAGGACACTACCACTGGTCTGATGCAGGACAACACAGCGACACTGTAAGGCACTTATTATACAGCAGCACTGGACATATAGCAGCAGAGGACAGCAGCACTGTGACTGGTCACTGGACTGACTGATGCACAGGACACTACCACTGGTCTGATGGAGGACAACACAGCAACACTTTAAGGGACTTATACAGCAGCATTAGACATATGGCAGCAGAGGACACCACCACTGTGGCTGGTCACTGAACTGACTGATGCAGCTAAGACAATAAACTGGACTGAGCAGCACAAGACAGCACTATAAGACACTGAGGACAGAGACATGTCCTCTCACTACACTCTCCAGGACTGAAGTGAAAATGGCGGCGACGCGCGGCTCCTTATATGGTATCCAAGCCCCGCAAGAATCCGACAGCAGGATGGTGACGTTTTGCCTCGTTCTGGTTTCCGAGTCAGGCGGGATCCGGCTCGGGACGTGAAGTTTGGTAGGGTTCGGTTCTCTGATAACCGAACCCACTCATCTCTATTCTTTACCCTAGCTCAGCCAAATCTCATCCTAACCCTCTGTCACACGCTCGGTCTACCCCATCTGTGTCACTCCTGTCTGTCTGCCCCTTCCCTTTAGAATGTAAGCTCTCATGAGTAGGGCCTAGTTCCCTCATGTGCTTATCCTTTTCTTACTTAATAATCCTCAACTGCCCAAGTCCTACAGTTTTGGGCCACCATGATATCTGAGTGTCATCTACTGATGTAGTTATGCTTAGTTAGCCTGTACTTGTTATATAGTGTCTTCAACTGTATGTCACTGTTTTCCTGTTTTGATTATGTGCATATGTACCCTGTAATTGGGTGCTGCAGAACCCTTGTGGCGCCATATAAATAACGGATAATAATAATAATTTTAAATATATATATATATATATATATATATATATATATATATATAGAAGGGGGGGTGGGGGCGTCAGCGACCAACAGTGTCAAATAAATTAAAAATAAGTATGAAGAAATGGCAGGATACGTTCAGATAAAAAGATAAAATTACATTTATTTATAAAAAAGGGGGGTTCAAGATATCAAAAGTATGGGATACAATTAAAATTACAAAAAAAAAGGGCTAAGAAGTATAAAACATGTAAATACAGAACAAAAATCTAATAGGATAAGAAAAATGGTGCTTATCTTAAAAATGGAGGGTCAGTTAGAGGTACACCCAACGCGTTTCGTCCGTCAGACTTCATCAAGGGGTAGGGTACTACTGAACAAAGGTTCTATTTATAGCTGGTACAAATGTTAATGGGTAATTATGACATCACTTCCTGTTGGAGCTGCAGATTGCTTATAACTTCACAAATGCATGTATTAACAAATCTATAGTACAGGAGTTGTGATCACAGGTCCATATATAGTATTAATAACAGAAAACGAGTCCATAAAATGTTGTTTTACAAGGGCAGAAGTTCCAGGACGCGATCCGCATCACTTCCGCCCCATTTCCGGCATCAGCCGCGGCGATGTGCGCATGCGCATCATGCCGAACTTCCGGTATCGGCGTCCGGTTGAGTGAGCTATGTTTTCCCCACTTCCTTCTGAAATAGGTGTTGAGAGGTGTCACGCTTCCTGTCACGGCGGGAACCGACTGCTCCTTCATTGTCATTGGATGGGGGAAGCTGTCAATCATCACGGCGGCCATCTTCATGGAGTTTTTATGGCTGCAGACATGTTTATCATGGATGTAGGTTTAAGGAGTAAATGGAGTCTCCATGGAAACCGATATACAATGAGATACAAATAAAAACATTTATTAGAACACCATTATGGTTTTTGTTTAGTAGATTATAAATAGTGATGTTTATATTAATGCTGGATACAAATAGTAATCGGCAGTATATTGTGTATCCGTAATGTTAAATGAACGGAGTGAAAAATATTTCTTAAGAATAAATTATCATTAAAGCCAGGATATTGTATACTGTCCCTTACCCAATTATCTATCAAATAATTAGAGGGTATGAGAACAGGTAAAACAGGTTACTGAAACACAGGGTAAAATAGATTGCTAAAATAAGGTGCCACGAATGTTTACCAGGAGTTGCTGCCAATCAATAAGGCTTTTATATTGATGCCTAATGAGATGTTTAAGGAACTTATTCCTAATTTCTAGTATATATAGCATTAATAAAGAAATAAATATAGATAGAAAGTGCCATTAGTAAAATATATACGACTAAATAGTCCATTGATTACTGTAGTGCATAGGATGTCTAACAAGATTTCAATAATTAAATATATATATATATATATATATATATATATATATATATGAGACTATACAGGATTTGGTGGAACACTATACAGGTCTGTCATATTTGGCTAAAAGTGTTGTGTATAATAATAGTGCATGTGTACATGACAGACAGTGGTAAATAGACATTAGTGATAGTATAAATGGTGTATATTGTGAACTGATGGACTATTTGTGTGTCAATATTGCGGAAACTGTTTATGGTCCACCATGGCCCACTATGTACAGATTGGGTATCTTCGCAAATAGTGCCCCATTTGGTACTGGTTGGGCCCTACACTGCTTAGCTTCCAAGGTCGGTCGAGATTGGGCGTCCACCAGTGTGGTATGACTGTATCTTGTGGTGAAGCGACTCAAGTACACAGTAATCCATTTTTTATTAAAAGTATTGACATACTACACAATACATAGTGTTTTTATACAAATATGGTACTAGAAAGGTGCTGAGTGCTTAAAGAATAGAACAGGAATTAGAAACCAGATTGATCAGCCAGGGAGCTTCTTTCACAGGAACGGTGCGATTTCATAACCTTCGTTGAAACCCATGTGATGTGTAGTTTTCAGTTGGAATATCCAATACATTTCCCTCTGGGAAAGCTTCTTTGCTAGGTCACCGCCTCTTTCACTGCTCGTGACGTGTTCTATCGCCTTGAAAGAAAGTTCCTCTGGATTGGAGTTATGTTCAAGTTTAAAATGTCTGTAGATTAAATGCGTCTCCAGTTTGTTCTTGATACTCTTTATATGCTCCTGTATCCTGATTTTTAATGTCCTTTTCACTTTTCCCACATATTTTTTGTGGCACGTACATTCTAATAAATAAATAACTGATGTGCTGTTACAGTTCATAAACTCCTTTATCTTGAACTCCTGGGTATTTTCCGTGTCGCTGAAGGTTCTTCTATTAGGATTTAGGAATTTGCACACGTTGCAATGTCCGCATTTGTATGCTCCAATACACTTCGGGAGGGAACGGTGATTAGTGTCTGGAGGTATTTCCCGTAGCATACTGGGTGCGAGAATGTCTTTTAGATTCTTTGATTTTCGAAAGATAAGCTCTGGATGGGGGGGAGGATTTCTTTAAGGATCGGATCCATCAGTAAAATGTCCCAATGAGACCTTAACGAAGTTCTGATGTCACGCTCGTGACTACTATATGTAGTTATACAGGAGGCGGACTCCTGTTTTCCCATTTTCTCTTTATATGTAAGTAGACTGTCCCTCTCAAGATTTCTAGTCTTCACAATGGCTTCATCCAGTATCACTTTAGGGTACCTCTTTTCTTCAAATCTTTTCCTGTAGGTTGCTAGTTGTTGTTTGCAGTCTTCAGTTTTATTGCAGTTTCTCCGAATTCTATGGAACTGGGAATACGGGATATTGTTCTTCCATTTCTTTGAGTGGCTGCTCTTATAATGGAGATAGCTGTTCATGTCAACCTCTTTGATGTAGTTCTTGGTGGTGACCGCCCCTTCTTCGCCTTTTAAAATCAGATCCAGAAATTCAATAGAGCCTTCATTTACATTGCAGGTAAAAGACTGGTGAAAATCGTTGGTCTGTAAAATCTTTAAAAAGTCCATGAACGACTCAGAGGTTCCATTCCAGATGATTAAAATGTCGTCAATGTATCTCTTATACATTACAACAGACTCCTTAAAATATTGTGCGGTATACATGTATTTCTCCTCCCATTGTCCCATGAATAAATTAGCGAAGCTTGGTGCGAAAATAGTACCCATAGCAGTGCCACACCTTTGCAGATAAAATTTATCTAAAAATTTAAAATAATTCCGGTTTAAAATGAATTGCATTAATTCGCAGATAAAATTCCTGTGTGCTTCGTTCCTCCAAGATACAACTATGGTACTGAATGAGGTGAAGAAGATAGCATGGAAAGACTCATATCTGTGGGTAACCATTGATGTCCAGTCATTATATACCTGCATAGAACATCAAAAAGGCATAGAAGCAAGTAGAGAATACCTGAACAAGGACCACTCCCTCACAGAAGCACACAGGAATTTTATCTGCGAATTAATGCAATTCATTTTAAGCCGGAATTATTTTAAATTTTTAGATAAATTTTATCTGCAAAGGTGTGGCACTGCCATGGGTACTATTTTCGCACCAAGCTTCGCTAATTTATTCATGGGACAATGGGAGGAGAAATACATGTATACCGCACAATATTTTAAGGAGTCTGTTGTAATGTATAAGAGATACATTGACGACATTTTAATCATCTGGAATGGAACCTCTGAGTCGTTCATGGACTTTTTTAAGATTTTACAGACCAACGATTTTAACCTGTCTTTTACCTGCAATGTTCTATTGAATTTATTCTATTGAATAAATTCTATTGAATTCTATTGAATAAGAAGGCTCTATTGAATTTCTGGATCTGATTTTAAAAGGCAAAGAAGGGGCGGTCACCACCAAGAACTACATCAAAGAGGTTGACATGACTATCTCCATTATAAGAGCAGCCACTCAAAGAAATGGAAGAACAATATCCCGTATTCGCAGTTCCATAGAATTCGAAGAAACTGCAATAAAACTGAAGACTGCGAACAACAACTAGCAACCTACAGGAAAAGATTTGAAGAAAAGAGGTACCCTAAAGTGATACTGGATGAAGCCATTGTGAAGACTAGAAATCTTGAGAGGGACAGTCTACTTACATATAAAGAGAAAATGGGAAAACAGGAGTCCATCTCCTTTATAACTACATATAGTAGTCACGAGCGTGACATCAGAACTTCGTTAAGGTCTCATTGGGACATTTTACTGATGGATCTGATCCTTAAAGAAATCCTCCCCCCCATCCAGAGCTTATCTTTCGAAAATCAAAGAATCTGAAAGACATTCTCGCACCCAGTATGCTACGGGAAATACCTCCAGACACTAATCACCGTTCCCTTCCGAAGTGTATTGGAGCATACAAATGCGGACATTGCAACGTGTGCAAATTCCTAAATCCTAATAGAAGAACCTTCAGCGACACGGAAAATACCCAGGAGTTCAAGATAAAGGAGTTTATGAACTGTAACAGCACATCAGTTATTTATTTATTAGAATGTATGTGCCACAAAAAATATGTGGGAAAAACGAAAAGGACATTAAAAATCAGGATACAGGAGCATATAAGGAGTATCAAGAACAAACTGGAGACGCATTTAATCTACAGATATTTTAAACTTGAACATAACTCCAATCCAGAGGAACTTTCTATCAAGGCGATAGAACACGTCACGAGCAGTGAAAGAGGCGGTGACCTAGCAAAGAAGCTTTCCCAGAGGGAAATGTATTGGATCTTCCAACTGAAAACTACACATCACATGGGTTTCAACGAAGGTTACGAAATCGCACCGTTCCTGTGAAAGAAGCTCCCTGGCTGATCAATCTGGTTTCTAATTCCTGTTCTATTCTTTAAGCACTCAGCACCTTTCTAGTACCATATTTGTATAAAAACACTATGTATTGGGTAGTATTTCAATACTTTTAATAAAAAATGGATTACTGTGCACTTGAGTCGCTTCACCACAAGATACAGTCATACCACACTGGTGGACGCCCAATCTCGACCGACCTTGGAAGCTAAGCAGAGTAGGGCCCAACCAGTAACAAATGGGGCACCATTTGCGAAGATTGGGTACTGTACATAGTGGGCCATGGTGGACCATAAACAGTTTCCGCAATATTGACACACAAATAGTCTATCAGTTCACATTATACACCATTTATACTATCACTAATGTCTATTTACCACTGTCTGTCATGTACATATGCACTATTATTATACACAACACTTTTAGCCAAATATGACAGACCTGTATAGTGTTCCACCTAATCCTGTATAGTCTCATATATATATATATATATATATATATATATATATATCTTTATATATTTAATTATTGAAATCTTGTTAGACATCCTATGCACTACAGTAATCAATGGACTATTTAGTCGTATATATTTTACTAATGGCACTTTATATCTATATTTATTTCTTTATTAATGTTATATATACTAGAAATTAGGAATAAGTTCCTTAAACATCTCATTAGGCATCAATATAAAAGCCTTATTGGTTGGCAGCAACTCCTGGTAAACCTTCGTGGCACCTTATTTTAGCAATCTATTTTACCCTGTGTTTCAGTAACCTGTTTTACCTGTTCTCATACCCTCTAATTATTTGATAGATAATTGGGTAAGGGACAGTATACAATATCCTGGCTTTAATGATAATTTATTCTTAAGAAATATTTTTCACTCCGTTCATTTAACATTACGGATACACAATATACTGCGATTACTATTTGTATCCAGCATTAATATAAACATCACTATTTATAATCTACTAAACAAAAACCATAATGGTGTTCTAATACTTGTTTTTTTTTTGTATCTCATTGTATATCGGTTTCCATGGAGACTCCATTTACGCCTTAAACCTACATCCATGATAAACATGTCTGCAGCTATAAAAACTCCATGAAGATGGCCGCCATGATGATTGACAGCTTCCCCCATCCAATGACAATGAAGGAGCAGTCGGTTCCCGCCCTGACAGGAAGCGTGACACCTCTCAACACCTATATCAGAAGGAAGTGGGGAAAACATAGCTCACTCAGCCGGACGCCGATACCGGAAGTGCGGCATGATGCGCATGCGCACATCGCCGCGGCTGACGCCGGAAATAGGGCGGAAGTGACGCGGAACGCGTCCTGGAACTTTTGCCCTTGTAAAACAACATTTTATGGACTCGTTTTCTGTTATTAATACTATATATGGACCTGTGATCACAAATCCTGTACTATAGATTTGTTAATACGTGAATTTGTGAAGTTATAAGCAATCTGCAGCTCCAACAGGAAGTGATGTCATAATTATCCATTAGCACTTGTACCAGCTATAAATAGAACCTTTGTTCAGTAGTACCCTACCCCTTAATGAAGTCTGATGGACGAAACGCGTTGGGTGTACCTCTAACTGACCCTCCATTTTTAAGATAAGCACCATTTTTCTTATCCTATTAGATTTTTGTTCTGTATTTACATGTTTTATACTTCTTAGCCCTTTTTTTGTAATTTTAATTGTATCCCATACTTCTGATATCTTGAACCCCCCTTTTTTATAAATAAATGTCATTTTATCTTTTTATTCTCTACGTATCCTGCCATTTCTTCATACTTATTTTTAATCTATTTGACACTGTTGGTCGCTGACGCCCCCACCCCCCCTTCTATTTTTCTAAATCCAAGGCAGCCTATCACTGCCTGAATCTACTTGGGGGCTAGCTGACACCTTGTATCCACTAAGGAGTGTCCACGGTTGAGTATATTACCTTAACCCTACACCTACTCTATTCGCATACACCTGTGGCGCCATACTACCACTTATTTTAATATATATATATATATATATATATATAGTAACAGTTTCTGAGGTTGAAAAAAGACAATTTGTCTATCGAGTTTAACCAATTTGTGGTCTCCTTCGCTGTATTCATTTTAGGACTAATTTTGTATGTTGCTGATGTTGGCCATTGTGTTTATTCCTCTTTTTTTTATAACAATACTGCATGACTACACACTATAACCCTGTATATCCTTAGCCATTAGGAATTTATCTAGCCCTTTCTTAAAAGTGTTGACCGAATCTGCCATTCCAAACACGTATTATCCATACTGTGAAAAACTTTTTCACCTCTGTGTGTGAAATCTCCTCTCCTCTAACCTAAACAGGTGTCCAGGTGTCCTCTGTGTTGATATTACCAAAAACAGATCCCCTGCAAGCTCTGTGTTTGTCCCCTTATATATTTGTAAATGTTGATCATGTCCCCTCTTAGTCTCATCTTTTCCAGTGTAAACATGCCTAGCCTTGCAAGTCTTTCATTATTATTATTATTATACTTTACATATATGGTGGCACAAGGGTTCCGCAGTGCCCAATTACAGCGTACATATGCACATAATCAAAACAGGAAAACAGTGACTCACAGTTGAATACAATACCGGACAAGTACAGGGTAACTAAGCATAACTAAATCAGTAGATGACAATGAGATAAGTATCAAGGTGGCTGAGAACTGCAGGATTTGGGCAGTTGCGGATTATTAAAGTAAGAAAAGGATAATCACATGAGGGAAGAGGGCCCTACTCATGAGAGCTTACATTCTAAAGGGGAGGGGCAGACAGACAGGGGTGACACAGATGGGGTAAATCGAGCGTGGGACAGAGGGTTAGGATGAGATTTGTCTGGGTTTGGTAAAGAAGTGGTTCTTGACAGCCTGTTTGAAGTTCTGTAGAGAGGTGGAGAGTCTGAGGGGGAGAGGTAGAGAATTCCAGAGTAAGGGAGAAGCACATGAAAAATCTTGGGGTAGAAATGCGAGTAAATAATCAGAAGACAGGAGAGTGAGCGTGCATTAGCAGAGGGAAGAGGATGAGTGGGAGAATAAAGGGAGATAAGGTCAGAGATGTAAATGGGAAAGGAGTGGGTGAGTGCTTTGTAAGTGAGTGTGAGAAGTTTGAATTAAATTCTGAAAGGGAAGGGAAGCCAGTGAAGGGCTTATAGGAGAGGGGATGTGGACTTAGTGCGTTTGGTGAGGACGATGAGCCGGACTGCAGCATTAAGGATAGGTTGGAGTGGAGAGAGGTAATTGTCAGAAAGGCCAGTTAGGAGGAGATTACAGTAATCCAGTCTGGAAATAATCAGTGAGTGGATAATGGTCTTGGTGGCATCCTGGGTGAGAATTCTTTCCTCGTATTCCAGGGTCTCCATCCCCTTAATTAGTTTGGTCGCCCACCTCTGAACATTTTCTAGTTCCAAGATGTCCTTTTTGTAGTATGGTTCCCAAAGTTCCCACAGCATTCAAGATGTGGCCTCACTAGTGATTTATATAATGGGCGTATACAGGGCCGGTGCTAGGGTGTTCGGCGCCTCCCTGCAAACTATAAATTTGCGCCCTCCCATATTCCTTTGGCGCGCGCCGGGAAAAGGGGTGTGGTCTCACAAGTAAGGGGCATGGCCACACAATAGTACCCCCATTTAAAATTACGCCACAATGTAGCACAATCTTATTAATCTTATACGTAATGCCCCACCCGTAGTAGTAGCGTCCTTATATGTAATGCACCCCAGTAATAGTAGCGTCCTTATACATAATGCCCCCCACTAGTAGTAGTGTCCTTATACATAATGCCCCCCAGTAGTATTAGCGTCCTTATACATAATGCCCCCCAGTAGTAGTAGTGTCCTTATACATAATGCCCCCCAGTAGTAGTAGCATCCTTATACATAATGCCCCCCAGTAGTAGTAGCATCCTTATACATAATGCCCCCCAGTACAGTAGTAGTAGTGTCCTTATACATAATGCCCCCCCAGTAGTAGTAGCATCCTTATACATAATGCCCCCCGTAGTAGTAGCGTCCTTATACATAATGCCCCCCCAGTAGTAGTAGCATCCTTATACATAATGCCCCCCCAGTAGTAGTAGCATCCTTATACATAATGCCCCCCAGTAGTAGTAGCGTCCTTATACGTAGTGCACCCCCAGTAATAGACGCGTCCTTATACGTAATACTCCCCAGTAGTAGTAGCATCCTTATACATAATGGCCCCCCCCCGTAGTAGTAGCGTCCTTATACAAAATGCCCCCCCAGTAGTAGTAGCATCCTTATACATAATGCCCCCCCGTAGTAGTAGCGTCCTTATACATAATGCCCCCCCAGTAGTAGTAGCATCCTTAGACATAATCCCCCCCAGTAGTAGTAGCGTCCTTATACGTAGTGCACCCCCAGTAGTAGAAGCGTCCTTATACGTAATTCCCCCCTAGAAGTAGTAGCGTCCTTATACGTAATGCCCCCCAGTAGTAGTAGCGTCCTTATACGTAGTGCACCCCCAGTAGTAGTAGCGTCCTTATACGTAGTGCACCCCCAGTAGTAGTAGCATCCTTATACATAATACCCCCCAGTAGTAGTAGCGTCCTTATACGTAGTGCACCCCCAGTAGTAGAAGCGTCCTTATACGTAATTCCCCCCCAGAAGTAGTAGCGTCCTTATACGTAATGCCCCCCAGTAGTAGTAGCGTCCTTATACGTAGTGCACCCCCAGTAGTAGTAGCGTCCTTATACGTAATGACCCCCCCAGTAGTGGTAGCGTTCTTACATGTAATGCCCCCCCCAGTAGTAGCGTCGTTATACGTAATGCCCCCCCAGTAGTAGCGTCCATAAAGCGCGCGCACAGACATACCTCACACACACACACACAATTCACACATCAGTGTAAAATGTTGGAGGATATGATATACACACACATACACACCCACCATATACACACACACACACACATACACTTCTCTCTCACCCTTCTCTCTCACCCTCCACTTACCTAAGCCAGTCTCCCTCTGTACATGAGCAGCCTGGTCAGTGTAGCCCCGCCCCTTCTGATCCGTTTAGCCACGCCCCTTCTGCCCCGTGTAGCTCCGCCCCCTTCTGTCCCGTACTCGGCGCTGTCACACAGCACAGGTGAGGGGAGGGAGGAGGCTTTTCATGCTGCAGGTGCCCGCTGCCAGTGCCTGTCATACAGTGACAGACACAGCACTGGCAGCTGCACCAGCAGCAGGGGGGACAGGACGGCGCAGCAGGGAAGGAATGCAGAGCAGGGGGAGCGCCTATCCGTCCCAGCGCCTCCCTGCACTGCATCCCTTTGCTGAGCGGGTAGCGCCGGGCCTGGGCGTATAACACTCTCATCCCTTGCATCAATTCCCAACCTAATGCATGCTAATACCTTGTTAGCCTTCTTTGCTGCAATCCTACTTTGGGTACTGCTGCTTTGTTTGCCATCTATGAACACCTAAGTCTTTTTCTAGTACAGAAACCCCTAATTTTACCCCATTTAGTATGTAGGTGTTGTTTTTGTTCCTGCTACCAAAGTGCATTACCTTACACTTGTCTGTAATGAAGCTCATTCTCCATTTTGCTGCCCGTGCTTCCAGTTTAACTAAGTCATCCTGAAGCGACTCAGAATCCACGTCCGTATAAATAACCTTA
Organism: Pseudophryne corroboree; assembly: GCF_028390025.1. Taxonomy (NCBI): domain Eukaryota; kingdom Metazoa; phylum Chordata; class Amphibia; order Anura; family Myobatrachidae; genus Pseudophryne; species Pseudophryne corroboree. Next base: position 317,960,104 of record NC_086446.1, on the reverse strand, counting down.
CAAAATTTGGTATAGTCTGCAACAATTTACGCCATGCTCTAGATCGACTGCTAAATCATTAATGAAAATGTTGAACAATAGTGGTCCAAGTACAGACCCTTGTGGCACACCACTTAGTACTTCAGTCCAATTTGAAAAAGTTCCATTTACCACAACGTGCTGCTCCCTGTTATCTAACCAATTTGTGACCCAAGTGCATATTGTGCTCCCTAGCCCTAGTTCTTGTAACTTATAGATAAGTCTCATGTGCGAAAGCTTTAGCAAAGTCTAAAAAGATTACATCCACCTCCTTACCCTGATCAAGGTTCGCACTAACTGTTTCATAAAAGCCTAGTAAGTTTGTTTGACATGATCTGTCCTTCACAAATTCATGTTGGTACCTATTAATAATAACCTTATTGGCTTCAAGGAACTTCTGTATACTATCCCTTAGAATACCGTCCAGTACTTTCCCACCTATAGATGTAAGACTAACTGGTCTATAATTACTTGGTTCAACTTTACTTCCCTTTTTGAATATTAGCACTACTTCTGCTATACCCCAGTCTTTCGGAATTATGCCTGATGTGCGTGAGTCATTGAAGATCAAAAATAGTGGTCTTGCTAGTTCAGAGTGAAGCTCCATGAGGACCCATGGGTGACTTATTAATCTTCATTTTTTTTAATTGGTCACAGGACCGATATATATAAAGATGTGCACCTGCCAATTTTTGCTGGTTTTGGCTTTGGTTCTAGTTAGTTGTCAGGCTTCGGTTTTGTGAAAACCTCACTGGTTTTTGATCTGTATTTTTTTTTTTTAATTGATAAAAAAAAGAGAAAATTACAGAATTTGGGCCTTTTATTGTTCCGACAGTATTTTAATCTTAATAATATTAATTTCAAATTAATTTTGACCACCTCACAGCTCACAATAATGTTTTCATCCAGTTTGGGCCAAAGGCTGCAGTGAGCTACAGCGCACAGAACAGTACAAACAATAGAACAATATGTATTTTTTTATTTTTACTTTGTTACCTGTTCTTTACTTTTTTTTACTTTTTTTGCAACTCACACTGTGGAGTGACACTGATTATATGTGGATACAGTGGTGTAAGGCCTGCAGAGTCAGTGCAGCACTACTGTGTGACAGAATAATTAGACTAAGGGGACTGACACAGCACAGCCACTTGTGAATGGACACAGCACAGCCACTTGTGGATGGACTTAGCACAGTCACTTGATGGACACAGCAGAGCACAGCACAGCACACGGAAGCATGACTGAAGTCAAATGGCACTCGGATCATCACGGGAGGGCCTTATATAGAATCCAAAACCCACAAGAATTCTACGGCTGATGATGATGACGTGACATGATGATGTTTTGCCTCGATTGGAATCTGGTCTCGAATTTACTTGGAAACCGAAAGTTTGTACACACACACACACACACACACACACACACACACACACACACACACATATATATTGTAAGATATGAAACAGTTTTCTTAAATGTTATATATATTTTATATAATGTAATAAATATCAAAAGAGTTCTATGCTAACCCTAAGGTACCATGACTCATAAGTGTGACTGATATGGGAATACCAAAATCAAGTTTATTTTTCAATATGGCACATCTATCTAACTATATCATGCTCACTGTCTGATAACCTTGCCTTGGGATGACAAGCTGTGTATCTAATTAATTAGAAAGAAAACCAGCATTCATCTAATGGACCATTATTTAAATTTTGACAGGTAATTACCAGCAAAGAAATGATAAATCCCAAGGAACAGTGTTTGTTTTCAACAGATGCATCAATAATGTGCCTGTGTTCAACTGAGCCTCAGGAATATTAACCTGAGCCAAGCTGCTGTAAGCTCTGCCTGCCCCAGCTCCGAGTGCAAGATACTTTTCTATAATTAATTCTTTATGTATCTGAAAATAGCCAGAGATGCTAACCATACTCCGCTTATACACCTGCGGCCCCTGAGAATCTTTCACACTAGATTTTAAAGAGAAAAGAGACCGCACAAAAAATGATAGAGCTGTAGGCTAGATGAAAGTGATAATTAGCCATTTCAACTTACATCAGTATTAAATTCAGCTTTCATGACTAAAAGGTAACAATGATGCTTTATTTCAAAGTCAGTGGTACTATATACCATACAATGGCCCCAATTTGTGTTCAACAGGCCTGATTATCACAGGCACATTGCTTACTGGTTATAAAGAGGGACAATTCAATTTAGACTGAATGCCATGGAAAGTTTCGGAATACACCTTGCAGCCACCAAGATAGCACATATTAACTATAATCCAGTGGAGGCTCGCAGGAAAATGTTGGGTTATCAAAATTTTAGTAGATGCTCGAAGCCTTTCGTTGCATCTTCACATCACAGTAGCCTTGGTTTGGGGGTTAAGAGCAGGACAAAGGGGTCTATGTACTAAGACTCCACTTACCCTGGAATTAAAGCCACTGCTACGTCGCCTGTTATCGCTGAGAAGCAGGAGGCAGCTACCACAATTGTACTAACCATGCAGAGGAGTTTGAATGTCAAATCACTCCATTGGTGGTGACAGGCATCAGGGCAGAAACTGTGAACTTACCTTCTCTCCCATTGAGCATACCTCCCAACTGTTTCAAAGTCTAAAGAGGGACCTTGGCGCAGAAAGGGGCATGGCATATGCAAAAGTGGGCGTGCCCTTGTAGCAGAGAGACACTCCCCCTTTTACCGTCACTGAGGGGGCATGCTCAGCGCTTTCTGAGCTGCTGGCATGTCCCCTTTCCCTCTGACACCTGTGAATATACGCTGTGCACATGCGCACAGCATCTATTCACCGCTGATCAGCAGTGACAGTAGCCTCCCAACTCAACCCCGCCCACCCCCCACCCCACCGCGAAAATCGGGACAGTTGGGAGGTATGCATTGAGCTGCAGCAGCCAGTGACACTTTTATTTTCAAAACTTTACTGAGCTCACTTTCTGGAAGTTCCTGCTTCTCATACTGGTCTACAAGTGAGGAGAGGCAGATAACAGCAGCAAGAGGACGTGATGCTGGTGCTGGAGAAAATATCAGTTGGTAAGTGACTTGACACTTTAGTAACATCTGAGACGCTTAGCGCTGCCATAGGAGCCTATGGCAGCATGAAAAATAGGCTTCAACTTAGCACAAGCAGCAAAATAGAGAGGATTTGTCTAAAAGCAGCTCTCTTTTGGATGCTAAGAATATTCTGACATTAACATTTCAAATTTACTATTTTAAAAGGTCATATGTAGACAGGTGACAATTAGAGATGAGCGGGTTCGGGTCTCAGAGAACCGTACCATCCGAACTTCACCATTCGATTTCGGTCCTGAGCCAGGCTCGGGTTTTACCGCCCGACTCGGAATCCAGAATGAGGCAAAACGTCATCATCCTGCTGTCGGATTCTCGCGGGATTTGGATTCCATATAAGGAGTCGTGCGTCCCCGCCATTTTCACTCCGGCATTGGAGAGTGTACAGAGAGGACGTGTATCCATTCTCTCAGTGTCCGTGGCTTGTGCTAAATCTGTCCAGTCACAGTGCGTGTGTCCTCTGCTGCCATGTGTCCAGTGGTGCTGTGTTGTGGTGCACCAGTTCAGTGGTGGTGTGTTGTGCTGCATCAGTAACAGTGGTGGTGTCCTCTTCTGCCATATCTCCAGTGCTGTCCAGTGGTGCTGTGTTGTACTGCATCAGTTCAGTGGTGGTGTGTTGTGCTGCATTAGTCACAGTGGTGGTGTCCTTTGCTGCCATATGTCCAGTGCTGCTGTATAATAAGTCCCTTACAGTGTTGCTGTGTTGTCCTGCATCAGACCAGTGGTAGTGTCCTGGGCATCAGTCAGTCCAGTGACCATTCACAGTGGTGGTCAGTGGCGTAACTAGGGCCCCTGCGAGCGCTTGGAGGCGCGCAGGGCGGTGGGGCGCCCTAGCCGCCGCCACTGATTTCTGATGGGAGGGACATGGAGGGACATGGAGGGCACAGAGGGCGCCTCTCCTGTGTGTCCCTCCTGGGTCTCCGGCGGCAGCGGTGTGTCTGTTTAATGAAGTGACCGTTCGTGAGCCAATCAGAGCTCATGAACGGGCACTAAATTCAACAGACACGCCGCTGCCGCCGGAGACCCAGGAGGGACACAAAGGAGAGGCGTGCGCTGTGCCCTCCGTTTCCCTCCTTCACAAATCTCACAGCACAGCAGCGGGGGGATCCCGGAGGGGAGGGAAGGGGAGGGATGGGGATGTACCTGGCACTGGGGGAACATATCTGGCACTGGGGGTGAGCATATTTGGCACTGGAGGGGAGCATATTTGGCACTGGGGGGTCATATTTGGTACTGGGGGTATTTGTGTACCTGGCACGGGGGGGGGGCATAGTTGGCACTGGGGGTATATGTGTACCTGGCACTGGGGGGGGGCATAAATAACACTGGGGGCATATGTGTACCTGGCACTGTGGAGGAATATCTGGCACTGGGAACACAGCCCTAGCAACAAGCATTACCCCCTGGTTACAAGCACAACACCCAGCTCATGAAATCCCTGGCCACAAGCATTACCCCCTAGCAACGAGCATGACACCCAGTGCATGAAACCCCTGGCAATGAATATTACCACCTGGCAACAAGCTTGAAACCCAGCACATGATACCTCTGGCAACAAACATAACACCTACCACATGAAACCCCTAGCAACGAGCATGACACCCTAAGCATGAAAACCCCTGGCACCGTGCATGGAACCAAAAGCATGAAACCCCTGGCAACGAGTAGGTAATTTAAAAGTAATTAGAAGCCTTAATGTAGGACTTAATGTGTAATGGGCATTGCGGTGTGTGGCATAATGTATCACAGACATTGCGGTGTGTGTCATAATGTATCACAGACATTGCGGTGTGTGTCATAATGTATCACGGACATTGCAGTGTGTGTCATAATGTGTCACAGGTATTACGGTGTGTGGCATACTATATCACGGGCATTGTGGTATGTGGTATAATGTCTCGGGCATTGCAGTGTGTGGCATAATATATAACGGGCATTGCAGTGTGTGGCATAGGGTATAACGGGCATTGCGGCATGTGTCACAGGCATTACGGTGTGTGGTATACTATATCACGGGCATTGTGGTATGTGGTATAATGTCTCAGGGTCATTGCAGTGTGTGGTATAATGTATCACGAACATTGCAGTGTGTGATATAATGTATCACAGACATTGCAGTGTGTGTCATAATCTGTCACAGGCATTGTATGTGCTACAATGTATCAGGGGCACTGCAGTGTGTAGCATAATGTATAATAGGCATTGTGATACCTGTCATAATGGGTCACAGGCATTACGGTGTGTGGCATAATGTGTCGGGGGCATTATGGTGTGTGGCATATTGTGTCATGGGCATTATTGTGTGTGGCATAATGTCTAAGGGACATTGCAGTATGTGGCATAATGTATACTGGGCATTACTATAAGGAGGAAAAATTACAAATAATGCAAGGGGCGTGAATCAGGATTCTTTTTTCCCCTGTGTTGGCCAATGTCTGGGCGTGCAGGTTGCAAAACTGGGGTATAAGGTAGTCTTTTCCTGCAATGCCACGCCCCTTTATGCAAAGCCATGCCCATTTCAGCAAAGCCACGTCCCTTTCTTCAGCGCGCGCAAATTCACAGCATTACTAGTGCCAATTATGGGGGGGAGGGGCCGCCAGATAATTTTTTGGCTTGGGGGAGAAAAATGTCTAGTTACGACACTGGTGGTGGTGTCATCTGCTGCCATATGCCCAGTGCTGCTGTATAATTATCTGTGTTGTCCTGCATCAGACCAGTGTTACTGTCCTGTGCATCAGTGAGTACAGTGACCATTTACAGTGGTGGTGTCCTCTGCTGCCATACAGTTGTGCTCATTACATACCGTAGCAGAATTTGTGATTTTCTGCCCATTTGTCAAAGAATATGAATGATAGCTCACAAACTTTTCTTTCACTCATGGTTAGCGGTTGGTTGAAGCCATTTATTGTCAAACAACTGTGTTTACTCTTTTTAAATCATAATGACAACAGAAACTACCCAAATGACCCTGATCAAAAGTTTACATACCCTGGAGATTTTGGCCTGATAGCATGCACACAAGTTGACACAAACGGGTTTGCATGGCTACTAAAGGTAACCATCCTCACCTGTCATCTGTTTGATTGTAATCAGTGTGTGTGTATAAAAGGTCAGTGAGTTTCTGGACTCCTGAAAGACCCTTTCATCTTTCATCCAGTGCGGCACTGACGTGTCTGGATTCTGAGTCATGGGGAAAGCAAAAGAATTGTCAAAGGATCTGCGGGAAAAGGTAATTGAACTGTATAAAACAGGAAAGGAATATAAAAAGATATCCAAGCAATTGAGAATGCCAATCAGCAGTGTTCAAACTCTAATTAAGAAGTGGAAAATGAGGGATTCTGTGGAAACCAAATCACGGTCATATAGACCAACAAAAATTTCAGCCACAACTGCCAGGAAAATTGTTCGGGATGCAAAGAAAAATCCACAAATAACTTCAGCTGAAATACAGGACTCTCTGAAAATAAGTGGTGTGGTTGTTTCAAGATGCACAATAAGGAGGCATTTGAAGAAAAATGGGCTGCATTGTCGAGTCGCCAGAAGAAAGCCATTACTACGCAAATGCCACAAAGCATCCCGCTTACAATACTCCAAACAGCACAGAGACAAGCCTCAAAACTTCTGGAACAAAGTCATTTGGAGTGATGAGACCAAAATTTAACTTTTTGGCCACAACCATAAACGTTACATTTGGAGAGGAGTCAACACGGCCTATGATGAAAGGTACATCATTCCTACTGTGAAACACGGAGGTGGATTGCTGATGTTTTGGGGATGTGTGAGCTACAAAGGCACTGGAAACTTGGTCAAAATTGATGGCAAGATGAATGCAGCATGTTATCAGAAAATACTGGAGGAAAATTTGCACTCATCAGCCTGGAAGCTGCGCATGGGACGTACTTGGATGTTCCAACATGACAATGATCCAAAACACAAGGCCAAGTCGACCTGTCATTGGCTACAGCAGAATAAAGTGAAGGTTCTGGAGTGGCCATCTCAGTCTCCTGACCTCAATATCATTGAGACACTCTGGGGAGATCTCAAACATGCAGTCATGCAAGACAGCCCAAGAATTTACAGGAACTTGAGGCTTTTTGCCAAGAAGAATGGGTAGCTTTACCATCTGATAAAATAAAGAGCCTCATCCACAGCTACCACAAAAGACTTCAAGCTGTCATTTATGTTAAAGGGGGCAATACACGGTATTAAGAACTTGGGTATGTAAACTTTTGATCCAGTGGCGCACGCAGGGGGGGTTTCCGAGTACCTGGAAACCCCCCCTAATGAGCCAAATGTTTTATTGTTGAGACGGAGACAGCACTGTCTCCGTCTCAGCAAAAGGCGCGATCGCGACCGCTACCGCGGACCTCCTGCAGCACCAGCAGAGAGCTACAGTAGTACGTAGCTCTCTGCATAGTGAAAATCCGGGGGGAAGCTGCTGGCTGTGGAAGCTCAGCCACAGCAGCTCCCTCCGTCCCTCCCTCCCTCGTCACAGGACTCCTGCTCCCAGTCTCCCAGTCCTTGGTGGTATGTATATCACCTTATATTTAAATGTATTAAGTGATCTTAAGTGGTCATGGATGTTATCTATGTATGTGTATGATATGTGTATATATATATATATATATATATATATATATATACAGGTATGTATAAACAGTGTGTATGTATTTATGTATGTATGTGCGTTTTTTATGTGTATATATATATATATATATATATATACACACAAATACACACAACAAAAAGACTGCAGCACTCCCAGACTTGGTTTTTAAAAAGTTTTTAAATAGGCGTCTTCCATCCCGCTGTGAAGGAGCCGGGTTCCGTTCCTTCACAGCGGGATGGAAGACGCCTATTTAGGTGAGTTGTCAGTACACACACTGTTTGTCTGTTTTATATGTTGTGCTTGAAAACGGTGCTGTAGGGACACCGAAATGTTGCACCTATGCAAGATGATTTTGCTTCACTAAAAACTTTTTAAAAAGCAAGTCTGGGAATGCCGCAGTTTTTTCGTCATCAGCATCTGTACCCACACTGAAGGCACCCGAACACAAACATTATCCAGCGCGGAATGGCAGATCCATTTTTGTTTTCAATACACACACACACACACACACACACACACACACACACACACACACACACTATATTATAATTACACACACATACACACCCATGGAAACCCCCCTGAATAAATCCTGCGTTTGCCCCTGTGATCAGAGTCATTTGGGTAGTTTCTGTTGTCATTATGATGTAAAAAGAGTAAACACAGTTGTTTGACAATAAATGGCTTCACCCAACCACTAACGATGAGTGAAAGAAAAGTTTGTGAGTTATCATTCATATTCTCTGACAAATGGCCAGAAAACCACAAATTCTGCTAGGGTATGTATACTTATGAGCACAACTGTATGTCCAGTGCTGCTGTATAAGTCCCTTACAGTGTTGCTGTGTTGTCCTGCATCAGACCAGTGGTAGTTTCCTGGCTATCAGTCATTCCAGTGACCAGGCAGTCACAGTGGTATACGCTGCTGCTATATGTCCACTGCTACAGTATTATAATAATAATAATAATAATAATAATAATAACAACAACAACAACAACAAGTCCCTTACAGTCTTGCTGTGTTGTGCTGCATCAGACCAGTGGTAGTGTCCTGGCCATCAGTCATTCCAGTGACCAGGCAGTCACAGTGGTATATGCTGCTGCTATATGTCCACTGCTGCCGTATAATAATAATAATAATAACAACAATAACAACAACAACAACAAGTCGCTTACAGTGTTGCTGTGTTGTGCTGCATAAGACCAGTGGTAGTGTCCTGTGCATCAGCCATCAGTCATTCCTGTGCCGCATATTGTGTTATATAACTCCAGAAACATAATGGAGAACAAAAATTTGGATGATAAAATAGGGAAAGATCAAGAACCACTTCCTCCTAGTGCTGAAGCTGCTGCCACTAGCCATGACATAGACGATGAAATGCCATCGTTGTCTGCCAAGGCCGATGCCCAATGTGGTAGTAGAGGGTATGTAAAATCCAAAAAGCCAAAGTTCAGTAAAAAGACAGAAAAAAATAAATTTAAATGGTCTGAGGAGAAACGTAAACTTGCCAATATGCCATTTACGACATGGAGTGGCAAGGAACGGCTGAGGCCCTGGTCTATAGTATGTTCATGACTAGTGGTTCAGCTACACATGACGATGGAAGCCCTCATAATTGATGCTTTGACACTTATGTTGGTGTTAGACGTGCGTCCGGTATCCGCCATTAGTGCAGTGGGATTTAGACAATTGATGGAGGTATTGTGTCCCCGGTACCAAATCCCATCTAGATTCCACTTCACTGGGCAGGCGACAGCGAGATTTTGCCATTTAATTCCAGTGATTTGGACGTATAATTACTAATTACAGTGATCTTGCCAATTAATTCCAGTGATTTGGATGTATAATTACAGTGATTTTTGCCAATTAATTCCAGTGATTTGGACGTATAATTATTAATTACAGTGATCTTGCCAATTAATTCCAGTGATTTGGACGTATAATTTCTAATTCCAGTGATCTTGACAATTAATTCCAGTGATATGGACGTATAATTACAGTTATTTTACCAATTAATTCCAGTGATTTGGATGTATAATTACAGTGACTTGGACGTATAATTCCAGTTGGAATTGTTTGTGTCACTTGGCTTAGTCATACAGCTACCTCATTGCACCTCTTCGACATCTTTGCATGAGGTGCTGTTTGGGGCCTAGTTTTTGAAAAGTGCCATTCTGAGTGACACTGCCGTATGAGTCCAGAGGTACTGGTGTATTAGTCCTGGGGTACTGCCGTAAAAGTCTACCAATTGCAGATTTTTTTAAAGTGACTGGAGCGTGCTGGAGATGCTGTCAGTGGGCCGAACAATTGCGGCACACTCTCGACATTCAGCCACTGCGTAACACTACTAAATGGGCCAGCTTAGTCATATAGCTACAGTACCTCATTGCAATTATTTTTCTTCTTTGCATGATGTGCTGTTTGGGGCCTTTTTTTTATATCTGCCCTCCTCTCTGACACTGCAGTGCCACGCCTAGATGGGCCAATTGTTTGTGTCGCTTGGCTTAGTCATACAACTACCTCATTGCAATTCTTTTTCTTCTTTGCATGATGTGCTGTTTGGGGCCTTTTTTTTTATATCTGCCCTCCTGTCTGACACTGCAGTGCCACTCCTAGATGGGCCAGGTGTTTGTGTTGTCCACTTGTGTCGCTTAGCTTAGTTATCCAGCAACCTCGGTACAAGCTTTTGGCCTAAAAACAATATTGTGAGGTGTTCAGAATAGACTGGAAATGAGTGAAAATTATTGTTATTGACGTTAATAATATTCTGTAATTTTATCTGTTTTTATGTTTTTTTTCAAAAATCATCCAGATCCAAAACCAAAACACGAATGGGTGGTTTTGGCAAAACCAAGCCAAAACCAAAACACGAAAGTGGAATTAGAACCAAAACCAAAACACAAAACACGAAAAGTGCCAGCCGCACATCTCTAATAATAAAAAAATTGGTGGCATATATTTTTGCTAACAGAACAGTGTATTTATTGATCCAGGTCAATTACATTTATTGTGTGATTGACTTTGATAGAAATAAAACAAAAGAGGAGGGAAGAATTGTTAACTGCCATGTCAGTCATACCTGCAGCTCATTTTTTCATTTTTCTTTCCATTATTTGTTTTTACTTTTTTAAACATTCTGTTTTATTCAAGGATTTGTGTACAAAAGAAGAGGGGGGGGGGGGGTTTAGGGTTTTACATGATAAATCCAGCACCCAATACATTGGCAAGGATAAAAATATCTATGAATCGGACATGCTACTATATGTCAGATTTCTCGCCTTTGGAAAAATATAAACCCAATGGCATGCGGTTGATAGGTCAACCGCATTTTGGTCGGCAGTCAAAAGATCGACAACTATTGGTCGACATGCATTAGGTCGGCATGGTTCCAGAGTCAAAATTGACAGAAGGTCGACATGACAAAGGCCAACACAGGAAAAGCTTGACATAAGTATTTCACTTTGTTTTCATTTTTTTAACTTTCTTGTACTTTACGATCCACATGGACTACAATTAGGAATAGTTACCTGGTGAAGCATGGCATGCTGTGAGGGAACGCGATGCACTAATTAGGGTTCCCGCTGATTTTACGGAGTAAACAACACCAAAACCAGTAAAAACCCTTATGTCGACCTTTTTCTGTGTCGGCCTTTTTCATGTCGACACCACCCTCTATGTGTCTTTGTTTAAAGAGTCTGTTTGTTTTGTATAACAGATGGAACACATATCAATCATTATTGACAAGAAGGCTGACCAGTTTTCATCTATTTGGTCTCCCTGGTGGGCTCATCACAGATCACCTTCCCCCCATGACCTTTGGTTTATAGATACTGGGTTGGTCCTCTCTCTGCGGTCGACTGATATGTTTACAGTATTTATTAGTTGGGGTCCCCCAGGTTACCTTTGCTGACTTGCCTTTTTAGTAATTTCAGTGACTATGCTATAGTCGATGCTCTCTTTCATCTGAATGTATGATTATAATGAATACAATGACTCAAATGAATAAGAAGGGAAAAGTGCAGCTTTATTTATTTAAGAGAAAGAAAGGTCCATGCAGTATAACTGTCTACTCACTCTAAGATGCTGGATGGTGGCCACCTGCCAGGCCATCACCAACCAAAGACACACAAGAAGTCCACCTGGACCAGCGGTGCCACTGACCCTAGTAGGATAAATCAGCATAACTTGTTTATTGGTGGGGAGATCACGTCAAGACATATACTACACTACTACAGTTCATTCCTGCCATGAAGGTTACAATGTGCAGCTGCTGCCGCCACTTTGAGTCAAATCCCTCACAAATAAAAGCACCTCTTCTGCGTTAGTATGTATACCAGTCTATGAAGATGTGCATCCCTTATCTGATCATTGGATAGCTAACCACCACACCCCCAAGAACATGAAATTATTACCACCAAACCACAGAACAAAAGCAACCCAATGCCCAGACAAAACCACAAATAGAACTAGGTCAAAAACAAAAAATAAGAAAAGAAAAAATAAGGGAGTAGGGGAGGGCCGTAAGACCTTCATGCGGTTAAAGCCATAAGTTAAATAAACACCAGCAGGAAAAAAGAAAAAATTCCATATGGACACCCACCAAAGGTAATGCAGCTCTCATGAACAGAAATGTAATGCATTCCTTGACAATGCCGTGCCAATGTAGAATGAATGCGTTATTTGGGAAGCGTTATGATGCATCAACTAAGCTCCAGCCAGATTGGACCTATGCAACATATAACAGAAGCAAGTGAAACTGGAAAAATCTGATTCAGTGCAACTACACATGGAGGGCCTGATTAAGAGCTGTACACAAACCTGATGGTTTACATACATCTCCGATAATGGGCAGAACAGGTCCATTGTCATCGCATGCAGTGCTTCCTAATCTGCAGCCTGAATGACAAAGTAGAAGTACTTTTCGAAACAAGGGAAAATCCGAGAAGTTCTGAAGAGTTTGCAAACATTACATTCTGGGAACATCAAAATATTCAAGAAGCAAAGTCAAGCAAAGACTGGGAAGAATGGAAACCAGCAATAGACAAAGAGATAGCATCCTTACATGACAATGGTACATGGACTATACTATAATCAACAGACAGCCTGCCTGTTCAACAAGGGATATACACAGAAATCTTGGACTGATTACGGTGAGATCTTAACTCCAGGATGAGGTATAGTGCATTATGTTTGGTTATTGCTATATCTATCATGTACAGTCTGTCATGTATGACTTATTGTCAGAGCCGGCCATAGGCATAGGCAAACTATGCAATTGCCTAGGGCATTTGATATGCCTAGGGGCATCAGCAGCTTCTGCTGATTAAAATGATATGCGGCATGCCTATATTCTGTGTGTAGCATTTCATATGCAGATACAGCCACAGTCTCACACAGTATATAGGCATGCTGCATATCATTTTAATCAGCAGAAGCTGCTTGTGCATCCTACCCACATAGCAATGCAAATAAGATGCATTTTCATAAAAAAGGTGTGCCCGACGTTAGCATTGAGGCAAGATTTATGATGACACATCTGTATCCAGAGGTCACAGTGTTAGTGGCCATGTGAGTGTTGCGTGCATGTGAGTGGCTTGGTTGTGCAGTAGTGTTTGGAATATGTGTAAGGAGCATTATGTGTGTCATGTAAAAATGCATTAATAATGTGCAACTTGTTTAAGGGGTGCTATGTGTGTCATTATGTGTATAAATAAGGGCATTAATAAGGTGCGGCATATGTGTAACAGGGTTTTACTGTATGTGTGTCATTATGTGTATAGGGGCACTAATAATGTGCAGCAAATGTGTAAGGGACATTATGTGTGTCATTATGTGTATAAGGGCATTAATAATGTGCGGCATATGTGTAAGGGACATTATGTGTATAAGGGCATTAATAATGTGTGCATATGTGTAAGGGACATTATGTGTGTCATTATGTGTATAAGGGCATTAATAATGTGCGGCATATGTGTAAGGGACATTATGTGTATAAGGGCATTAATAATGTGTGGCATATGTGTAAGGGACATTATGTGTGTCATTATGTGTATAAGTGCACTAATAATGTGTGGCATATGTGTAAGGGACATTATGTGTGTCATTATGTGTATAAGGGCATTAATAATGTGTGGCGTATGTGTAAGGGGCACTACATGTGTCATTATGTGTATAAGAGCATTAATAATGTGCGGCATATGTGTAAGGGACATAATGTGTAAAAGGGCATTAATAAAGGTTGTCATAATACGTAAGGCGTATTATGTTTTTAAGGACATTAATATGTTGTCTCATGTGTAAGGGGCATTATTGTGTGGTATTGTGTATAAATGCATTACTAATGTGTGGCATTATGTGTATAAGGTGCTCTACTGTGTGGCGTAATATATAGAAAGGGCACTACTGTGTGGTCTAATGTGAATAAAGAGCAATAGGGTGTGGTGTAATGTGAATAAGGAGCAATTCAGCGTGATGTAATGTGAATAAGGGGCTCTACTGTGAGGAGTAACGTTTATAAGGTAAAGTGATACTACTGTGGGATGTAATATGAATTATGGACACTATGGCATGATCAAATGTGAATAAAGTTGCAGTACTGTGTGACGTAATTGGAATTGGGGTTACTATTGTGTGGCCATGCCCCTTGCCAGCAAAAACACACCACTTTTTGGGCTGTGCGCCAAATGTGCGAACTGATGGTGCTGGGAAAGAGGTGCAAGGTCAGAGGCGGAACAGCGGTGGTGCTAGGGGGCACCAGCCAAAATCTTGCCTAGGGCATCATATTGGTTAGGGCCGGCTCTGCTTATTGTTCTACTATACCAATAAGAATTTGACTTGATAGAAGAAATTTACATGGAACCCCCTGAACAGTACAGTGGGTATGTGTTTCAAGAGGGAGAAGTCTGTTTACTAAAGAAAGCTATGTATTGCTTAAAGCAAAGGGGTCATGTTGGTACATTAAGATGCTGTACTACTTGAAATAAATTGTGTATGTTCAAAGACTGATCATTGTCTCTATCACAAGTACATACTGTAGAGCATAAATTGTTCACCATTGTAGTTTACGTTGATGATTTGTTACTAGCAGGCCAAGAACTGCACATTAGTGCCAATCAGCTGTTCTGCCAATGATCAGAAATTGAAACTGAAAGACCTACAGCGGGTGTAGTACGGTATGCCGGCGCTCGAGCTCCCGGCGACCAGCATACCGGCGCCGGAAGCCCGACCGCCAGCATACCAACAGCGTGGTGAGCGCAAAGGAGCCACACTATTTTATTCTCCCTCCAGGGGGGTCGTGGACCCCCACGAGGGAGAATAGCTGTCGGTATGCCGGGTGTCGGGATTCCGGCGCCGGTATACTGTGCGCCGGGATCCCGACATTCGGCATACTGAAGACCACCCCCTACAGCAGGACCTGTAATTCACCTGTTAGGCTTAAGAATTTCACAAAATTTAGAGACAAGAACAATCACTATTGATCAGCAGTAATACTTGAGAAGTATAAGCTGTCAAGACAAGAGCACTAAATTAACCAAAGCCATGTCACCCACAAGTGATGCCGAATTAGAGGTCATGAAAGATAAACCTTATCAATGCTCTACTGAATGTTTAATGTTTCCAGTGTAGTAAGTAATCCAGACATGACACATGCTGTGAGCCAATTTACTATCAACCCAAAGAAGCGACGTTGGACAGCAATTAAAAGAAGAATCTTAAGATACCTGAAAGGTTCATCTTCTTTCAAGCCAACATTTTCAAACTTTGGGTATTAGATGAAGTTGACCGTCATTCCTACATGGTTTTATCTATTTGTGTTAGTAGGCACAGCTGGACAAGTAGAAAGAAACCCACTTTAGCCATATCTACCACTGATGCAGACTACATGACACTTACAGAAGAAGCTAAAATAGCACTTTTCCTAAAAAAGACTTTGGTCAAAATTGACTAGGCCGCAGATTGTAAACCCCAGTGGGTTTGTGACAGCTTGGCTATGGTTTTAGAATGTGCCAATTTACTAATGCCAAAACCGCCGCAAAGCCCCAGATAAAGCAAACCTTAGAATGGAATAGAACAGAATTGAATATTTAAGCACCATAAATGTTTTACACCGTAGAAAGAATAGATTTGTGAAGCATCCTGCAGCAACACATCCTGTGTAGTGTTGGTTAATTTCCACTGCTCCCTCACTATAGACCAGTCTGCACTGAAGTAACTGGTAACTGGTTTCAGCCTGGGGACACTTTACTCACTGCATCTTTCACTCACCTTGGGGTAAATTTACTAAGGTGGGAGATTTTTAGAACTGGTGATGTTGCCCATGGCAACCAATCAGATTCTACTTACCATTTATCTAGCTGCTTCTAGTAGATAATAGATATAATCTGATTGGTTACTATGGACAACATCACCAGTTCTAAAAATCTCCCACCTTAGTAAATTTACCCCCTTGTCTTACCTCGCCTTCTGAACTGATTATTCAGTTGGTGCCTAGAGTCCAGTATGTCATATCATGTGAATAACATTGTAGAACAACCTCAAAGTATGGGCTCTACAGTGTAGATGTTGGAGATTAGTCTACATTAGCAGGAATCTGGGATGTCTTCCAATATTACAGGAGTCTCCTAGATATCCCCAATGCTCTAGAGCATGGGTCTTCAACCTGTGGCCCTCCAGCTGCTGCGGAACTACACATCCCACCATGCCCTGCCACAGTTTTGCTATTAAGGCATGGTAAAACTGAGGCAGGGCATGCTGGGATGTGTAGTTCCGCAGCAGCTGGAGGGCCACAGGTTGAAGACCTATGCTCTAGAGTTTCCTCAAAATAACTGTCTAGTGAATTAAAGGGAGTATATTAAATACAGTATACAACTAATGGATCTGAATGTTTTGTCGACATTCATCATGGCGATATGAGAATGTCAACATAGGGCCTAATTCAGATCTGATCGCAGCAGCAAATTTGTTAGCGGTTGGGCAAAACCATGTGCACTGCAGGGGAGGCAGATGTAACATGTGCAGAGAGAGTTAGATTTGGGTGGGGTGTGTTCAAACTGAAATCTAAATTGCAATGTAAAAATAAAGCAGCCAGAAACAACATAACCCTCCCAAATCTAACTCTCTCTGCACATGTTACATCTGCACCACCTGCAGTGCACATGGTTTTGCCCAACTGCTAACAAATTTGCTGCAGCGATCAGATCTAAGGGGGTCATTCCGAGTTGATCGCTCGCTAGCAGTTTTTAGCAGTCGTGCAAACGTTAAGCCGCCGCCCTCTGGGAGTGTATTTTAGCTTAGCAGAAGTGCAAACAAAGGATCGCAGAGCAGCTACTACAAAAAATTGTGCAGTTTTAGAGTAGCTCCAGACCTACTCAGCGCTTGCAATCACTTCAGGCCATTCAGTTCTGGATTTGACATCACAAACACGCCCTGCGTTCGGCCAGCCTCACCTGCGTTTTTCCTGGCACGCCTGCGTTTTTTCGAGCACTCCCTGAAAACGGTCAGTTGACACCCAGAAAAGCCCCCTTCATGTCAATCACTCTGAGGCTGCCATTGCGACTGAAAAGCTTCGCTAGACCTTGTGTAAAAATACTTCGGCCGTTGTGAAAGTACATCGCGCGTGCACACTGTGTCGCATACGCATGCGCAGAAGTGCCGGATTTTTACTTAATCTCAGCGCAGCGAACATTTTCAGCTAGCGATCAAGTCGGAATGACCCCCTAAATTAGGCCCATAGTCATAACGTGTACATGTTCAGCATGTCAACATTGAACATTGTTGGCACGAATGAAATGTTGATGCTAACAATTTCAACATTGTTGGCATCAACATTTCAACATTATTAGCATCAACAATTCCGGTGGTTGTGGAGACTAGTAATCCTCAGAGGTTGTGGCTGATGTTCCAGCAGTTTTGTCTTTAGTCACAGGATGCAGCTAGTGTTGAAAAACTACAGTAGCAGCAGTATGTCCCTAATCCTAAACCTAACCTAATGTCGGCATTTAAAAAGTCGACATTTCACTTGCTGACATTTATATTGCAGATGTCGACGTGTTAGCTATCGACATTTCAACAATGTTGACAACGTAACTGTATACAAAATGAATGTTAACATCGCTGTGCGATGCCTTGGCACTTCTGCGGGGGGGGGGGGGGGGGGGCGGCACTAACATGCGGGGCGGACTAGCCCTGTGCTGGGCGTCCCCCCGCATGTCTGAGTTCATGATCGTAGCTGTGCTAAATTTAGCACAGCTACGATCAAGTCGGAATGACCCCCACTGTGCGATGATCCCTGCGAAGCTGTAGCTGACTCTGACATCAGACATCCGCCCTCCGTTGTTCTGGACACGCCTGCGTTTTCCAATCCACTCGGATTGCAAACGCTGTGGAGGCACCCAGGTCCGCCTTCTTCCTGTCCATCTTCTTTGCGGTCCACTCTGCGACCGCTTTCTTCTCAAGATGCGACATTACCCGGCAACCCCTGACGCCGGGCAACGTTGCGCACGCGCACTGTGGCCACCGCACAAGCGCATTCCGCACCCGTTCGCACCGCAGCGATAAACCGCTGCGTGCGAACGGGTCGGAATGACCCCCATAGTGGGGGCAGCAATTTTGTGTACTGAACCAACATTATTTAGCATAGAATTAAATGCAGTAGTTTACTTGTAAGTAAAAGCAAAATGAGCAGAAAGGTGATTTTGCCTGTTATATAAGTCAGGTTGAACACTGTCGGGTGCTGCCTACTACAAATAATTCAGAGGGCTTTGTGGACATAGAAAGACGGTCAGAGAAGACATTTTTATTAACTTTTTAGTTAAAGTTCTGCACTAAATTGCTCTTGTAATTTGCTTTCTCCAGATACTATAACCAGAATAAAAAAAATTCCGTTTGACCCTACCCATAATGCACTTCTGATAACACAAAGCATACTGTACTTTACTTAATTATTTATTACCATTCCCCAGCTAGCATAGCTTTTGTTCATATGACAGAAATCCAAATACAGTGAAGACAGGCACAGTGGTGATCTTGTTACATAACCAAACTGTGTGTTTTAGATCATTTCAAAATGCTTTCATTTCACTTTAAACATCCTTTGATATAGCCAAAGGGAATATTTTATTAAAACGCTCTTTAAATGACGGCATTAACCCTGCATGAAAATGTGTGATCATGTGTTTTTGTTTTCTTTGTGAAATGTCTAACAAGAGTATCTGTTCTAATTAATATGAGATTGGAAGTACACCCCTTTCCTAATAAATTACAAAGGGCAATTGACACATGCTGTGTATATGGAATACCGGTTCAGACTTCTGTATGATCCACTGCAGTAATTCTATGGGAATCTGGGATAACTTTACTCAAACTTACTTTCATGTGTATTCCAACACGTCATGCAGTGACACTGCCCAGGATTGCTGGCCATAATGTGCTGTCAAACTGAACAGTACTGGGGGTAATTCTGAGTTTATCGCAGCAGGAACTTTGTTAGCAGTTGGGCAAAACCATGTGAACTGCAGGGGAGGCCGATGTAACATGTGCAGAGAGAGTTAGATTTGGGTGTGGTGAGTTCAATCTGCAATCTAAATTGCAGTGTAAAAATAAAGCAGCCAGTATTTACCCTGCACAGAAACAAAATAACCCACCCAAATCTAACGCTCTCTGCACATGTTATATCTGCCTCCCCTGCAGTGCACATGGTTTTGCCCAACTGCTAACAAAGTTCCTGCTGCGACCAACTCAGAATTACCCCCAGTGTGCCTGATTCAGAGATGGATGCAGATCACATTGCTGCTGCATTGATGCATGCTACCTACCACCTGTTGCGAGAGATCAGTTAGACGCATAGGCTAAATCCTGTTAATTGTCTAATTCTGATGAAAATAATGTCTGCACCATTGAGAAACATCACATCTGAAGAGAAGTATATTGCTCTTTCCTCACCATTCCCCCATTTTGCCCCCTAGCGTCAAGGGTTCTTACCACACACATATTAGTTCAGTATGATTTACCGACGGACACAATACCGACGTTCATAATCCCGACAGCCATTGACCTACAGTTAAAATACTGACACGGTCAAAATACCGACATTCACTATGACGACATGTTCAAAATGCTGACATAGTCACAATACCGACAATTGAAATGCCGACATGTAAAAATACCAACATTAAGTTTTCTGTTTGTTTTTGTGTCAATATCGACATAGGTCAACATGGACAATGTTTAAGTGTACCGCGTCCCGCTCGGCACACTATTATATTCCCCCCTCCAGGTTCACTGGGATGGTAAAGTATGAACAAGTCTGTTTTGGGGCAAAATTTTTGACCTGTCGGCATTTGAAATGTCGGTATTCTGACTATATTGGTATTTTTAACATGTCGGCATAATAAATCTTGTTTTTTTTTACCGTGTCAGTATTTTGACTGTCGGTCAATGGCTGTCGGGATTGTGACTGTCAGTAATGTGTCCGTCGGTAAATCAACTGCTACCCATCAGTATGTTAGTAACCACCTTTGGGATTTTCATGTATAATGGAGTGAGTGAGCAACTGAGACAATTCCAGTTCTAAAAACGGACAAATAGAGAATCTGTGGAGATTTCAAGATAATGCTTAGTCCAGTTTTGCACATGGGGTCTCATTCAGATGTGTATGATTACTGTTTCTAGTTTTTGCCATCAGCATTATGCTAATATGGGCAGAATGTAAATAAAAAACAGTGTGCTCTGCTAATGTTTGTAATTTGAGCAGCTCAATATGAGAATTTACATAAATAGGTTTAAATGTGAGCGCTAATATGTGTATATGAGTGAGACAGTGTAAGTGAAAGAAGAGGGTAAATAAAAAAAATGGAAATAACGATAAATAAAAATAATCTTAAGCAAAAAATAAATAAAGTAGAATAGAGATGAGCGGGTTCGGTTTCTCTGAATCCGAACCCGCCCGAACTTCATGTTTTTTTACACGGGTCCGAGCGACTCGGATCTTCCCGCCTTGCTCGGTTAACCCGAGCGCGCCCGAACGTCATCATCACGCTGTCGGATTCTCGCGAGGCTCGGATTCTATCGCGAGACTCGGATTCTATATAAGGAGCCGCGCGTCGCGGCCATTTTCACACGTGCATTGAGATTGATAGGGAGAGTACGTGGCTGGCGTCCTCTCCGTTTAGAAATTAAAATAGATAGGAGAGTGAGAGTGAGACACTTCATTTACTTACTGGAGCTTAGGAGGAGTTATACTAGTGACTGATGACCAGTGACCTGACCACCAGTGCAGTTTTATAATTTATTATTATTTAATAATCCGTTCTGTTCTTGTTCTCTGCCTGAAAAAAACGATACACAGTGACTCAGTCACACTCACATACCATATCTGTGCTCAGCCCAGTGTGCTGCATCATCTATGTATAATATCTGACTGTGCTCACACAGCTTAATTGTGGGGGAGACTGGGGAGCAGTTATAGGTTATAGCAGGAGCCAGGAGTACATATTAAACAGTGCACACTTTTGCTGCCAGAGTGCCACTGCCAGTGTGACTGACCACTGACCACTGTGACCAGTGACCTGACCACACTGACCACCAGTATAGTATATTGTGATTGAATGTCTGCCTGAAAAAGTACACTCGTCGTGTGACTTGTGTGGTGTTTTTTTATTCTATAAAAATTAAAAAACTCATTCTGCTGACAGACAGTGTCCAGCAGGTCCGTCATTATATAATATATACCTGTCCGGCTGCAGTAGTGATATATATATATATTTTATATCATTATTTATCATCCAGTCTATACTAGCAGCAGACACAGTACGGTAGTTCACGGCTGTAGCTACCTCTGTGTCGGCACTCGGCAGTCCATCCATAATTGTATACCACCTACCCGTGGTTTTTTTTTTCTTTCTTCTTTATACATACTACATCTCATTATCATCCAGTCTATATTAGCAGCAGACACAGTACAGTACGGTAGTCCACGGCTGTAGCTACCTCTGTGTCGGCACTCGGCAGTCCATCCATAATTGTATACCACCTACCCGTGGTTTTTTTTTTCTTTCTTCTTTATACATACTACATCTCATTATCATCCAGTCTATATTAGCAGCAGACACAGTACGGTAGTCCACGGCTGTAGCTACCTCTGTGTCGGCACTCGGCAGTCCATCCATAATTGTATACCACCTACCCGTGGTTTTTTTTTTCTTTCTTCTTTATACATACTACATCTCATTATCATCCAGTCTATATTAGCAGCAGACACAGTACGGTAGTCCACGGCTGTAGCTACCTCTGTGTCGGCACTCGGCAGTCCATCCATAATTGTATACCACCTACCCGTGGTTTTTTTTTTCTTTCTTCTTTATACATTACATACTACATCTCATTATCATCCAGTCTATATTAGCAGCAGACACAGTACGGTAGTCCACGGCTGTAGCTACCTCTGTGTCGGCACTCGGCAGTCCATCCATAATTGTATACCACCTACCCGTGGTTTTTTTTTTCTTTCTTCTTTATACATACTACATCTCATTATCATCCAGTCTATATTAGCAGCAGACACAGTACAGTACGGTAGTCCACGGCTGTAGCTACCTCTGTGTCGGTACTCGGCAGTCCATCCATAATTGTATACCACCTACCCGTGGTTTTTTTTTTCTTTCTTCTTTATACATACTACATCTCATTATCATCCAGTCTATATTAGCAGCAGACACAGTACAGTACGGTAGTCCACGGCTGTAGCTACCTCTGTGTCGGCACTCGGCAGTCCATCCATAATTGTATACCACCTACCCGTGGTTTTTTTTTTTCTTTCTTCTTTATACATACTACATCTCATTATCATCCAGTCTATATTAGCAGCAGACACAGTACAGTACGGTAGTCCACGGCTGTAGCTACCTCTGTGTCGGCACTCGGCAGTCCATCCATAATTGTATACTAGTATCCATCCATCTCCATTGTTTACCTGAGGTGCCTTTTAGTTGTGCCTATTAAAATATGGAGAACAAAAATGTTGAGGTTCCAAAATTAGGGAAAGATCAAGATCCACTTCCACCTCGTGCTGAAGCTGCTGCCACTAGTCATGGCCGAGACGATGAAATGCCAGCAACGTCGTCTGCCAAGGCCGATGCCCAATGGCATAGTACAGAGCATGTCAAATCCAAAACACCAAATATCAGTAAAAAAAGGACTCCAAAACCTAAAATAAAATTGTCGGAGGAGAAGCGTAAACTTGCCAATATGCCATTTACCACACGGAGTGGCAAGGAATGGCTGAGGCCCTGGCCTATGTTCATGGCTAGTGGTTCAGCTTCACATGAGGATGGAAGCACTCAGCCTCTCGCTAGGAAAATAAAAAGACTCAAGCTGGCAAAAGCAGTAGCACCGCAAAGAACTGTGCGTTCTTCGAAATCCCAAATCCACAAGGAGAGTCCAATTGTGTCGGTTGCGATGCCTGACCTTCCCAAAACTGGACGTGAAGAGCATGCGCCTTCCACCATTTGCACGCCCCCTGCAAGTGCTGGAAGGATCACCCGCAGTCCAGTTCCTGATAGTCAGATTGAAGATGTCAGTGTTGAAGTACACCAGGATGAGGAGGATATGGGTGTTGCTGGCGCTGGGGAGTAAATTGACCAGGAGGATTCTGATAGTGAGGTGGTTTGTTTAAGTCAGGCACCCGGGGAGACACCTGTTGTCCGTGGGAGGAATATGGCCACTGACATGCCTGGTGAAAATACCAAAAAAATCAGCTCTTCGGTGTGGAAGTATTTCAACAGAAATGCGGACAACATTTGTCAAGCCGTGTGTTGCCTTTGTCAAGCTGTAATAAGTAGGGGTAAGGACGTTAACCACCTCGGAACATCCCCTTACGTGTAACGCCTACTGCTGCTGGTGCTGCTGTTGTTGCTGCTGGGAGTCGATGGTCATCCCAGAGGGGAAGTCGTAAGCCCACTTGTACTACTTCCAGTAAGCAATTGACTGTTCAACAGTCCTTTGCGAGGAAGATGAAATATCACAGCAGTCATCCTGCTGCAAAGCGGATAACTGAGGCCTTGACAACTATGTTGGTGTTAGACGTGCGTCCGGTATCCGCCGTTAGTTCACAGAGAACTAGACAATTTATTGAGGCAGTGTGTTCCCGTTACCAAATACCATCTAGGTTCCACTTCTCTAGGCAGGCGATACCGAGAATGTACACGGACGTCAGAAAAAGACTCACCAGTGTCCTAAAAAATGCAGTTGGACCCAATGTCCACTTAACCACGGACATGTGGACAAGTGGAGCAGGGCAGGGTCAGGACTATATGACTGTGACAGCCCACTGGGTAGATGTATGGACTCCTGCCGCAAGAACAGCAGCGGCGGCACCAGTAGCAGCATCTCGCAAACGCCAACTCTTTCCTAGGCAGGCTACGCTTTGTTTCACCGGTTTCCAGAATACGCACACAGCTGAAAACCTCTTACGGCAACTGAGGAAGATCATCGCGGAATGGCTTACCCCAATTGGACTCTCCTGTGGATTTGTGGCATCGGACAACGCCAGCAATATTGTGTGTGCATTAAATATGGGCAAATTCCAGCACGTCCCATGTTTTGCACATACCTTGAATTTGGTGGTGCAGAATTTTTTAAAAAACGACAGGGGCGTGCAAGAGATGCTGTCGGTGGCCAGAAGAATTGCGGGACACTTTCGGCGTACAGGCACCACGTACAGAAGACTGGAGCACCACCAAAAACTACTGACCCTGCCCTGCCATCATCTGAAGCAAGAAGTGGTAACGAGGTGGAATTCAACCCTCTATATGCTTCAGAGGTTGGAGGAGCAGCAAAAGGCCATTCAAGCCTATACAATTGAGCACGATATAGGAGGTGGAATGCACCTGTCTCAAGCGCAGTGGAGAATGATTTCAACGTTGTGCAAGGTTCTGATGCCCTTTGAACTTGCCACACATGAAGTCAGTTCAGACACTGCCAGCCTGAGTCAGGTCATTCCCCTCATCAGGCTTTTGCAGAAGAAGCTGGAGACATTGAAGGAGGAGCTAACACGGAGCGATTCCGCTAGGCATGTGGGACTTGTGGATGGAGCCCTTAATTCGCTTAACAAGGATTCACGGGTGGTCAATCTGTTGAAATCAGAGCACTACATTTTGGCCACCGTGCTCGATTCTAGATTTAAAGCCTACCTTGGATCTCTCTTTCCGGCAGACAAAAGTCTGCTGGGGTTGAAAGTAGAGATGAGCGCCTGAAATTTTTCGGGTTTTGTGTTTTGGTTTTGGGTTCGGTTCCGCGGCCGTGTTTTGGGTTCGACCGCGTTTTGGCAAAACCTCACCGAATTTTTTTTGTCGGATTCGGGTGTGTTTTGGATTCGGGTGGTTTTTTCAAAAAACCCTAAAAAACATCTTAAAACATTGAATTTGGGGGTCATTTTGATCCCATAGTATTATTAACCTCAATAACCATAATTAACACTCATTTTCAGTCTATTCTGAACACCTTACACCTCACAATATTATTTTTAGTCCTAAAATTTGCACCGAGGTCGCTGGATGACTAAGCTCAGCGACCCTAGTGGCCGACACAAACACCGGGCCCATCTAGGAGTGGCACTGCAGTGTCACGCAGGATGTCCCTTCCAAAAAACCCTCCCCAAACAGCACATGACGCAAAGAAAAAAAGAGGCGCAATGAGGTAGCTGTGTGAGTAAGATTAGCGACCCTAGTGGCCGACACAAACACCGGGCCCATCTAGGAGTGGCACTGCAGTGTTACGCAGGATGTCCCTTCCAAAAAACCCTCCCCAAACAGCACATGACGCAAAGAAAAAAAGAGGCGCAATGAGGTAGCTGTGTGAGTAAGATTAGCGACCCTAGTGGCCGACACAAACACCTGGCCCATCTAGGAGTGGCACTGCAGTGTCACGCAGGATGTCCCTTCCAAAAAACCCTCCCCAAACAGCACATGACGCAAAGAAAAAAAGAGGCGCAATGAGGTAGCTGACTGTGTGAGAAAGATAAGCGACCCTAGTGGCCGACACAAACACCGGGCCCATCTAGGAGTGGCACTGCAGTGTCACGCAGGATGTCCCTTCCAAAAAACCCTCCCCAAACAGCACATGACGCAAAGAAAAATAAAAGAAAAAAGAGGTGCAAGATGGAATTGTCCTTGGGCCCTTCCCACCCACCCTTATGTTGTATAAACAAAACAGGACATGCACACTTTAACCAACCCATCATTTCAGTGACAGGGTCTGCCACACGACTGTGACTGAAATGACGGGTTGGTTTGGACCACCACCAAAAAAGAAGCAATTAATCTCTCCTTGCACAAACTGGCTCTACAGAGGCAAGATGTCCACCTCATCATCATCCTCCGATATATCACCGTGTACATCCCCCTCCTCACAGATTATCAATTCGTCCCCACTGGAATCCACCATGTCAGCTCCCTGTGTACTTTGTGGAGGCAATTGCTGCTGGTCAATGTCTCCGCGGAGGAATTGATTATAATTCATTTTAATGAACATCATCTTCTCCACATTTTCTGGATGTAACCTCGTACGCCGATTGCTGACAAGGTGAGCGGCGGCACTAAACACTCTTTCGGAGTACACACTTGTGGGAGGGCAACTTAGGTAGAATAAAGCCAGTTTGTGCAAGGGCCTCCAAATTGCCTCTTTTTCCTGCCAGTATAAGTACGGACTGTGTGACGTGCCTAATTGGATGCGGTCACTCATATAATCCTCCACCATTCTATCAATGGTGAGAGAATCATATGCAGTGACAGTAGACGACATGTCCGTAATGGTTGTCAGGTCCTTCAGTCCGGACCAGATGTCAGCATCAGCAGTCGCTCCAGACTGCCCTGCATCACCGCCAGCGGGTGGGCTCGGAATTCGGATTTGGGATTTCGAAGAATGCACAGTTCTTTGCTGTGCTGCTTTTGCCAGCTTGAGTCTTTTCATTTTTCTAGCGAGAGGCTGAGTGCTTCCATCCTCATGTGAAGCTGAACCACTAGCCATGAACATAGGCCAGGGCCTCAGCCGTTCCTTGCCACTCCGTGTGGTAAATGGCATATTGGCAAGTTTACGCTTCTCCTCCGACAATTTTATTTTAGGTTTTGGAGTCCTTTTTTTTCTGATATTTGGTGTTTTGGATTTGACATGCTCTGTACTATGACATTGGGCATCGGCCTTGGCAGACGACGTTGCTGGCATTTCATCGTCTCGGCCATGACTAGTGGCAGCAGCTTCAGCACGAGGTGGAAGTGGATCTTGATCTTTCCCTAATTTTGGAACCTCAACTTTTTTGTTCTCCATATTTTATAGGCAGAACTAAAAGGCACCTCAGGTAAACAATGGAGATGGATGGATTGGATACTAGTATACAATTATGGACGGACTGCCACGGTTAGGTGGTATAAAAAAACCACGGTTAGGTGGTATATAATACAATTATGGATGGACGGACTGCCTGCCGAGTTCCGACACAGAGGTAGCCACAGCCGTGAACTACCGCACTGTACACTGGTTGATAAAGAGATAGTAGTATACTCGTAACAACTAGTATGACACTATGA
The DNA here is from genome assembly GCF_028390025.1 of Pseudophryne corroboree. Lineage (NCBI taxonomy): Eukaryota > Metazoa > Chordata > Amphibia > Anura > Myobatrachidae > Pseudophryne > Pseudophryne corroboree. The sequence continues at coordinate 317,932,812 of NC_086446.1, read as the reverse complement.
CGACGGTATAAAGAATGAAAAAAAAACCACGGTTAGGTGGTATATATTATAATAATAATACAATTATGGATGGACGGACTGCCTGCCGACTGCCGACACAGAGGTAGCCACAGCCGTGAACTACCGCACTGTACACTGGTTGATAAAGAGATAGTAGTATACTCGTAACAACTAGTATGACACTATGACGACGGTATAAAGAATGAAAAAAAAACCACGGTTAGGTGGTATATATTATAATAATAATACAATTATGGATGGACGGACTGCCTGCCGACTGCCGACACAGAGGTAGCCACAGCCGTGAACTACCGCACTGTACACTGGTTGATAAAGAGATAGTAGTATACTCGTAACAACTAGTATGACACTATGACGACGGTATAAAGAATGAAAAAAAAACCACGGTTAGGTGGTATATATTATAATAATAATACAATTATGGATGGACGGACTGCCTGCCGACTGCCGACACAGAGGTAGCCACAGCCGTGAACTACCGCACTGTACACTGGTTGATAAAGAGATAGTAGTATACTCGTAACAACTAGTATGACACTATGACGACGGTATAAAGAATGAAAAAAAAACCACGGTTAGGTGGTATATATTATAATAATAATACAATTATGGATGGACGGACTGCCTGCCGACTGCCGACACAGAGGTAGCCACAGCCGTGAACTACCGCACTGTACACTGGTTGATAAAGAGATAGTAGTATACTCGTAACAACTAGTATGACACTATGACGACGGTATAAAGAATGAAAAAAAAACCACGGTTAGGTGGTATATATTATAATAATAATACAATTATGGATGGACGGACTGCCTGCCGACTGCCGACATAGAGGTAGCCACAGCCGTGAACTACCGCACTGTACACTGGTTGATAAAGAGATAGTAGTATACTCGTAACAACTAGTATGACACTATGACGACGGTATAAAGAATGAAAAAAAATACCACGGTTAGGTGGTATATATTATAATAATAATACAATTATGGATGGACGGACTGCCTGCCGACTGCCGACACAGAGGTAGCCACAGCCGTGAACTACCGCACTGTACACTGGTTGATAAAGAGATAGTAGTATACTCGTAACAACTAGTATGACACTATGACGACGGTATAAAGAAAGAAAAAAAAATACCACAGTTAGGTGGTATATATTATAATAATAATACAATTATGGATGGACGGACTGCCTGCCGACTGCCGACACAGAGGTAGCCACAGCCGTGAACTACCGCACTGTACACTGGTTGATAAAGAGATAGTAGTATACTCGTAACAACTAGTATGACACTATGACGGTATAAAGAATGAAAAAAAACCACGGTTAGGTGGTATATATTATAATAATAATACAATTATGGATGGACGGACTGCCTGCCGACTGCCGACACAGAGGTAGCCACAGCCGTGAACTACCGCACTGTACACTGGTTGATAAAGAGATAGTAGTATACTCGTAACAACTAGTATGACACTATGACGACGGTATAAAGAAAGAAAAAAAAATACCACGGTTAGGTGGTATATATTGTAATACAATTATGGATGGACGGACTGCCTGCCGAGTTCCGACTGCCGACACAGAGGTAGCCACAGCCGTGAACTACCGCACTGTACTGTGTCTGCTGCTAATATAGACTGGTTGATAAAGAGATAGTATACAATACATACAACAATATACTACTATACTGGTGGTCAGGCACTGGTCACCACTAGTCACACTGGCAGTGGCACTCCTGCAGCAAAAGTGTGCACTGTTTAATTTTAAATTAATATAATATTATGTACTCCTGGGGGCTCCTGCTATAACAACCTGCAGTGCTCCCCAGTCTCCCCCACAATTATTATAAGCTTTGCCTTTTATACATTGATGTGCAGCACACTGGGCTGAGCTGAGTGCACACAGACTGAGTCACACTGTGTGACTGGCTGCTGCTGTGTATCGTTTTTTTTCAGGCAGAGAACGGATATAGCAGAGAACGGATATATTATATTAAAATAAATAAAAGTTAACTAACAACAACTGCACTGGTCACTGTGGTAAACTCTGTCTGACTCTGCACAATCTCTCTCTCTCTTCTAATCTAATTTCTAATGGAGAGGACGCCAGCCACGTCCTCTCCCTATCAATCTCAATGCACGTGTGAAAATGGCGGCGACAGCGTCATGATGACGTTCGGGCGCGCTCGGGTTAACCGAGCAAGGCGGGAGGATCCGAGTCTGCTCGGACCCGTGAAAAAAACATGAAGTTCGTGCGGGTTCGGTTTCAGAGAAACCGAACCCGCTCATCTCTAGTTGAAAGACCTGCTGGTGAGAAAATTGTCAAGTCAAGCGGAACGCGACCTGTCAACATCTCCTCCTTCACATTCTCCCGCAACTGGGGGTGCGAGGAAAAGGCTCAGAATTCCGAGCCCACCCGCTGGCGGTGATGCAGGGCAGTCTGGAGCGACTGCTGATGCTGACATCTGGTCCGGACTGAAGGACCTGACAACGATTACGGACATGTCGTCTACTGTCACTGCATATGATTCTCTCAACATTGAAAGAATGGTGGAGGATTATATGAGTGACCGCATCCAAGTAGGCACGTCACACAGTCAGTACTTATACTGGCAGGAAAAAGAGGCAATTTGGAGGCCCTTGCACAAACTGGCTTTATTCTACCTAAGTTGCCCTCCCACAAGTGTGTACTCCGAAAGAGTGTTTAGTGCCGCCGCTCACCTTGTCAGCAATCGGCGTACGAGGTTACATCCAGAAAATGTGGAGAAGATGATGTTCATTAAAATGAATTATAATCAATTCCTCCGCGGAGACATTGACCAGCAGCAATTGCCTCCACAAAGTACACAGGGAGCTGAGATGGTGGATTCCAGTGGGGACGAATTGATAATCTGTGAGGAGGGGGATGTACACGGTGATATATCGGAGGATGATGATGAGGTGGACATCTTGCCTCTGTAGAGCCAGTTTGTGCAAGGAGAGATTAATTGCTTCTTTTTTGGTGGGGGTCCAAACCAACCCGTCATATCAGTCACAGTCGTGTGGCAGACCCTGTCACTGAAATGATGGGTTGGTTAAAGTGTGCATGTCCTGTTTATACAACATAAGGGTGGGTGGGAGGGCCCAAGGACAATTCCATCTTGCACCTCTTTTTTCTTTAATTTTTCTTTGCGTCATGTGCTGTTTGGGGAGGGTTTTTTGGAAGGGCCATCCTGCGTGACACTGCAGTGCCACTCCTAGATGGGCCCGGTGTTTGTGTCGGCCACTAGGGTCGCTTATCTTACTCACACAGCTACCTCATTGCGCCTCTTTTTTTCTTTGCGTCATGTGCTGTTTTGGGAGGGTTTTTTGGAAGGGACATCCTGCGTGACACTGCAGTGCCACTCCTAGATGGGCCCGGTGTTTGTGTCGGCCACTAGGGTCGCTTATCTTACTCACACAGCTACCTCATTGCGCCTCTTTTTTTCTTTGCGTCATGTGCTGTTTGGGGAGGGTTTTTTGGAAGGGACATCCTGCGTGACACTGCAGTGCCACTCCTAGATGGGCCCGGTGTTTGTGTCGGCCACTAGGGTCGCTTATCTTACTCACACAGCTACCTCATTGCGCCTCTTTTTTTCTTTGCGTCATGTGCTGTTTGGGGAGGGTTTTTTGGAAGGGACATCCTGCGTGACACTGCAGTGCCACTCCTAGATGGGCCCGGTGTTTGTGTCGGCCACTAGGGTCGCTTATCTTACTCACACAGCTACCTCATTGCGCCTCTTTTTTTCTTTGCGTCATGTGCTGTGTGGGCAGGGTTTTTTGGAAGGGACATCCTGCGTGACACTGCAGTGCCACTCCTAGATGGGCCCGGTGTTTGTGTCGGCCACTAGGGTCGCTTATCTTACTCACACAGCTACCTCATTGCGCCTCTTTTTTTCTTTGCGTCATGTGCTGTTTGGGGAGGGTTTTTTGGAAGGGACATCCTGCGTGACACTGCAGTGCCACTCCTAGATGGGCCAGGTGTTTGTGTCGGCCACTAGGGTCGCTTATCTTACTCACACAGCTACCTCATTGCGCCTCTTTTTTTCTTTGCGTCATGTGCTGTGTGGGGAGGGTTTTTTGGAAGGGACATCCTGCGTGACACTGCAGTGCCACTCCTAGATGGGCCCGGTGTTTGTGTCGGCCACTAGGGTCGCTTATCTTACTCACACAGCTACCTCATTGCGCCTCTTTTTTTCTTTGCGTCATGTGCTGTTTGGGGAGGGTTTTTTGGAAGGGACATCCTGCGTGACACTGCAGTGCCACTCCTAGATGGGCCAGGTGTTTGTGTCGGCCACTAGGGTCGCTTAGCTTAGTCATCCAGCGACCTCGGTGCAAATTTTAGGACTAAAAATAATATTGTGAGGTGTGAGGTATTCAGAATAGACTGAAAATGAGTGGAAATGATGGTTTTTGAGGTTAATAATACTTTGGGATCAAAATGACCCCCAAATTCTATGATTTAAGCTGTTTTTTAGGTTTTTTGGAAAAAAACACCCGAATCCAAAACACACCCGAATCCGACAAAAAAAATTCGGTTAGGTTTTGCCAAAACGCGGTCGAACCCAAAACACGGCCGCGGAACCGAACCCAAAACCAAAACACAAAACCCGAAAAATTTCCGGCGCTCATCTCTAAAGTAGAATAGGAGAAAAAATAAATAAACATAAAAAACCAGGTTATGTTTTCAGCTCTCTTTCATGAGAATTTGGGGTGGAAAAACTGAGACCTCTCTCTATGGCCCTCATTCTGAGTTGATCGCAGCAGTTGATCACATCGCAAACGGCAAAAAATCGCAAACTGCGCATGCGCGAAAGCAGAAATGCGCATACGCAAAGGGAGCGATACGACGCTTGTGCAAAATTACTAACTGAAATTCAATTCGTACTACATCACCGAAAACAGGGAGTGACGGAGGCGTGGCAGAGGCTCGGCTTCGCTATCTAACGAAATGGGCCTGAAAGTGGGCGGCTAGTGTGGGAGTATGCGACCGGCAGTAGGCGTGTTTTGAGCAGAAATGCGTATCCGTTGGTAAAAAGTACACAACAAATGTTCGCTATCTTAACGCAGCCGAGGAGTAAGGCGCCCTACACATTAGGCGATGTGCCGCTGAGGTGCCCGACGGCCGATACGGCCGACCCGGCGGCGGGGGGGCAGTGACGGGGGGAGTGAAGTTTCTTCACTCCCCCCGTCACCCGGCTCGATAGACGTGCAGGCAAATTTGGACGATCTCGTCCATATTGGCCTGCATGCACAGCCGACATGTCACCAGCGATGAACGAGCGCGGGGCCGCGCATCGTTCATCGCTGGTGACTCCACACTGCATGATATGAACGTTATCTCGTTCATTAATGAACGAGATCGTTCATATCGTGCAGTGATATCGGCATGTGTGTAGGGCCTATAAGTCTGCAGCTACTCAGCACTTGCGAAGTATTGTTACAAGTGTGTCTGCCCTATTTAGCAATTAATTAGCAAATGAATTCACCTGTTCAGCAATTACTTGCCAAACACTGCAGTTACAAATGACTCCAAACAGCAATTGTATGCCCACATAACAAATGTACATTTACCAGGTCTAAATCTGACACACTCACAAATAATGCACTGTCTTTTAATTATATGGGTAAAATACTTTGATGTTAACTGCATGTTTAAATTATTTGCTGAATACTTTGCAATTTAATCAAGTGAGAATAAACCAACTTATAAACTACATCAGCTAAATGTTCTCTACATAGACATCTTCCTTTGTACATATCAAATAACATGAGCGACATAATGCAGCCTACACTTAATGTTACTTACTAACACTTTTTTTTTTTTTATGGAATATGTGTCCATATCTAATACTATGCCATGTTGCCCCTAGTACCCAAGTTCATTTCCAAGTTTTTTGTGTTTTACATGCCCAGTTAAGTGTTGTGCAAGGCATACATTTTTAACATTAGAATATTCAATGTTTGTAAGAATATTCTGTTTGTTCCCTTGTTCCACAAATGTAAATATGCCATGTTAAAGTTTACAGTGCACAGTTTTCAAGAGTGCATAACCTTTAATAATACACACAAACAAGTGTTTTCTTTTTATTTTTTACTTCAATAAATAAAGTAAAGCAGCAACACAACATGGCTACAAATGAGCATGACATACAAAGTTGGACATGGCAACAAGCAGCTGCCAGTGGCAAATTTGACATAGCAGAACCCAGTACTATGGTAACCCCATCTACTGGCAAAATATGAAGTATAATATTTACTAAGAATATGTTGTGAACCCCCAGCCAGACGATACTTTTAGAGGAACTGAGGTAGATTCTGGACCCAATACACCAACCCTAACATACACAGCACGCTAGGAAGAGGAAGATGGCTCAAGTGTACAGGAAAATAACTCACAGGCTACAAATCCAAAAAGAACACAACCCCCTTTCACCTTGAGGGAGTTGTACATTCTGGCTACACAAGCCCAAAAAAAAAACCATAGAGGCAACATGTCAAACATGGGTGCTGGGCATCTGGAGAGACATCAGTTTCTCTTCTTTTTCCCCGCCTGATGTTGTTCTTCACGGCTCGGTCTGCGAAGTGACCTTCGAGGGCCCTGCCCAGTGGGATGTTCTTCCTGGGCAGAGGGAGGGGAGGGAGCAGATGTGGCTGGCTCTCTGCCACTGTGGGCAAGGCAGCCAGCGATGTCCTGGAGCCCTTGCAGAATGGAATTTGCAATTTGTTGGAATGAGGAGGTGAGTTGGTCTTGGCCCTGCCTGATCTCTGCCAGACCTTGGCAGAGTTGAGCTACACCTTACTCCACACTGGTTCTGTGCTCTGCTCAGTGAGACGGACAGGTATCTGGCTTACATCCCGGATCATCCTGGCCTGAAAATCATTCAGGCTCTCACCATACCTGGCAATTTGAGACAGGATGTCCGGGATAGCAGAGGGTTGGGTATGGGGGCCAGTTGGAATCTGGACAGATGGAATCTGTGGTCCCACACTGGCAGAGACACTAGGTCCCCCCACCTCAGCCTCAGCCACATAATCCTCCTCTGACTTTACCTGCTCACCCACCTGTGCTGTGTTATGTTAAAAGCAAATAGAAGAATGAGTGGAAAAAGGGAAGAAAAAATCAACATTAGACTTTTGGAACCACTAACTTAGAATTTTAGGAATATGTGTGTAAACTTACCTGGCAAGTCATGTAGATTAACTATTTCAGGCAGGTCCGTGTCCATATGAGACACCCCACCCGCCTCCTCGTAGCTCACGCAGTCCATCGCCAGCTCCTCAAGATCTGTGTATTCCACAGTGGCAGCTGGACCTCCCCTGTTACCCTTGAGGCATTCCACTCCGCAGACCTCTTGCCCTTCAGGCGGGATTTGAAGTCGGCCCAACTACATATGTGAGTAGAATTAGGGCTAAGGGACATAAAAGTTAAGAATACCTGTTTTTATTGATAGTACACATGTTATGTATTTGGTTGCTATTAGAGATGAGCGGGTTCGGTTTCTCTGAATCCGAACCCGCCAGAACTGCATGTTTTTTTTCACGGGTCCGAGCGACTCGGATCTTCCCGCCTTGCTCGGTTAACCCGAGCGCGCCCGAACGTCATCATGACGCTGTCGGATTCTCGCGAGGCTCGGATTCTATCGCGAGACTCGGATTCTATATAAGGAGCCGCGCGTCGCCGCCATTTTCACACGTGCATTGAGATTGATAGGGAGAGGACGTGGCTGGCGTCCTCTCCATTTAGATTATAAGAGACTGAGAGAGATTTACTGGAGCTGACTAGGAGGAGTACTGTTACTGTAGAAGTGTAGAGACTGAGTGGAGAGAGTTTACTAGTGAGGACAGTGCAGTTTACTTTATAATCCGTTCTCTGCCTGAAAAAAGCGATACACAGCACACAGTGACTCAGTCACATACCATATCTGTGTGCACTGCTCAGGCTCAGGCCAGTGTGCTGCATCATCTATTATCTATATATAATATTATATATATCTGTCTGACTGCTCAGCTCACACAGCTTATAATTGTGGGGGAGACTGGGGAGCACTACTGCAGTGCCAGTTATAGGTTATAGCAGGAGCCAGGAGTACATAATATATTATATAGTGAGTGACCACCAGACACACAGTGCAGTTTATTTAATATATCCGTTCTCTGCCTGAAAAAAGCGATACACACAGTGACTCAGTCAGTCACATACCATATCTGTGTGCACTGCTCAGGCTCAGGCCAGTGTGCTGCATCATCTATTATCTATATATAATATTATATATATCTGTCTGACTGCTCAGCTCACACAGCTTATAATTGTGGGGGAGACTGGGGAGCACTACTGCAGTGCCAGTTATAGGTTATAGCAGGAGCCAGGAGTACATAATATATTATATAGTGAGTGACCACCAGACACACAGTGCAGTTTATTTAATATATCCGTTCTCTGCCTGAAAAAAGCGATACACACAGTGACTCAGTCAGTCACATACCATATCTGTGTGCACTGCTCAGGCTCAGGCCAGTGTGCTGCATCATCTATATATATTATATATCTGTCTGACTGCTCAGCTCACACAGCTTATAATTGTGGGGGAGACTGGGGAGCACTACTGCAGTGCCAGTTATAGGTTATAGCAGGAGCCAGGAGTACATATTATATTAAAATTAAACAGTGCACACTTTTGCTGCAGGAGTGCCACTGCCAGTGTGACTGACCAGTGACCTGACCACACTGACCACCAGTATAGTTAGTAGTATACTTATATTGTGATTGCCTGAAAAAGTTAAACACTCGTCGTGTGACTTCACTTGTGTGTTTTTTTTTTTTTTATTCTATAAAAATAAAACTCGTTCTGCTGACAGACAGTGTCCAGCAGGTCCGTCATTATATAATATATAATATATACCTGTCCGGCTGCAGTAGTGATATATATATATTTTTTATATCATTTATCATCCAGTCGCAGCAGACACAGTACGGTAGTTCACGGCTGTGGCTACCTCTGTGTCTCTGCACTCGGCAGGCAGTCCGTCCATAATTGTAATACCACCTAACCGTGGATTTTTTTCATTCTTCTTTATACATACATAGTTACATAGACATCTTCTCTTTATCAACCAGTCTATATTAGCTGCAGACACAGTACAGTACGGTAGTTCACGGCTGTGGCTACCTCTGTGTCTGCACTCGGCAGGCAGTCCGTCCATAATTGTATACCACCTAACCGTGGTTTTTTTTCATTCTTCTTTATACATACATAGTTACATAGACATCTTCTCTTTATCAACCAGTCTATATTAGCTGCAGACACAGTACAGTACGGTAGTTCACGGCTGTGGCTACCTCTGTGTCTGCACTCGGCAGGCAGTCCGTCCATAATTGTATACCACCTAACCGTGGATTTTTTTCAGTCTTCTTTATACATACATAGTTACATAGACATCTTCTCTTTATCAACCAGTCTATATTAGCTGCAGACACAGTACAGTACGGTAGTTCACGGCTGTGGCTACCTCTGTGTCTGCAGTCGGCAGGCAGTCCATAATTGTATACTAGTATCCATCTCCATTGTTTACCTGAGGTGCCTTTTAGTTGTGCCTATTAAAATATGGAGAACAAAAATGTTGAGGTTCCAAAATTAGGGAAAGATCAAGATCCACTTCCACCTCGTGCTGAAGCTGCTGCCACTAGTCATGGCCGAGACGATGAAATGCCAGCAACGTCGTCTGCCAAGGCCGATGCCCAATGTCATAGTACAGAGCATGTCAAATCCAAAACACCAAATATCAGAAAAAAAAGGACTCCAAAACCTAAAATAAAATTGTCGGAGGAGAAGCGTAAACTTGCCAATATGCCATTTACCACACGGAGTGGCAAGGAACGGCTGAGGCCCTGGCCTATGTTCATGGCTAGTGGTTCAGCTTCACATGAGGATGGAAGCACTCAGCCTCTCGCTAGAAAAATGAAAAGACTCAAGCTGGCAAAAGCAGCACAGCAAAGAACTGTGCATTCTTCGAAATCCCAAATCCACAAGGAGAGTCCAATTGTGTCGGTTGCGATGCCTGACCTTCCCAACACTGGACGTGAAGAGCATGCGCCTTCCACCATTTGCACGCCCCCTGCAAGTGCTGGAAGGAGCACCCGCAGTCCAGTTCCTGATAGTCAGATTGAAGATGTCAGTGTTGAAGTACACCAGGATGAGGAGGATATGGGTGTTGCTGGCGCTGGGGAGGAAATTGACCAGGAGGATTCTGATGGTGAGGTGGTTTGTTTAAGTCAGGCACCCGGGGAGACACCTGTTGTCCGTGGGAGGAATATGGCCGTTGACATGCCAGGTGAAAATACCAAAAAAATCAGCTCTTCGGTGTGGAGGTATTTCACCAGAAATGCGGACAACAGGTGTCAAGCCGTGTGTTCCCTTTGTCAAGCTGTAATAAGTAGGGGTAAGGACGTTAACCACCTCGGAACATCCTCCCTTATACGTCACCTGCAGCGCATTCATAATAAGTCAGTGACAAGTTCAAAAACTTTGGGTGACAGCGGAAGCAGTCCACTGACCAGTAAATCCCTTCCTCTTGTAACCAAGCTCACGCAAACCACCCCACCAACTCCCTCAGTGTCAATTTCCTCCTTCCCCAGGAATGCCAATAGTCCTGCAGGCCATGTCACTGGCAATTCTGACGATTCCTCTCCTGCCTGGGATTCCTCCGATGCATCCTTGCGTGTAACGCCTACTGCTGCTGGCGCTGCTGTTGTTGCCGCTGGGAGTCGATGGTCATCCCAGAGGGGAAGTCGTAAGCCCACTTGTACTACTTCCAGTAAGCAATTGACTGTTCAACAGTCCTTTGCGAGGAAGATGAAATATCACAGCAGTCATCCTACTGCAAAGCGGATAACTGAGGCCTTGGCATCCTGGGTGGTGAGAAACGTGGTTCCGGTATCCATCATTACTGCAGAGCCAACTAGAGACTTGTTGGAGGTACTGTGTCCCCGGTACCAAATACCATCTAGGTTCCATTTCTCTAGGCAGGCGATACCGAAAATGTACACAGACCTCAGAAAAAGAGTCACCAGTGTCCTAAAAAATGCAGCTGTACCCAATGTCCACTTAACCACGGACATGTGGACAAGTGGAGCAGGGCAGGGTCAGGACTATATGACTGTGACAGCCCACTGGGTAGATGTATGGACTCCCGCCGCAAGAACAGCAGCGGCGGCACCAGTAGCAGCATCTCGCAAACGCCAACTCTTTCCTAGGCAGGCTACGCTTTGTATCACCGGTTTCCAGAATACGCACACAGCTGAAAACCTCTTACGGCAACTGAGGAAGATCATCGCGGAATGGCTTACCCCAATTGGACTCTCCTGTGGATTTGTGGCATCGGACAACGCCAGCAATATTGTGTGTGCATTAAATATGGGCAAATTCCAGCACGTCCCATGTTTTGCACATACCTTGAATTTGGTGGTGCAGAATTTTTTAAAAAACGACAGGGGCGTGCAAGAGATGCTGTCGGTGGCCAGAAAAATTGCGGGACACTTTCGGCGTACAGGCACCACGTACAGAAGACTGGAGCACCACCAAAAACTACTGAACCTGTCCTGCCATCATCTGAAGCAAGAAGTGGTAACGAGGTGGAATTCAACCCTCTATATGCTTCAGAGGTTGGAGGAGCAGCAAAAGGCCATTCAAGCCTATACAATTGAGCACGATATAGGAGGTGGAATGCACCTGTCTCAAGTGCAGTGGAGAATGATTTCAACGTTGTGCAAGGTTCTGATGCCCTTTGAACTTGCCACACGTGAAGTCAGTTCAGACACTGCCAGCCTGAGTCAGGTCATTCCCCTCATCAGGCTTTTGCAGAAGAAGCTGGAGGCATTGAAGAAGGAGCTAAAAGGGAGCGATTCCGCTAGGCATGTGGGACTTGTGGATGCAGCCCTTAATTCGCTTAACAAGGATTCACGGGTGGTCAATCTGTTGAAATCAGAGCACTACATTTTGGCCACCGTGCTCAATCCTAGATTTAAAGCCTACCTTGGATCTCTCTTTCCGGCAGACACAAGTCTGCTGGGGTTGAAAGACCTGCTGGTGACAAAATTGTCAAGTCAAGCGGAACGCGACCTGTCAACATCTCCTCCTTCACATTCTCCCGCAACTGGGGGTGCGAGGAAAAGGCTCAGAATTCCGAGCCCACCCGCTGGCGGTGATGCAGGGCAGTCTGGAGCGGCTGCTGATGCTGACATCTGGTCCGGACTGAAGGACCTGACAACGATTACGGACATGTCGTCTACTGTCACTGCATATGATTCTCTCAACATTGATAGAATGGTGGAGGATTATATGAGTGACCGCATCCAAGTAGGCACGTCACACAGTCCGTACTTATACTGGCAGGAAAAAGAGGCAATTTGGAGGCCCTTGCACAAACTGGCTTTATTCTACCTAAGTTGCCCTCCCACAAGTGTGTACTCCGAAAGAGTGTTTAGTGCCGCCGCTCACCTTGTCAGCAATCGGCGTACGAGGTTACATCCAGAAAATGTGGAGAAGATGATGTTCATTAAAATGAATTATAATCAATTCCTCCGTGGAGACATTGACCAGCAGCAATTGCCTCCACAAAGTACACAGGGAGCTGAGATGGTGGATTCCAGTGGGGACGAATTGATAATCTGTGAGGAGGGGGATGTACACGGTGATATATCGGAGGGTGAAGATGAGGTGGACATCTTGCCTCTGTAGAGCCAGTTTGTGCAAGGAGAGATTAATTGCTTCTTTTTTGGGGGGGGTCCAAACCAACCCGTCATATCAGTCACAGACGTGTGGCAGACCCTGTCACTGAAATGATGGGTTGGTTAAAGTGTGCATGTCCTGTTTTGTTTATACAACATAAGGGTGGGTGGGAGGGCCCAAGGACAATTCCATCTTGCACCTCTTTTTTCTTTTCTTTTTCTTTGCATCATGTGCTGATTGGGGAGGGTTTTTTGGAAGGGACATCCTGCGTGACACTGCAGTGCCACTCCTAGATGGGCCCGGTGTTTGTGTCGGCCACTAGGGTCGCTAATCTTACTCACACAGTCAGCTACCTCATTGCGCCTCTTTTTTTCTTTGCGTCATGTGCTGTTTGGGGAGGGTTTTTTGGAAGGGACATCCTGTGTGACACTGCAGTGCCACTCCTAGATGGGCACTGCACTCTCTTGTAGGTGTCTCTATTGTTTTCTGTGCCGAAGTAGGCCATTTTTGTTTTCCATTTTGGACACGGTGTTTGTGTCGGCCACTAGGGTCGCTAATCTTACTCACACAGTCAGCTACCTCATTGCGCCTCTTTTTTTCTTTGCGTCATGTGCTGTTTGGGGAGGGTTTTTTGGAAGGGACATCCTGCGTGACACTGCAGTGCCACTCCTAGATGGGCCCGGTGTTTGTGTCGGCCACTAGGGTCGCTAATCTTACTCACACAGCTACCTCATCGCGCCTCTTTTTTTCTTTGCGTCATGTGCTGTTCGGGGAGGGTTTTTTGGAAGGGCCATCCTGCGTGACACTGCAGTGCCACTCCTAGATGGGCCCGGTGTTTGTGTCGGCCACTAGGGTCGCTAATCTTACTCACACAGCTACCTCATTGCGCCTCTTTTTTTCTTTGCGTCATGTGCTGTTTGGGGAGGGTTTTTTGGAAGGGACATCCTGCGTGACACTGCAGTGCCACTCCTAGATGGGCCCGGTGTTTGTGTCGGCCACTAGGGTCGCTTATCTTACTCACACAGCGACCTCGGTGCAAATTTTAGGACTAAAAATAATATTGTGAGGTGTGAGGTATTCAGAATAGACTGAAAATGAGTGTAAATTATGGTTTTTGAGGTTAATAATACTTTGGGATCAAAATGACCCCCAAATTCTATGATTTAAGCTGTTTTTTAGTGTTTTTTGAAAAAAACACCCGAATCCGACAAAAAAAATTCGGTGAGGTTTTGCCAAAACGCGTTCGAACCCAAAACACGGCCGCGGAACCGAACCCAAAACCAAAACACAAAACCCGAAAAATTTCAGGCGCTCATCTCTAGTTGCTATAGGCAACATCACATCTAGCTAAGTTTGTCATAATAATTAGGTCAGAAAATGGTGTGACAATATACACTTACCGTCTTCTAACTTCCTGTGAGGTGCTGACAATTAAGCCGACTTCATTAACAGAATCAGTAATGTCCCTCCAGATGCGATCTTTGGTTGCAGCACCCATGTTTTTGCTGCCTCTATGAACTTTTTCCATGGCCTGTGTGACCAAAACACGTAACTCCCTCTTAGTGAAGGCGGGCTGTCTTCTACGTTTTTTGGATGTAGCCTGTGAGCTATCGTCCTGTCCCTCCTCACCATCTTCCTCTTCACTAGCTGGTTGTGTACTTTGGGTTTGAGATGGTAGTCCAGAATCGCCCTCAGTTTCCCCAGTATCTGTGTCTGGCAGGGGATTCACACCTAACTCCTGTGTATCAGAAGATGGGGTTTCAACAGTACTGGGTCCTGCTATTTCAACATCCGCACTGGCAGCTTGCAGCATCTGTCTCCGCAGTGCTAGGCGCCTAGCTGTCAATGCGGACATCTGCTGCTGCACCATGTCCATCTCTGCAGCCATCTGCTCACGTGTAGTCATGTTGCTGGTGGCATGTGTGTTTGCACAGCTGTCTTGCGATTTATAGCTGCGTGTGATTTCCAGTGCTGTAATTCGCACAGGTGTCAATTATGCAAATAGGTCCAGTAATTGTTGTACTGGCTATTTAAACGCCTTGTCTGCAGCCTGTGTGTGTGGGTGTATGGTGAAAAATACTAAAGCAAGACAGAAGCAAAGTGGACGTGGTGCATAGCACATTTCTGAGTGAGTTTTTAATGCAGTATATTGTATAAAAATGTGCGTTTGTTAGCTTGCACATTTCTTACTGTTGTGTTGCGGTTGGCGTATTTAACACAACTTTTTATTTTATTAAAAATTTGTATATTACAAAACAGAGTATGTATGGGTGTGCAATGCTCCTTTGTAGTGATTTATAATTTGTTCATTTTGTATGGTGTTTTATGTTTAATTTATTATCTGTGTTTACATGTAGTATCTAATAGTTATGTTACATGTAATTTGCAGTGTGCCCGTTCTAGTGCTGACAGTGTGTGTGTTGCTATTCTCATTGTCCTTTTCTCTCTCTTGTAGGTGTCTCTATTGTTTTCTGTGCCAAAGTAGGCCATTTTTGTTTTCCATTTTGGACACAAGTCTCCATTTATTTTCAGAGCAGGTAAGTGGCCTGTCCCTGGGTGGCATGGTGTGGGAGTGCTGACAGTGTGTGTGTTGCTATTCTCATTGTCCTTTTTTCTCTCTTGTAGGTGTCTCTATTGTTTTCTGTGCCGAAGTAGGCCATTTTTGTTTTCCATTTTGGACACAAGTCTCCATTTATTTTCAGAGCAGGTAAGTGGCCTGTCCCTGGGTGGCATGGTGTGTGAGTGCTGACAGTGTGTGTGTTGCTATTCTCATTGTCCTTTTCTCTCTCTTGTAGGTGTCTCTATTGTTTTCTGTGCTGAAGTAGGCCATTTTTGTTTTCCATTTTGGACACAAGTCTCCATTTATTTTCAGAGCAGGTAAGTGGCCTGTCCCTGGGTGGCATGGTGTGTGAGTGCTGACAGTGTGTGTGTTGCTATTCTCATTGTCCTTTTCTCTCTCTTGTAGGTGTCTCTATTGTTTTCTGTGCCGAAGTAGGCCATGTTTGTTTTCCATTTTGGACACAAGTCTCCATTTATTTTCAGAGCAGGTAAGTGGCCTGTCCCTGAGTGGCATGGTGTGGGAGTGCTGACAGTGTGTGTGTTGCTATTCTCATTGTCCTTTTCTCTCTCTTGTAGGTGTCTCTATTGTTTTCTGTGCCGAAGTAGGCCATTTTTGTTTTCCATTTTGGACACAAGTCTCCATTTATTTTCAGAGCAGGTAAGTGGCCTGTTATCTTACTCCTTTTGTTTTTTTTTTTATTATTTCATACTTAGTAGGTAATTCATATATTGTTGCAGTAATTATATGGGTATGTTTGTATTTTGATTTTGATTTTTCTTTGTGATGGTAACCTATGTTGTAGCTACGTAGCTAACTGTGGCTTAATGGGGGGTTTTTTTTGTTTATTGTTCCGTATTTTCATCATGAAGATATGGAGTACGCTCCTGCAGTAAGTGTTTCAATACCCATACACTTTTTTTTTGTTTTTTGCAATGTGTGTTGTTAATTGATTGTGTGTTTTAATGATTCTTACCTTCATTTGAAGTTGGTTATGTCCATATACAGGTTGAGTATCCCTTATCCAAAATGCTTGGGACCAGAGGTATTTTGGATATGGGATTTTTCCGTAGTTTGGAATAATTACATACCATAATGAGATATCATGGTGATGGGACCTAAATCTAAGCACAGAATGCATTTATGTTTCATATACACCTTATACACACAGACTGAAGGTAATTTTAGCCAATATTTTTTATAACTTTGTGCATTAAACAATGTGTGCCTACATTCACACAATTCATTTATGTTTCATATACACCTTATACACACAGCCTGCAGGTCATTTAATACAATATTTTTAATAACTTTGTGTATTAAACAAAGTTTGTGTACATTGAGCCATCAAAAAACAAAAGTTTCACTATCTCACTCTCACTCAAAAAAGTCCGTATTTCGGAATATTCCGTATTTCGGAATATTTGGATATGGGATACTCAACCTGTATGTGGCAGCGGAAGCCCTCCCACCCCAACCTGCGGAAGCACTCCCACCCCAACCTGCGCAAGCCCTCCAACCCCAACCGGCTCCTCATCCTCCAAGGCAACGGAGGCGTGCAAGGCCACCAATTTTCCGTACCCGTGTCACCCTTTTTGGGATGCCTGATGATGTTGTATTGCGCAGATACAGACTGCCACCTCATCTAATTCTGGACACTCTCTCCATAATAGAGAGTGATCTAGAACAAACCATTAGGTATCCTACAGCAATACCAGCATTGACACAATTCCTTGCTGTGTTACATTTTTTGTCCACTGGATCATACCAGCATGTAGTTGGTGACCTGGTTGGCATGTTGCAGGGCCAGTTCAGTAAGGTCCTGCGGCGTGTCAGCCAAGCATTTATAAGCCGAGTTAAGCAATTTATATCAATGCCTTTGGATGCTGGTGCCCTGGCTGTGGTGAAGCGGCAATTTCAGGAAGGTGGTAGTCGCTTCCCACACGTTATTGGGGTTGTGGATGGGACACATGTTGCCATTGTTGCGCCAAGACATAATGAAGAAATCTATAGAAACAGGAAACTGTTTCATTCTCTGAATGTAATGGTTGTTTGTGGCCCATCCCTCCAGATCCTGTCCCTGAATGCTAAGTTCCCAGGGAACTCCCATGATGCCCATGTCATTAGACAATCAGGGATATGGCAAATATTAAGAACGATGGAAGGCCAAGACATGTGGCTATTGGGTGAGTTTTTAAATTTTTATTATTGGAACAGTCATATTGTTTGTATTACATTCTTTAATGTTGCTTTTATCCTTTTTCTCTTCTCATATTATCAAACAGGAGACCGTGGATATCCTTGCACCCCCTGGCTCATGACTCCTTACAGTAAACCCAGGCCAGGACCACAGTCGGCATTTAACTCAGCGCTTACTGCCACTAGACAGCTGGTGGAGCACACGATTGGTGTTCTTAAAGGGCGTTTTCGTGTGCTCCACCGCACTGGTGGCAACATCATGTATTCGCCGGAGATGGTAAGTAAAATTGTGGTCCTGTGCGCTATCCTCCATAACATCGCTGTAAGGAGTCGCGTAGAGCTTCCCCACACGGAGGAATTGCCGGATGAGGAGCCAGGGGTTGGCCGGCCATTCCGTGGGGGGAGTGTGAACCACTGGGGTAATGCTGTAAGGGCTCGAATTGTGCGTGATTATTTCAGGTATTTATTTTTGTTTTATTTCCCCAAACTGTCTGTACGTGTTTACTTTTTTGGACTGATGGCATTTAGGTAACTTGGTAAAGTTCAGAGTGTGTTGCTTGTGTTTTGTGAGTATTTTATAGTGTTTCAGTACAGAATTTATCTGTAATGTTCTCCTTATCATGTTTGTTGTGTAAGATTGTTGTATACAATGGTATTACTGTTTTTTTGTTTTTTTTAATTTGGGGTAATTGTGTTATTAAACAACAATAACAGCAGCTTTTTTATGTTTGGCTTGTGCATCTGTTTACCATAAAAATGACACAACATCTGATCCCAAAAAACAAACTTTGTGACTTTGTGTAGCTGATTGTTCCTGCAAAATGTGGTGAGTAAACAGAATTTTACGCTTAGTTGTGTTTTTTCTTACCCCAAAAATAGGCAAAAAATATATGTGTGTGTGTGTGTGTGTGTGTGTGTGTGTGTGTGTGTGTGTGTATATATCTATTTTTTGTGCTCTCTCTCTGTTTCTCTCTCTCTCTCTCTCTCTCTATATATATATGTAGACTTATATGTTTATGAAATGCGGCCATATATTAATGGTATATGTGTGTGTGTGTGTGTGTGTGTGTGTGTGTGTGTGTGTGTGTGTGTGTGTGTGTGTATCTATAGAACTATCTAGAGACATATATGTAAACATTGTGATGTTTATTTTATTTTGCATTTATCCTACAAAGCTACAATGCTATTAATTTAGAAGCATGACTTTGGAATACAAATTTTTAATAATAAGTGTGTGTGTGTGTGTGTGTGTGTGTGTGTGTGTGTGTGTGTGTGTCCGCGGGTGCGAATCTCTGCTGATGCGAACTGTACACACTGTCCTGCACATTAATGTACACATATCAATAACGTTTAATACAGATGACACCATAAAATTACAACCAATCAAATGCCACCACACACTATAAATATATGCCCATGTATGGAAAACGCCATTGGCACCATGCGCGCAGCTGCCTTTACACGCCGGGAGCTGCGCGTGTTAATAGCGGTAATGGATCACTGCGTAGGCTGCGCAGGGCCCTTTATACCCAATAGGGTTAAGCGCGAGGCCTAGGCGGAGGTCCGCCGCATACTGCGGACCCGCACCCGGACCACAATAATTCAACTTGAGCGGCGGTGGAGTGACCTCCGCCGTCGCACGCCGGAGCTGTTGGCGGAGCTGCGCCAACAAATTTGCAGTCGCCGTAGACGCAGTAAGTTAAACACATTACATTAAACATGTTTATTACACTGAGATTAGTAGCAGAAACTTTAAATGTAAAGACTGCACATTTTCACTAAGAAGTGCTATAGTGAGATAATTAGCAGACTGTGTAACAAGTTTCCAAATTGTGTGTGGTTATGGCTTGCAGTACTGACTGTGTAGCAAAGTGCTTGTGAAAAAGTTAATGTTGTTGTACTGAGTCGCTACACAGGCTGTCGGCTGAACACAATAACTTGCTCTGTGTATTTAACATGGGACAGAACAATGTAATTTTGAAATGCTGATGGGTTTATTTTTTCACCAAAACCTAATTATTATATATGTCATTCTAGGGCAAGCACAACGGCAAGCAGCAGCTGGAAGGCCTCCAATTTCAACCCCAGCCCAATCCCCTTCTCCGCCACCCTCCTCCTCTGTGGCACAAGCCCACTCTCCACCCCCCTCCCCCTCTCTTTCCCGAGCCCCCTCTCTGCCCCCCTCCGCCTCTCTTTCCCAATCCCCTTCTTTGCTCCCCTCCCCCTCTGTGGCCCAACCCACCTCTCTGCCCCACTCCCCCTCTCTTTCCCAATCCCCTCTCCGCCCCCCTCCCCCTCTCTTTCCAAATCCCCCTCTCCGCCCCCCTCTCTTTCCCAATCCCCCTCTCTGCCCCCCTCCCCCTCTGTGGCCCAACCCACGTCTCCGCCCCACTCCCCCTCTCTTTCCCAATCTCCCTCTCTGCCCCCCTCCCCCTCTGTGGCCCAACCCACCTCTCCGCCCCCCTCTGTGGCCCAACCCTCCTCTCCGCCACCCTCCCCCTCTCAATCTGACCCACCCTCTGTAACCAGCTCCCCCTTCATACTCTTTCCCCAATCCAGATACCTTCCCCATCCAGACTCCTTCCCCCATCCAGCCTCCTTCCCCCATCCAGCCTCCATCCCCACCTTCTGAATGGGCAGCAGAGGCACTTCAGGGAGGTGCTCAAGTGGCAGAGGAGAGTAAGTTGACACACATTGACATTAAATTTGTTACCTAATTTAACTTCACATTCTAATAAATGCAGTGATGTACTGTGGCCAATCTTGTGCCAATGTAAAATGTTTGTCTTCTTCATCATGGTATGGATGTTGCATTTACATTTGTGTGAGGATCCTTAGATGTACAGTGTCTACGTCTGCAATGATTATGCTGCCCACTCTAGGTCGACACTCATTATGTCGACAGGGTTGCCAGGACAACAGGGTTTATATGTGCTAGATTATCAGCAAAACAGTTAGACCTGAGTGGAGTTTGGTATGTTGTTGGACTTTTACACTTGTGCCTGGGTATTCCAATATTTGCACATTCAACTCGCAAGCTTCACTTTGTTAGGCAGGCTAAGGACACAGTGATTTGTGTTGTGAAAGTTACACTCAAAAAATTATTATTTTTTAATAAAAAAACCTGTTTGACCTTATGTAGTAAGGCAGGCTTTCAGGGAGTGTTGGCATGCTAGGATATGTTGTCCTTCTGAAGATGTTGATATGCAGTGTGATGATGCAGGGCCAACCCCAAAAAAGACAAGTCTGCTTCACTCCAAATGTGAATGAATCCCAGCATGGGGTTACATTTACCTTGATGGGAGTTCTATTTAAGATGGGATGTTGCCCATAGCAACCAATCAGATTCTACTTCTCATTTATTTAGCACCTTCTAGAAGATAATATGTGGAATCTGTTTGGTTGCTATGGGCAACGTCCCATCTTAAATAGAACTCCCATCTTAGTAAATGTACCCCATGGTGTGGTACACTTTTTGAAAAAATTTTTTTAACAATAACTAACATTGCTGAGCATGCTTGTGTGTTGGTATGCTACTGTTTTAACATTCAAACATCCATGATGTAGTCACTTTGCCATTAAAGTGTGCTTTGTGCCTTGCTTGTATAATAGGTAATGTGAGTAAGTTAGTAATGTTTTCTTTGCCTCTTCATTTCAGATGTTGCAGTTGGAGATCCCACCAGTTTGCCTGTGATTGTTGCAAGCCTTAAAGGAAACTTGAGGGCCGTGATGACAGACCTGGACAAATGTTTTTTTATCTTGTTTTTTTCTGCAAAAAAAAACACAAAAAAAAATAAGATTTTACTTACCGATAAATCTATTTCTCGTAGTCCGTAGTGGATGCTGGGGACTCCGTCAGGACCATGGGGAATAGCGGCTCCGCAGGAGACAGGGCACAAAAGTAAAAGCTTTAGGATCAGGTGGTGTGCACTGGCTCCTCCCCCTATGACCCTCCTCCAAGCCTCAGTTAGGATACTGTGCCCGGACGAGCGTACACAATAAGGAAGGATTTTGAATCCCGGGTAAGACTCCTACCAGCCACACCAATCACACTGTACAACCTGTGATCTGAACCCAGTTAACAGCATGATAACAGCGGAGCCTCTGAAAAGATGGCTCACAACAATAATAACCCGATTTTTGTAACAATAACTATGTACAAGTATTGCAGACAATCCGCACTTGGGATGGGCGCCCAGCATCCACTACGGACTACGAGAAATAGATTTATCGGTAAGTAAAATCTTATTTTCTCTGACATCCTAGTGGATGCTGGGGACTCCGTCAGGACCATGGGGATTATACCAAAGCTCCCAAACGGGCGGGAGAGTGCGGATGACTCTGCAGCACCGAATGAGAGAACTCCAGGTCCTCTTTAGCCAGGGTATCAAATTTGTAGAATTTTACAAACGTGTTCTCCCCCGACCACGTAGCTGCTCGGCAGAGTTGTAATGCCGAGACCCCTCGGGCAGCCGCCCAGGATGAGCCCACCTTCCTTGTGGAATGGGCCTTGACAGATTTAGGCTGTGGCAGGCCTGCCACAGAATGTGCAAGTTGAAATGTGCTACAAATCCAACGAGCAATCGTCTGCTTAGAAGCAAGAGCACCCAGTTTGTTGGGTGCATACAGGATAACAGCGAGTCAGTTTTCCTGACTCCAGCCGTCCTGGAAACCTATATTTTCAGGGCCCTGACAACATCTAGCAACTTGGAGTCCTCCAAGTCCCTAGTAGCCGCAGGTACCACAATAAGCTGGTTCAGGTGAAACGCTGACACCACCTTAGGAAGAAACTGGGGACGAGTCCGCAGTTCTGCCCTGTCCGAATGGACAATCAGATATGGCTTTTGTGAGACAAAGCCGCCAATTCTGACACTCGCCTGGCCGAGGCCAGGGCCAACAGCATGGTCACTTTCCATGTGAGATATTTCAAATCCACAGATTTCAGCGGTTTAAAATGTGATTTTAGGAATCCCAGAACTACGTTGAGATCCCACAGTGCCACTGGAGGCACAAAAAGGGGGTTGTATATGCAATACTCCCTTGACAAACTTCTGGACTTCAGGAACTGAAGCCAATTCTTTCTGGAAGAAAATTTACAGGGCCGAAATTTGAACCTTAATGGACCCCAATTTGAGGCCCATAGACACTCCTGTTTGCAGGAAATGCAGGAATCGACCGAGTTGAAATTTCTTCGTGGGGCCTTCCTGGCCTCACACCACGCAACATATTTTCGCCACATGTGGTGATAATGTTTTGCGGTCACCTCCTTCCTGGCTTTGACCAGGGTAGGCATGACCTCTTCCGGAATGCCTTTTTCCCTTAGGATCTGGCGTTCCACCGCCATGCCGTCAAACACAGCCGCGGTAAGTCTTGGAACAGACCTGGTACTTGCTGAAGCAAGTCCCTTCTTAGCGGCAGAGGCCATGAGTCCTCTGTGAGCATTTCTTGAAGTTCCGGGTGCCACGTCCTTCTTGGCCAATCCGGAGCCACGAGTATAGTTCTTACTCCTCTACGTCTTATAATTCTCAGTACCTTGGTTATGAGAAGCAGAGGAGGGAACACATACACCGACTGGTACACCCACAGTGTTACCAGAACGTCCACAGATATTGCTTGAGGGTCTCTTGACCTGGCGCAATACCTGTCCAGTTTTTTGTTCAGGCGGGACGCCATCATGTCCACCTTTGGTCTTTCCCAACGGTTCACAATCATGTGGAATACTTCCCGATGAAGTCCCCACTCTCCCGGGTGGAGGTCGTGCCTGCTGAGGAAGTCTGCTTCCCAGTTGTCCACTCCCGGAATGAACACTGCTGACAGTGCTATCACATGATTTTTCGCCCAGCGAAGAATCCTTGCAGTTTCTGCCATTGCCCTCCTGCTTCTTGTGCCGCCCTGTCTGTTTACATGGGCGACTGCCGTGATGTTGTCCCACTGGATCAATACCGGCTGACCTTGAAGCAGAGGTCTTGCTAAGCTTAGAACATTGTAAATTGCCCTTAGCTCCAGTATATTTATGTGGAGAGAAGTCTCCAGACTTGATCACACTCCCTGGAAATTTTTTCCCTGTGTGACTGCTCCCCAGCCTCTCAGGCTGGCATCCGTGGTCACCAGGACCCAGTCCTGAATGCCGAGTCTGCGGCCCTTTAGTAGATGAGCACTCTGCAGCCACCGCAGAAGAAACACCCTTGTCCTTGGAGACAGGGTTATCCGCTGATGCATCTGAAGATGCGATCCGGACCATTTTTCCAGCAGATCCCACTGAAAAGTTCTTGCGTGAAATCTACCGAATGGAATCGCTTCGTAAGAAGCCACCATTTTTCCCAGGACCCTTGTGCAATGATGCACTGACACTTTTCCTGGTTTTAGGAGGTTCCTGACTAGCTCGGATAACTCCCTGGCTTTCTTCTCCGGGAGAAACACCTTTTTCTGGACTGTGTCCAGAATCATCCCTAGGAACAGCAGACGTGTCGTCGGAAACAGCTGCGGTTTTGGAATATTTAGAATCCACCCGTGCTGTCGTAGAACTACTTGAGATAGTGCTACTCCGACCTCCAACTGTTCTCTGGACCTTGCCCCTATCAGGAGATCGTCCATTTTCTTTGAAGAAGAATCATCATTTCGGCCATTACCTTGGTAAGGACCCGGGGTGCCGTGGACAATCCAACCGGCAGCGTCTGAAACTGATAGTGACAGTTCTGTACCACGAACCTGAGGTACCCTTGGTGAGAAGGGCAAATTGGGACATGGAGGTAAGCATCCCTGATGTCCCGGGACACCATATAGTCCCCTTCTTCCTGGTTCGCTATCACTGCTCTGAGTGACTCCATCTTGATTTGAACCTTTGTATGTAAGTGTTCAACTATTTCAGATTTAGAATAGGTCTCACCGAGCCGTCTGGCTTCAGTACCACAATATAGTGTGGAATAATACCCCTTTCCTTGTTGTAGGAGCGGTACTGTGATTATCACCTGCTGGGAATACAGCTTGTGAATTGTTTCCACTACAGCCTCCCTGTCGGAGGGAGACGTTGGTAAAGCAGACTTCAGGAACCTGCGAGGGGGAGACGTCTCGAATTTCCAATTTGTACCCCTGGGATACTACTTGTAGGATCCAGGGGTCCACTTGCGAGTGAGCCCACTGCGTGCTGAAACTCTTGAGACGACCCCCCCCACCGCACCTGAGTCCGCTTGTACGGCCCCAGCGTCATGCTGAGGACTTGGCAGAAGCGGTGGAGGGCTTCTGTTTCTGGGAATGGGCTGCCTGCTGCAGTCTTCATCCCTTTCCTCTATCCCATGGCAGATATGACTGGCCTTTTGCCCGCTTGCCCTTATGGGGACGAAAGGACTGAGGCTGAAAAGACGTTGTCTTTTTCTCCTTTATACGGCAATACTTCCATGTGCCGTTTGGAATCTGCATCACCTGACCACTGTCGTGTCCATAAACAACTTCTGGCAGATATGGACATCGCACTTACTCTTGATGCCAGAGTGCAAATATCCCTCTGTGCATCTCGCATATATAGAAAAAATGCATCCTTTAAATGCTCTATAGTCAATAAAATACTGTCCCTGTCAAGGGTATCAATATTTTCAGTCAGGGAATCCGACCAAGCCACCCCAGCGCTGCACATCCAGGCTGAGGCGATCGCTGGTCGCAGTATAACACCAGTATGTGTGTATATACTTTTTAGGATATTTTCCAGCCTCCTATCAGCTGGCTCCTTGAGGGCGGCCCTATCTGGAGACGGTACCGCCACTTGTTTTGATAAGCGTGTGAGCGCCTTATCCACCCTAAGGGGTGTTTCCCAACGCGCCCTAACTTCTGGCGGGAAAGGGTATACCGCCAATAATTTTCTATAGGGGGAAACCCACGCATCATCACACACTTCATTTAATTTATCTGATTCAGGAAAAACTACAGGTAGTTTTTTCACACTCCACATAATACCCTTTTTTGTGGTACTTGTAGTATCAGAAATATGTAACACCTCCGTCATTGCCCTTAACAAGTAACGTGTGGCCCTAAAGGAAAATACGTTTGTTTCTTCACCGTCGACACTGGAGTCAGTGTCCGTGTCTGTGTCGACCGACTGAGGTAAAAGGACGTTTTAACGCCCCTGACGGTGTTTGAGACGCCTGGACAGGTACTAATTGGTTTGCCGGCCGTCTCATGTCGTCAACCGACCTTGCAGCGTGTTGACATTATCACGTAATTCCTTAAATAAGCCATCCATTCCGGTGTCGACTCCCTAGAGAGTGACATCACCATTACAGGCAATTGCTCCGCCTCCTCACCAACATCGTCCTCATACATGTCGACACACACGTACCGACACACAGCACACACACAGGGAATGCTCTGATAGAGGACAGGACCCCACTAGCCCTTTGGGGAGACAGAGGGAGAGTTTGCCAGCACACACCAAAAACGCTATAATTATACAGGGACAACCTTTGTATAAGTGTTTTTCCCTTATAGCATTTTAATATATATAGTCATATCGCCAAATAAGTGCCCCCCCTCTCTGTTTTAACCCTGTTTCTGTAGTGCAGTGCAGGGGAGAGCCTGGGAGCCTTCCCACCAGCATTTCTGTGAGGGAAAATGGCGCTGTGTGCTGAGGAGAATAGGCCCCACCCCCTTTTCGGCGGGCTTCTTCTCCCATTTTTCTGAGACCTGGCAGGGGTTAAATACATCCATATAGCCCCCAGGGGCTATATGTGATGTATTTTTAGCCAGAATAAGGTACTATCATTGCTGCCCAGGGCGCCCCCCCCAGCGCCCTGCACCCTCAGTGACCGCTGCTATGAAGTGTGCTGACAACAATGGCGCACAGCTGCAGTGCTGTGCGCTACCTTATGAAGACTGAAAAGTCTTCTGCCGCCGGTTTCTGGACCTCTTCACTTTTCGGCATCTGCAAGGGGGTCGGCGGCGCGGCTCCGGGACGAACCCCAGGGTGAGACCTGTGTTCCGACTCCCTCTGGAGCTAATGGTGTCCAGTAGCCTAAGAAGCCAATCCATCCTGCACGCAGGTGAGTTCACTTCTCTCCCCTAAGTCCCTCGATGCAGTGAGCCTGTTGCCAGCAGGACTCACTGAAAATAAAAAACCTAACAAAACTTTTACTCTAAGCAGCTCTTTAGGAGAGCCACCTAGATTGCACCCTTCTCGGCCGGGCACAAAAATCTAACTGAGGCTTGGAGGAGGGTCATAGGGGGAGGAGCCAGTGCACACCACCTGATCCTAAAGCTTTTACTTTTGTGCCCTGTCTCCTGCGGAGCCGCTATTCCCCATGGTCCTGACGGAGTCCCCAGCATCCACTAGGACGTCAGAGAAACTAATTTGTTGTTGAAGTTAAGCGGGTGTTGTGTTTAGTAATGCTATAATGGAACAGCAGATTAGCATGCAGAAATTGGTGACCTAAAACAGTTCACACATCTTACTTAAGAATAGTTTATTAAAATTACACACAAAAAAAAAATATGACAGTTAGGAGCTTATTGTTTATAAAAACATGTAAACACATTTATTCACACACTACACCTCTACACAAAAATAAACAAATTAGCATTAGACCAGGCACATTTACCACATCTCTATATATATATTTTTTTTTAAATTTAAATGTTGATGGGCAATTATGCCTACAAAGTGTTCTTCAGGTATTCTTTGAAGACTTAATTGGTCATGACCATTATTCATTACACTAATTGTAATCGTAATTGAGGAAGGCTTGTGGAGTTTGAACTGAAAGGTGTAATTTAACTTTAAAAAAAAAAGCCATTGCTGTGCGGTTTTTAGCAAAAGCGTGTGCAATTTTAAGAAGAATGTGTAAATCTACAAGAAGTTAGGATTTTTATGATGAGGTTTGTGGTAATGCGATGGGTTCGCATTAGTGCGATGTCATTTGGCATACGCCTACTTTGTGTAATACTGCGTACAAAATAGCAAAAATACGTTGGGGCGGATATTCGCTATTGTGCAACATGTTCGCAATTTTGCGTATATGTTGTGGGAACGAAAAAAATAGCGATCAACTCGGAATCACCCCCTATGTCTGCTGCTTTTGGTTAATAATATAGTCAATGACCTTCTGGGCTTTAAATGGTGCTTTCCCTACCTTCCCCTACGATGCGCTGGTGGCTGATGTAATGCCGCTTGCTGAGGTCCAGAGGTGATAGCCACGGGGACGCTTCCAAGTCCCAACGGTGGTGGCTGCAGGTGATGTCAGGAGCCTGTTTCTGTGAGCCCGTGGTGTAGAGGTGCAAAGTCCCGATTCCATTATATGCTCCAACGTGTTTCGAATCCAACCAGATTCTTTTTCAAGCAAAAGAAGCAGATGCTTACCTGAGCATAAGGACGCCCACCGTTGCCTTCTCATTTCCCTCTGATGGCGATGCTGAAACATCAGTACCATTGTCACATATCGGGTCATCATGCAGATTCTGTGTGTCTCTAAAGACGTGCAGGCTGAACTGCTCTCCAATTGCAAGTGAGATTGCATCTGCTAATTTATGCACGCCCAGGAAACACTATCTAAATGCCTGTGATACGCCTGCGTTTGCTCAACCACACTCCATTACCATCCCCAAACATTGATTTCCTGTCACTCACATTGTGACTAATACCTCACTGCGAGCGCTACCGTAATTCAGTATCTGCATGTGTGCCATGCGGCTCAGATGCATGCACAGTACGAAAACATTTACAGAATTGTGAACTTCGGCCGCTTTGTGATCACATCTGAATGAGGACCGTGGTGCAGTAACCTGTGCTGAAGATCCAGGCTATCTTTGTGGTCTTATCAGAGAGGGGACCACTACACAAAAATAGACTTGACACAAGCATACCTGCAGGTACGGGTGAAGGATTCTTCAAAGAAATACCACACTATAAATACACACAGTACTGATACAATATAACTGTATTTGCATGGCTTCCGCACTTTCCCTCTGGCAAAGAGCAATGGAGCAAGTACTACAAGGAATACCAGGTACCCAGTGCTATCTAGATGATGTTATGAAATGACAATGAAACAATTTAATGAAGGTTCTACCTCAACTACAAAAATAGGGACAGTAAAAAACAAATGCAACATTTATCAAATATCGTTCAATAGACATGGCTGGGTTGCAAGCATCTCACCTACACAGCTTAGATCATATCTTGGCTTAGTCAGTTACTGCCATAAATTATTTTGCCAAATGTCTCCACAGTCTTGCACCCACTGAATGCACTTCTCTTAAAGAATATACAATGAAAATGGTCATAAGAGTGTGAAAAAGCACTCTTGGAAACTAAAGAATTGATAGTATTTTACAAAGTCTTAACTTATTTTTCCCCACAGGTGCTTATCAGGTAGCAAGTGATGCTACACACACCTCAGTCAAAATACTGATGCCAGAATCCCAACACTATTCGGAATGCCGACACCAGAATCCTGAATAGGGTCAATAGACTGGTGCTAGAATCCAGACAGCCAGGATCCTGAACGAACGCCAGCCAACCAGACTGACAGGTAAGCCTTCTTACTTAACCCTGTCGGGATTCAGCACATTAGGATGCCGCGGTTGGTATTTTGACCGCCATCATATCAAACACTGGCATTGTGATCTCAAACCTGTTATACAGCTCAGTCTTTAACAGCTGCAGAAAAAAATATGCACAAATTGATCATGAGGCTGTTACTTTAGTGTGGGGAGTTAAAAAATTCCATCAATTCGTGTATGGACACAAACTTAACAAATATGCAATTATATGTCCCAGAGTGGGTTCTATAACTTCTATTATTAGATAGCGTTAGGGACCACCAGAAACAGAAATGCCTGGACACGACCTGGTGACAATCATATCTTTGCAAATATATATATATGCAAACTGAGATTTCTGTTATCATGTAGTATTCAAATCTCATTGCTGGTGTGTTGGGCGAATATGTTTCCTTTTATTCATGGACAAAAACTTACCCTGGTGTCTGACCCTCAACCACTACTCTACATTTTCAGTCCTAGAAGTGAGTACAGGTAATGATGACTGCTCTCCTGCAACAAAGATCCTTGTTCTTGGGTGTTCATCAGTATTATATCAAATTTCGGAGAACCAAATAACAGTGCAATATTAATTATCTGTTATGTCCTTCCTGATACAGTCTGAGAAAAAACAATATTAATGACCCTTTGGAGGATTATCACAACGTGTTAATAGAGATGAGCGGGTTCGGTTCCTCGGAATCCGAACCCGCCCGAACTTCATTTTTTTTTACACGGGGCCGAGCGACTTGGATCTTCCCGCCTTGCTCGGTTAACCCGAGCGCGCCCGAACGTCATCATCCCGCTGTCGGATTCTCGCGAGGCTCGGATTCTATCGCGAGACTCGGATTCTATATAAGGAGCCGCGCGTCGCCGCCATTTTCACACGTGCATTGAGATTCATAGGGAGAGGACGTGGCTGGCGTCCTCTCCGTTTATAGAGAAGAGAGTGAGACTAGAGTAGAGAGAGACACAGTAGTAATTTTGGGGAGCATTAGGAGGAGTACTACTACTTGCTGAAGTGATAGATAGATAGTGTGACTGTATAATGTATATCTGACTTGTGGGGGAGACACTGACAGTGGGGAGCAGTTAGAGTCTGAGAGCAGGACTCAGGAGTACATATAACGTACAGTGCACACTTTTGCTGCCAGAGTGCCACATTGCCATTGTGACCACACTGACCACCAGTATAATATATATTGTGATTGTCTGCTTAGGAGTACTACTTGCAAGTTGCTGATAGTGTGACCAGTGACCTGACCACCAGTTTAATAATCACCACCAGTTTAATATATATATATATATATATATATATATATATATAGACAAAGCGAATTGAATCGCACACACCTTCTTAATCATTTACAGGGTGCACGGTGAGACAATCAGTACAGAACAATCCGTGGGTTTTTTTCCACATGAACCAGCACACCAAAAAGTAGCAGGAATATTAATTCATTTAATCCATATTAATCCATATTAATTCTCCAAAAGTGCAATGTGCAATGTGCAAGCATAGGCATGGATAATAAAAGTAATACTTAGCAGTTCAATGCATCAAAGTGAGTGGCAGCTCCTACAGCTGTTTCGGTGCTAAAGCACCTTCATCATGGGAATAGCCATCAGAATAGTCTGCCCCAGCCAAACACCACATGTATATATACCAACCAAATCACCAATTAACAAACAAATTACAAAAACCTGTCCATTCAATCATTACACAAATGCTCACCAATCAAATGTGTAGAGTAAGGGTCATCCTGCTCCTCCCCCGCCGTCGCATCTCGCCATAGTCCCAAGTATTTCCTGCATTACACATCAGTTCCCAGCTCCGTATTCCGGTGGCCGGAACTATTATCTCAGGTCCGGGCCTTGAGGTACTGCATTCTTCGCTGCACCTCCCGGAAGTGACGCGGTATTAACATCGTCGTCACCTGTCCGGCTTTGCTATGGTCGCTAAGCAACTGGGACTAAACACAATTGACGCTGGCCAGCCAGTGAACGTCAGGCCAATCCCGGAAGTCACATACTCTCTGTTCCGTCCACGCCTATCTATATCGCGTTGCTAGGCAACCGTGATGTAATCACGGATCCTGCACTGCCAATAGGCAATATTGGCAGTGCAGGATCCGTGATTACATCACGGTTGCCTAGCAACCGTGGCCAGCGTCAATTGTGTTTAGTCCCAGTTGCTTAGCGACCATAGCAAAGCCGGACAGGTGACGACGATGTTAATACCGCGTCACTTCCGGGAGGTGCAGCGAAGAATGCAGTACCTCAAGGCCCGGACCTGAGATAATAGTTCCGGCCACCGGAATACGGAGCTGGGAACTGATGTGTAATGCAGGAAATACTTGGGACTATGGCGAGATGCGACGGCGGGGGAGGAGCAGGATGACCCTTACTCTACACATTTGATTGGTGAGCATTTGTGTAATGATTGAATGGACAGGTTTTTGTAATTTGTTTGTTAATTGGTGATTTGGTTGGTATATATACATGTGGTGTTTGGCTGGGGCAGACTATTCTGATGGCTATTCCCATGATGAAGGTGCTTTAGCACCGAAACAGCTGTAGGAGCTGCCACTCACTTTGATGCATTGAACTGCTAAGTATTACTTTTATTATCCATGCCTATGCTTGCACATTGCACATTGCACTTTTGGAGAATTAATATGGATTAATATGGATTAAATGAATTAATATTCCTGCTACTTTTTGGTGTGCTGGTTCATGTGGAAAAAAAACCACGGATTGTTCTATATATATATATATATATATAAAATTGTATATAATATATATATAATATTGTATACCACCTACCCGTTTTTTTTTTCTTTCTTCTTCTTTATACATACTACTATAGTAGCTTACTGTAGCAGTCTGCGGTGCTGCTGAGCTGACAGTGTCCAGCAGGTCCGTCATCAGTCATTACATAATAAATATATATACCTGTCCGGCTGCAGTACTAGTGATATTATATATATATATATATTGATTTCATCTCATTATCATCCAGTCTATATTAGCAGCAGACACAGTACGGTAGTCCACGGCTGTAGCTACCTCTGTGTCGGCAGTCGCTCGTCCATCCATAATTGTATACCACCTACCCGTGTTTTTTTTTTTCTTTCTTCTTTATACATACTACTATAGTAGCTTACTGTAGCAGTCTGCGGTGCTGCTGAGCTGACAGTGTCCAGCAGGTCCGTCATCAGTCATTACATAATAAATATATCTACCTGTCCGGCTGCAGTACTAGTGTGATATTATATATATATATATTGATTTCATCTCATTATCATCCAGTCTATATTAGCAGCAGACACAGTACGGTAGTCCACGGCTGTAGCTACCTCTGTGTCGGCAGTCGCTCGTCCATCCATAATTGTATACCACCTACCCGTGGTTTTTTTTTTTCTTTCTTCTTTATACATACTACTATAGTAGCTTACTGTAGCAGTCTGCGGTGCTGCTGAGCTGACAGTGTCCAGCAGGTCTGTCATAAGTCATTACATAATAAATATATCTACCTGTCCGGCTGCAGTACTAGTGTGATATTATATATATATATATATTGATTTCATCTCATTATCATCCAGTCTATATTAGCAGCAGACACAGTACGGTAGTCCACGGCTGTAGCTACCTCTGTGTCGGCAGTCGCTCGTCCATCCATAATTGTATACCACCTACCCGTGGTTTTCTTTTTTTTCTTTCTTCTTTATACATACTACTATAGTAGCTTACTGTAGCAGTCTGCGGTGCTGCTGAGCTGACAGTGTCCAGCAGGTCCGTCATCAGTCATTACAAAATAAATATATATACCTGTCCGGCTGCAGTACTAGTGATATTATATATATATATATATATATATATATATATTGATTTCATCTCATTATCATCCAGTCTATATTAGCAGCAGACACAGTACGGTAGTCCACGGCTGTAGCTACCTCTGTGTCGGCAGTCGCTCGTCCATCCATAAGTATACTAGTATCCATCCATCTACATTGTTTACCTGAGGTGCCTTTTAGTTGTGCCTATTAAAATATGGAGAACAAAAATGTTGAGGTTCCAAAATTAGGGAAAGATCAAGATCCACTTCCACCTCGTGCTGAAGCTGCTGCCACTAGTCATGGCCGAGACGATGAAATGCCAGCAACGTCGTCTGCCAAGGCCGATGACCAATGTCATAGTACAGAGCATGTAAAATCCAAAACACCAAATATCAGTAAAAAAAGGACTCCAAAATCTAAAATAAAATTGTCGGAGAAGAAGCGTAAACTTGCCAATATGCCATTTACCACACGGAGTGGCAAGGAACGGCTGAGTCCCTGGCCTATGTTCATGGCTAGTGGTTCAGCTTCACATGAAGATGGAAGCACTCAGCCTCTCGCTAGAAAAATGAAAAGACTCAAGCTGGCAAAAGCACCGCAAAGAACTGTGCGTTCTTCGAAATCCCAAATCCACAAGGAGAGTCCAATTGTGTCGGTTGCGATGCCTGACCTTCCCAACACTGGACGTGAAGAGCATGCGCCTTCCACCATTTGCACGCCCCCTGCAAGTGCTGGAAGGAGCACCCGCAGTCCAGTTCCTGATAGTCAGATTGAAGATGTCAGTGTTGAAGTACACCAGGATGAGGAGGATATGGGTGTTGCTGGCGCTGGGGAGTAAATTGACCAGGAGGATTCTGATAGTGAGGTGGTTTGTTTAAGTCCGGCACCCGGGGAGACACCTGTTGTCCGTGGGAGGAATATGGCCGTTGACATGCCTGGTGAAAATACCAAAAAAATCAGCTCTTCGGTGTGGAAGTATTTCAACAGAAATGCGGACAACATTTGTCAAGCCGTGTGTTGCCTTTGTCAAGCTGTAATAAGTAGGGGTAAGGACGTTAACCACCTCGGAACATCCTCCCTTATACGTCACCTGCAGCGCATTCATAATAAGTCAGTGACAAGTTCAAAAACTTTGGGCGACAGCGGAAGCAGTCCACTGACCAGTAAATCCCTTCCTCTTGTAACCAATCTCACGCAAACCACCCCACCAACTCCCTCAGTGTCAATTTCCTCCTTCCCCAGGAATGCCAATAGTCCTGCAGGCCATGTCACTGGCAATTCTGACGATTCCTCTCCTGCCTGGGATTCCTCCGATGCATCCTTGCGTGTAACGCCTACTGCTGCTGGCGCTGCTGTTGTTGCTGCTGGGAGTCGATGGTCATCCCAGAGGGGAAATCGTAAGACCACTTTTACTACTTCCACCAAGCAATTGACTGTCCAACAGTCCTTTGCGAGGAAGATGAAATATCACATCAGTCATCCTGCTGCAAAGCGGATAACTGAGGCCTTGGCATCCTGGGTGGTGAGAAACGTGGTTCCGGTATCCATCATTACTGCAGAGCCAACTAGAGACTTGTTGGAGGTACTGTGTCCCCGGTACCAAATACCATCTAGGTTCCATTTCTCTAGGCAGGCGATACCGAAAATGTACACAGACCTCAGAAAAAGAGTCACCAGTGTCCTAAAAAATGCAGCTGTACCCAATGTCCACTTAACCACGGACATGTGGACAAGTGGAGCAGGACTATATGACTGTGACAGCCCACTGGGTAGATGTATGGACTCCCGCCGCAAGAACAGCAGCGGCGGCACCAGTAGCAGCATCTCGCAAACGCCAACTCTTTCCTAGGCAGGCTACGCTTTGTATCACCGGTTTCCAGAATACGCACACAGCTGAAAACCTCTTACGGCAACTGAGGAAGATCATCGCGGAATGGCTTACCCCAATTGGACTCTCCTGTGGATTTGTGGCATCGGACAACGCCAGCAATATTGTGTGTGCATTAAATCTGGGCAAATTCCAGCACGTCCCATGTTTTGCACATACCTTGAATTTGGTGGTGCAGAATTTTTTTAAAAACGACAGGGGCGTGCAAGAGATGCTGTCGGTGGCCAGAAGAATTGCGGGACACTTTCGGCGAACAGGCACCTCGTACAGAAGACTGGAGCAACACCAAAAACGCCTGAACCTGCCCTGCCATCATCTGAAGCAAGAAGTGGTAACGAGGTGGAATTCAACCCTATATATGCTTCAGAGGTTGGAGGAGCAGCAAAAGGCCATTCAAGCCTATACAATTCAGCACGATATAGGAGGTGGAATGCACCTGTCTCAAGCGCAGTGGAGAATGATTTCAACGTTGTGCAAGGTTCTGCTGCCCTTTGAACTTGCCACACGTGAAGTCAGTTCAGACACTGCCAGCCTGAGTCAGGTCATTCCCCTCATCAGGCTTTTGCAGAAGAAGCTGGAGACATTGAAGGAGGAGCTAACACGGAGCGATTCCGCTAGGCATGTGGGACTTGTGGATGGAGCCCTTAATTCGCTTAACAAGGATTCACGGGTGGTCAATCTGTTGAAATCAGAGCACTACATTTTGGCCACCGTGCTCGATCCTAGATTTAAAACCTACCTTGGATCTCTCTTTCCGGCAGACACAAGTCTGCTGGGGTTCAAAGACCTGCTGGTGAGAAAATTGTCAAGTCAAGCGGAACGCGACCTGTCAACATCTCCTCCTTCACATTCTCCCGCAACTGGGGGTGCGAGGAAAAGGCTCAGAATTCCGAGCCCACCCGCTGGCGGTGATGCAGGGCAGTCTGGAGCGACTGCTGATGCTGACATCTGGTCCGGACTGAAGGACCTGTCAACGATTACGGACATGTCGTCTACTGTCACTGCATATGATTCTCTCCCCATTGAAAGAATGGTGGAGGATTATATGAGTGACCGCATCCAAGTAGGCACGTCACACAGTCCGTACTTATACTGGCAGGAAAAAGAGGCAATTTGGAGGCCCTTGCACAAACTGGCTTTATTCTGCCTAAGTTGCCCTCCCACAAGTGTGTACTCCGAAAGAGTGTTTAGTGCCGCCGCTCACCTTGTCAGCAATCGGCGTACGAGGTTACTTCCAGAAAATGTGGAGAAGATGATGTTCATTAAAATGACTTATAATCAATTCCTCCGTGGAGACATTGACCAGCAGCAATTGCCTCCACAAAGTACACAGGGAGCTGAGATGGTGGATTCCAGTGGGGACGAATTGATAATCTGTGAGGAGGGGGATGTACACGGTGATATATCGGAGGATGATGATGAGGTGGACATCTTGCCTCTGTAGAGCCAGTTTGTGCAAGGAGAGATTAATTGCTTCTTTTTTGGTGGGTGTCCAAACCAACTCGTCATTTCAGTCACAGTCGTGTGGCAGACCCTGTCACTGAAATGATGGGTTGGTTAAAGTGTGCATGTCCTGTTTATACAACATAAGGGTGGGTGGGAGGGCCCAAGGACAATTCCATCTTGCACCTCTTTTTTTCTTTAATTTTTCTTTGCGTCATGTGCTGTTTGGGGAGTGTTTTTTGGAAGGGCCATCCTGCGTGACACTGCAGTGCCACTCCTAGATGGGCCAGGTGTTTGTGTCGGCCACTAGGGTCGCTTATCTTACTCACACAGCTACCTCATTGCGCCTCTTTTTTTCTTTGCGTCATGTGCTGTTTGGGGAGTGTTTTTTGGAAGGGCCATCCTGCGTGACACTGCAGTGCCACTCCTAGATGGGCCCGGTGTTTGTGTCGGCCACTAGGGTCGCTTATCTTACTCACACAGCTACCTCATTGCGCCTCTTTTTTTCTTTGCGTCATGTGCTGTTTGGGGAGTGTTTTTTGGAAGGGCCATCCTGCGTGACACTGCAGTGCCACTCCTAGATGGGCCAGGTGTTTGTGTCGGCCACTAGGGTCGCTTATCTTACTCACACAGCTACCTCATTGCGCCTCTTTTTTTCTTTGCGTCATGTGCTGTTTGGGGAGTGTTTTTTGGAATGGCCATCCTGCGTGACACTGCAGTGCCACTCCTAGATGGGCCCGGTGTTTGTGTCGGCCACTAGGGTCGCTTATCTTACTCACACAGCTACCTCATTGCGCCTTTTTTTTTCTTTGCGTCATGTGCTGTTTGGGGAGTGTTTTTTGGAAGGGCCATCCTGCGTGACACTGCAGTGACACTCCTAGATGGGCCCGGTGTTTGTGTCGGCCACTAGGGTCGCTTATCTTACTCACACAGCTACCTCATTGCGCCTCTTTTTTTCTTTGCGTCATGTGCTGTTTGGGGAGTGTTTTTTGGAAGGGCCATCCTGCGTGACACTGCAGTGCCACTCCTAGATGGGCCCGGTGTTTGTGTCGGCCACTAGGGTCGCTTAGCTTAGTCATCCAGCGACCTCGGTGCAAATTTTAGGACTAAAAATAATATTGTGAGGTGTGAGGTATTCAGAATAGACTGAAAATGAGTGGAAATTATGGTTTTTGAGGTTAATAATACTTTGGGATCAAAATGACCCCCAAATTC
The DNA here is from genome assembly GCF_028390025.1 of Pseudophryne corroboree. Classification (NCBI taxonomy): domain Eukaryota; kingdom Metazoa; phylum Chordata; class Amphibia; order Anura; family Myobatrachidae; genus Pseudophryne; species Pseudophryne corroboree. The sequence goes on along the minus strand of NC_086446.1, from coordinate 317,895,376 downwards.
TATGATTTAAGCTGTTTTTTAGTGTTTTTTGAAAAAAACACCCGAATCCAAAACACACCCGAATCCGACATCCGTGTTATGTATGTATGTATTCTCTACATAAAGTTACATTGCTGTTACTGTATATGCTGTTCCCCAGTAAAGAAGCACACTGTGTTTGGTCCAATCTGAGTTTGGTGTTATTTATACCAGTTGAGTCTCCTAGATCCGAAATGCTTGGGACCAGGAGTATTTTAGATTTCGTATTTTTGGCACTGGCAGCTACACATACTGTACACGAAATAGTACTATACTGTGTCCTTGTAATTCTAAAACTGGTATACAGAAGTACTGATACCCACCAGTAAAGATTACCTCTAGAGCTGTTTTGTAACTCCATTATGGAGGTCCACCGCCATTGTTTAGATTGGAGCTGCTGTGTGTGACCCCAAAAATGCCGTCGACCGTCCCCTGTTTTCCCCGCACGCCTCTGCAATGCTCCATTGCCGCCCAGCGAATGCCTCTACCTGTCAATTAGGCAGTGCCATTTGCACCCACTGCATCCTGAATGCATTTGGCAGCCGTGCATGCACACGACGATATCTGCGCGTGCGCACTGCCACCGCCATGAATAACCCCATCTATCCATTGCTCATCAAACAGCATTGACTAGAGGTTTCATCTGATGCAAGCCCTAGAAGTCAAATAAGGCCGCCATAATAAAAACAGAAGTGGATTCTCTCTCTTCTAATGGCAGTCCAGACTGCCAGTCCCAGGGGGAGAAAATACCAGAAGTGTGATCAGCAGAAAGCACTTCCAATGGGAAGTCACTGCTAATTCACACAGTGAGGGACTGGGAACTCGTGGGAGTGGCAGTCCCTAGGTAAAGTTCCCCACTAGTTGTGATGATTCAGTAGTTTGTGATAATTCCATAGTTGGGATACATATATTTACACACATTAGATCTTAATGAAAGTTTACATGCTGTTGCAAATATTTACCATCACAGAGGGTTACATGTTAAAGATGAATTGTTTCCAGGGGATGCAGTCAGTTTACTGGCTGTCTGGATCCCGACGTACAAGGGACCGACACTGTAATCCAGAAACACGACGATAAACCAACACTAGAGATGAGCGAGTTCGGATTTACTCAGTTCTTAACACCAGAATTATCGCAAGTTCTACTATTCTGGATTTTTCTTATTGGCTAAACAAAACACGTGACATCCGTGATCCAGTAAGGAGATTCACGTAAATCCGAGTAAAACCAAACCCGCTCATCTCTAACCAACACCCGAAATCCCGACATCGGGCTGGTATTCCCACTTGGGCCCTCATTCCGAGTTGTTCGCTCGCTAGCTGCTTTTATCAGCATTGCACATGCTAAGCCGCCGCCCTCTGGGAGTGTATCTTAGCTTAGCAGAATTGCGAACGAAAGATTCGCAGAATTGCGAATAGAAATTTCTTAGCAGTTTCTGAGTAGCTCCAGACTTACTCAGCCATTGCGATCAGTTCAGTCAGTTTCGTTCCTGGTTTGACGTCACAAACACACCCAGCGTTCGCCCAGACTCTCCTCCGTTTCTTCAGACACTCCCGCGTTTTTCCAAGAAACGCCAGCGTTTTTTCGCACACGCCCAGAAAACGGCCAGTTTCCGACCAGAAACTCCCACTTCCTGTCAATCACAGTACGATCACCAGAACGATGAAAAAGCTTTGTTATGCCGTGAGTAAAATACCTAACTTTTGTATAAAATAACTAAGCGCATGCGCTCTGCGAACCTGGCGCATGCGCAGTAAGCGACTAATCGCAATATAGCGAAAATCGGCAACGAGCGAACAACTCGGAATGACCACCTTGGTCGGTGGCTCCACACCACCAACCGAGTGGGAATAGAACCGGGCCTAATGCGTGGCGAGCACTGTCAGTGTAGTAACAGCTGGAATACGGTCTGCCGGGGTATAGTATGTATCCCATTTCCAGGCCCTACAGTGTTTAATATAATATTATTATATTGTTAATAAGTTATGTATGAAGTGCCTACATATAATTAATCAGTCTACACAGAATATTTAATCATTCTTGTCAGTCCCTGTCCCAATGGAGCTTATGCTCTATATCCCCTACCACACAGACTCACACACAAAGTAGGATCATTTTGTCAAAAGCCAATTAACCTCCCAGTATATTGTTGGAGCATGGGAGGAAACCAGAGCACCCAGAGAAAACCCACACAAACACATGCAGTAAAATGAGGTTACCTGTGCTCTTCTGTGGTTTCTTGGCTATAGAAAGACTTGTGAAGCCCTAGGTGAGCAGCTCTAGAACTAATTATCATTTTGTGTATTCATTTAATTGAATGTGAGGGGATATTAGTATTCATTTTGTAGCACTGTATTCATTTACAAGGAATACTAATTGGTAAAATGGTGAAGATTAATTTATTTGAAGGCTGTTTATATTAATCTGTTTTTTTAATATACAACTTTTAATATTCTTTTGTATAATTACCATAAATTATTACATGTAACATTACATTGTACTTTTCCAATGCCATTGTTATTGCAGCAAGTGTTCGGGGTAAGGTGGGGGGGTTGGGGTTATCCTTGCCACCAATCAATCAAATTCAAACTCATGTAGAGATTTTTCTTTAGGGACATATATAGTCCTTGGTGCTGAAATCTAATATTTCATGAAGTCATTCACTAATGGGTTAATCACACTCTGCTACCGATTATGTAAAAGAGAAAGGTAGGGATAGTGAAACACCGCAGTAAATGTTATTATAAGTAATGATTCACATAAAAATGTTCAGAAGTAAATGGGATTTTTAAACATATTTGATATTTTGCTGCTGGGCATGCATTTAACAGCTGTTTTATAGACCTCAAGTCTCAGATCTCCACCACGTGATGACTCAGACTAGACTCAACACCCAGAGATATACAAATGACATTTTTACCCCTTTTGTGCATATGTAGAGCAAGCCACACCCATGTTTCTGCAAGAGGAACTTCATTCGGGGATGCTTTGCTGAGGTCAGGCAACCATTTGATAGCAGTCACATCCCATGAAATTTTAGACATGATGCCCCGAGGCAATGAGAACAAGTACTAATAAGGATATAAATAAAAATAAAAACAAAATGTAAAAAAAAGAATAAGAAGAAAACACAGTTAAGTAATCCCATTTATCTCAATATATAGGAGAATTAGGGAGACCTTCAAAATATTGCATTTAAATTGAAGGTCTCTCTTTTGAGCTAGGTGCATCTTGCACATTATTATTTCAGTGATAACATTTTTAAATAAATCATTCTAAGATGGAAGTTCCATTATAATTTTTTTTTACATATATTATTCTTGGTTTTATGAATATTTCTACAGTATATCTTGTAAATATAGAGAATCTTTTATATACAGTATAATTGTGTGTGTGTGTGTGTGTGTGTGTGTGTGTGTGTGTGTGTGTGTGTGTGTGTGTGTGTGTGTGTATACAATGATGGGGCACCTGGGTGCCCCATCATTGCGGCACGAGACTCATTGTATTATACCCTGTCTCAATATCTAGATTTCTACCTCCAACTGGTTATTAGAGGCATCACTACTTTTTTAAAGTATACCACAGCTTTCCTGTTGAAGTTGAAGGATTCATTCCCCACGAATGGTAACTTGCTGTTATGT